>NC_057798.1:652950886-653296011 GCF_018294505.1 Triticum aestivum | reverse complement strand
ACCACACATGAAAAAGGCATGATGCACAACCCAGCATGATGCATGACAAGGCTACATGAAGCTACTCATGGGAAGAGATGATGCAAACAAGAGCAACGCATCAAAGCAAGTTTAAATGAGGCCGGAAACAACATATAACAATTCCGGTAAGTCCTCATATGCAAGTTTCGAAATTGGTCCAGATCTGAATAAACCTTATGTTCAAGTTGTTAAACAGCAAGTTAAAATGCACCATGATGATCTACACGAGATTCTAGTCAAGTTACATATAAAGTTCATTTAATTCGGAGCTACGGCCTAGAAGATATGAGCAAATCAAGTTAAACATGGCATTGATGCAAAATGCATACAAAGCTCAATCAAACACCTCAAAACATGGATGCAACATGATAATATGAAACTACATGCAAAATCAAGCAAGTTTCATATAGAGCACACTCAAAACGGAGCAACGATTCAACACACACACACTATACAAGTTATAGCAACAATCTGTCCAAAACAGCAACTAGGCATCTTGCAAGCATCAAAACAATATGCTACAGCATCTCAACATGAAAACAAAAGACATGGGCATGATGTATAGGTAAAGCATAACAAAACATGAACACTGAGCTATCTCCAGAAATCACTAGAACATGCTCAAACACACATGACAAGATTGCAAATAATAACAATTCAGACTTTGTAGAAAATAACATCAGGTTGCAATGTTTAGAGCTATCAACCAACATGTTACAAGAACTTATCATGGCAAACAAAGGCCTGGCATGAATCTACTAATTGCATAGACCAAAAGTCCCTTAATGACCATGAGCCAAAAAGGATCAGAAGATATGATGGCACCCATGTAAACATAGCAAGTTAAATTACAGATTCAAACATGGCATGAACAACGATAAGTAGGCTTGTTGGTGAGCTTGTACCACTCACCACAGAGCAATACATGGCATGGCAAGGCAACCAATAGTAAGAAGACATATTTATGAAGCTAAGCTTGGCAAGAGCATGTTCATAGGGTGCATGGATCACTAACAACAATCATGGCAACAACTGAACTTAATGTTAACAGGCTGACAGGAACATTATTTAGCAACTTTGGAGCAAGTTTACAACAAGCTACAACAACCTATAATTGCAACCAGGGGCATGGATGGATAGAGCATAACATGTAGAACAAAACACCCTTAGTGAACATCTCCAGATTGTGCATAGAATGACTTGTAGCAGCAGGTTTACATAGCATCACGAAATAACAGAAACAGCCTAGCAAAACAGTAACAGCAAGTACACTACTTAACAAGCTTGACTCACTCACCACAAGTCATTTCATGACAAGATAAGCATAGCATCAGCAAGAAGACATGTTTATGAAGCTAACAAAGGCAAGAACAAGTTCATAGCATGCAAGGATCAACTACAACAACCTTGGCAAAATTGAATAACATGTAAACAATCTGCCAGGAAATATTTTGTAGCAAAAGTAGAGTAAGAAAATGACATGCTAGACTACTCCATAATTTCAAACAGGGGCATGAATGGATATAGCATAACCATATGTTCAAAACATACTTACTGAAGTATCTCGAAATATGCATGGATCTCTCTGTAGCATCAAGTTTACATGTCATCAAAATAACAGCAGAACAGGGACTAAAATCAGCAACATTACGAAGCCTAGTTTGCATGCTTGTGCTAGTCAACACATTGATCACAAAAATACATGGCATACACCACCGTAAAGATGGCATGGCATATATCAAAACACCTGTAGACACACTGCAAGGATACCCCTTATAAAGCAACACAAATTTTACAACATTTTGACTATACGTTGTAAAATTCATCATAGATACGCATGTTATGGTTGCAGCATATGCGTTGCGGATTTGTAGCTCACGACCTTATCATCATGGTACGTATCGAAAAAAGCAGAGGAGAGGATAGAGAGGCGCGCGAGAAACACAGCCCCCCGATTCTCCCCTCGTCTCTCCCAAATCGCCGCCACCCACCTCCTCCTCTTCCCCCTCCGACAACCTCGCCGCCGGTCCCCCTCCCCTACTCCCACCTTGGGGCTCCGGAGGATGCCGGATCCACCGCATCCCGCACCCACAATCCCTCTCGCATCTTATCTGTCTCTTCACACGGCTCCTCGTTGCGCCACCTGCGGTGGCTGTTTGAAACGACGTATGGCGAATCCCGCCACCGCAAAGCACAGGCAGAGGTCCCCTCACACCACGGTGCCCTCCCATCCGGTTAGATCCGGCGCAAGATCCGGCGCTCACGGCCATCAAAGCCCACCTGCGACCCTACCCCATGGCTAGGGTTTCAGGAATCGGCTCCGGCCTCCGGCGCAGGTGGCCATGTCGTCATCCTCTCGTCCAGTGAGTGCATACCCTCCTCTGGCTTCGTCCTTTCTCTATCCCCCTTTCTCTAAGCTCAGATTTTCTCTTCTCCTGTAGATGTGCAAGGAGGAACGACCAATGGATAGCCTTACTGTAGTTTGGGGCGTAGCCAAGTTGCTTCCTCCTCCTCTGGCTTCAGGTGATGTCCTTGATCTACCATAGTTAAGACTGACGCTTCCTACCCCCCTAGATTTTCTTTAGTTCATTGATATGGTTCGTCTTCATTGTGATGGATGTTCCCTCACAGCCAAAATGATCAACATAGCTTCATGGAGATTATTGAATAACCCAGGTAAAGATAAAACTATGAATCTAGGAACACACCTACAGTACAGCACCAATATGGTGGCAAGGCATCAACATACCTAAGTTCTGCATAACGTGTGTGTGTGTGGGGTTTGTATGGCAGATCAATGTTGTGCGCTAAGCCGACCAGTCGTACTTTGCGCTTATCTTCACTGTAGTTACTCTGACGAAATTCCTGTTATGTCATTAGTAATTATTAGGTGTGGACACATGTTCTGTTATTTTCAGTTTAAGGGAGCAGAATCTTCTGATTTGGCCTTCCGTAAGGACCAAATTAACAACAATAGCAAGGAATATTAGGAGTTAATTTACTGCTACAAATATTTCACTATTTTCTTAGTTGGTATAATCTAATTTTATAGTAGAAATATTTAGCATAGATGTCAATACGGGCACAGATTTGTCAGGTCCACATGTATTTGCATGAGTACTACTTTTTTCTATGTTTGAAGGCTGAACTAATTAAGTAACGACTGATGATTTGAGCGAAAGAGCCCTTTATTTTTATTTTTTATTTTCTTGGTGTATCCACAGATTGCACCGTTTTGCTGTATGAGAAGCACTATTAGAGCCTCCATGTTAATTCTAGAAGAGAGCTACAAAGAACCATCAAATGTGCTAGCCAATGAAATTTAAGGCGTTACATTGTAGACTGGTTCGAGAGTGAGAGTTGGTTCAGTACTATATGCTTGAGCGTGACAAAATAAATATATTAATCCAAGTGGGATGTGACAACGAAGTGCTGAGCAAAAAAGTGGTTTTGTGGGGATGGCATGCTTGATTTTATCAGCTATAAATTATCCTGTGCCTTCTCTCTTCTTACTTGTTATAATTCTCTCCCTGGAGCTGGAAAGACACCGTGACATGCTAATTTGACCATGTCAATCTCAAAAGTTATCTTTTCTTTCTAAATGTCCTAGCAGAAGTTAAGATTTGGCTTCACTAACTAAAATAATTCAAAAGAGGTTTGCATCCTTCCTTTTTATTTGTGTGCGTTATGGATATTGGTGCTACCTATGCACATATTCAGGTTGCAGTCATATTCATCATAAGGAGATTTTTTTTGAAGAGCTATATTTGGTTTTGCAGCTGCATGCACCAAGTCGATGTAGGGGGATGCCATGGAGCACACAGAGTTCATGGAGCAACTCATAGACGATGCCATGGAAGGTATACTCTCTCCCTCTCCCTACCGTGTTACTTCTTGTTGTGTCCATAGCCATTGAGCCATGTTTATGTTGTATGCTCCTGTCCATGCATATTTATAGAATTTGAGGTTGTAGGTTCCAGTGGATTTATGTTGCAATAAATAATCTGTTTGTTCATGCCAAACATTTTGACTGTAGGTGTACATAATTAGCAATGGAGCTGGTGATGGCCATCTAAATTCATTTCAGTGGGTTTGAGGCTGTAGGTTTGTTCCAAAGCGTGGTGAGCACCTATAGGGTTGTCTATTTCCTGTTGGATGACTGAAACCAACTAGAGCTAAATGTTTTGGTTCAATTTCAGATGATTAAATCCGTTTCTGGTGTTGGTTTCATCATTGCCCTTGAATGCACAACAACACTCTGGCCACTATCCATATAATTTTACTGAGCCATGTTATGCTGCAGGCTGTGTCGTATATTGTGGCTGGATTAGTCATCAATAACAACTAACACTCATGGTGGTATGTTTCCATATTCATATACAAATTTTTGTTCAAACTATAGTGCTAGCTTGTTTACTTGTTTCTTACTTCGTGTTTGCTCTTGCTACAGTTGTAAGTTGTGGTCCTAAATTTAAACTTGATGGTGCTGAAATTACAAATGAATTCTAGGCAGTGCATGTCGATATCGCACTTGTGAAAACTGAAGATTTGGTATGGAGTCGCAAAAAATGCAACACTCGGTAATGCAGAAAAAATGAAGATTGCATGGCCTTCAACCTTTGTATGTCTGTAATATCCTGCCTCTATCACTACTTGTGTCATGCCAATGCATTGTGTGTTAACCGTTCATTTTGTTATTTTTATTTGTAGATTCAGAAGATATCTGGATGATTATGTGGGTGTGTGGCAAGTATACTGCACTTATCATGATGATGATGATGATGTCCTAGTTCATAATGATGATGATGATGGATGCTTTCAGTTTTAATTAAGTTGTAGGGATGATGTTCTTGTTGTGTGATGTTCCCCGGTTAAGTTTTAGTTAAGTTGTAGGGATGTTGATAGTTGCTTTCAGTTTAATCTTCATTGTCAAGAAAATATTTAGATTATGCATCACACTTGGATGATGTTCCTCCTGTAATATCAACTATTGTAATTCAACAGTTTTATTCAATATATGATTTCTTCCTCTTTGTGGGTATATTTTCTTTCCTCACTTGATGTACACAAGTATCAACGTTATGTGCAAAATTAATTTAATTTTTGGCAATACATAAATATAATAATATTATTCACATTATAGTGAACACACTTGAAGCGTTGCAAATTCTTCGTTGCCAAGTAATGTGATTTGGATTCCTCTACATTAAGCACCAACATAAGTATGTGTTGTAAAAGTTGGTTTTATTTGTTGTACTCTTGCAACGGTCCCTTTTACCAACAATAGCATAAGCATTGCATTATACCCTAGCAACACTGGATAAGGCTACGCATCCCAAATCGTTGGTAAATGCGCTTGCAACGCATATATGGACTTCTAGATACGGAAAAAAGCGTTGCTACAGGTGGGGTCCTGTTGTAGTGACACCAACCTCATAGGATGCACACATCAATCATGGCAAAAATGACAAATGAGCATGTTATAACAGTTTCAGCAGATTAACATCACATAGCACTCTTGCAACAAAGATTCAGGCATCAAGCTGGACTCAAATGAACATGATGCAATGGAATGAAATGAAGTAATCGTTGAGGTGAACAGTTTGACATATTACACACACAAAACGGAGCTATGGATGCAGATATACACTGCGATGAACATGGCATGATAATGTCAAAATATTTCGGGACTTAGTCATATTCTGAGAAAAAAACAGACGCGCGCCGAATAGCTAAAAGACGCCTAGGGCGAGGGGTAGGGGGTTGCTCACCACGGGCTTCGGCCCATAAGCAGAGGAGGTGAGGCAGGCCGGTGGAAAAGACCGTGGCCCACGGGGCCGAGGTCAACGGCACAGGGGAGCGAGCGGCTCCTCTGCTCGCTCCCGAGCTAGGTCATGGCGGCGACGGCGGCGAGGCGACGGTGAAGGCGGGGCGGCGCCGGCGAGGAAGGGAGCGGGCGGATCCGCGCGGGAGGCGGCAGATCCGGCCGGGGGAAGCACCGGCGAGGGGCGACAGCATCCAGGAGGGGTACGGACGGCGATCGGAGATGGGGCGGCGGCAAAGGCGAGCTCCAAGGCGGCGGGGTCGAGGCGGCGGCGTGGGAACCGGCGGGCGCGGGCGCGCATCGGCGACGAGGAGGCGGCGAGGGATCCGGGGACTGGCCAGGAGGCGCTGGGCACGGGCGACGGGGAGGAGGCGAGCGCCAGGGGCGCGCGGCGGCGCGGCGCGGGCGCCTCGGGCCCAGATCGGCCCGGGGCGGGCCTCCGCTGGGCTTCGGGTGGGTCTGGCGCGGTGGAGGCGCGGGGACGACGTGGGGAGGATAGGTGGCAGCGGGGTATTGGCTGCAGGGGCGCTGGGGGCTGATGTGGCGCGCTCCGGTTGGCCCGGGGCATGGTGGCGGCAGCGCCAAGTGGCAGGAGGAGGCTGGGGGCGTGGAAATGGAGGTGGCTGCGTGCTGATTCCGAGGAGGAGGGGGGTGGCTGCGGCTGGGAGGTAAGGGAGGGCCTAGGCTGCCCAAAAATGGAAGGAATGGGTCTATATAAAGCAAAGGAGGACTAGAGTTGGGGTTTTCCGTCCGTTTTCAGACATCGGATCTCGATCTGACGGTCCAGAGCGGAGGGGGTTTTAGATGGGCTGCAGGTGGGCTGTGACGAGAGGGTTGGGATGAGAGGAGAGGGGAGAAATGCAGCCCGGCAACTGTTTCCGGAGACCGAAAATGTCCGATGATAGACCGGCTATATTGTGGTGGTAGGTTTAACGGTTGGGCTATCAAATGGACTCCGAATGCGACGAAACTTGACAGGCGCTCTGTCTACACTATAATAAGACCGCAATCCAAGTTACATGCCAATCCGAGAACATTTTTATGCCACTTATAAAATAGTATTTCGGAGGTGCCGCGGGCACGTGCGAGTGTGTCTGGACTCCGAACGGACAACGGAGAGGACCAGGGGAACCCGAACGGATGCAAGTTTTGAAAAAACATGAAGATGAAATGCAGATGATGACATGGCAAAGTGCAACACGCAAGCAAAATACATGGCAACGACGGCGAATAACAGGCAGACACCTGGCGCATCGAATCCGGGGCGTTACAAGTTCGTACTAGAATAACACCTTAAGACACAAATCAACCAAAACCCTAATGTCACCTAGATACTCCATTTCACCTCAAGTATCCGTGGGCATGATTATATGGTATGCATCACACAATCTCAGATTCATCTATTCAACTAACAGAAAGTACTTCAAAGAGTGCCCCAAAGTTTCTACCGGAGAGTCAAGGCGAAAACGTGTGCCAACCCCTATGCATAATTTCACAAGGTCACTGAACCCGCAAGTTGATCGCCAAAACATACATCAAGTGAATCACGTGAATATCCCATTGTCACCATAGATAAGCACCGCAAGACATACATTAAGTGTTCTCAAATCCTTAAAGACTCAATCCGATAAGATAACTTCAAAGGGAAAACTCAATCCATTACAACAGAGTAGACGGGGAGAAACATCATAAGATCCAACAATAATATCAAAACTCGTGATACATCAAGATCTTGCCAAATCAAGAACACGAGAGAGAGAGAGAGAGAGAGAGAGAGAGAGATCAAACACATAGCTACTGGTACATACTCCCAGCCCCGAGGGTGAACTACTCCCTCCTCGTCATGGAGAGCGTCGGGATGATGAAGATGGCCATCGGTGATGGATCCCCCCTCCGGCAGGGTGCCAGAATAGGGTCTCGATTGGTTTTTGGTGGATACAGAGGCTTGTGGCGGCGAAACTCCCGATCTATTGTGCTCCTCGATGTTTTCGGGGTATATGGACATATATAGGCGAAAGAAGTCGGTCAGGGGAGCCACGAGGGGCCCACGAGGGTGGGGGGCGTGCCCAGGGGGGTAGGGTGCGCCCCTGACCCTCGTGGCCACGTCAAAGCTTCCCTGACGTCTACTCCAAGTCTCCTCGATTGCTTCCATTTCAAAAATAACTCTCTCAAAGGTTTCATTCCGTTTGGATTCCATTTGATTTTTTTCTGCGAAACAGTGAAATAGGCAAAAAACAACAACTTGGACTAGGCCTCCGGTTAATAGGTTAGTCCCAAAAATAATATAAAACTGTGTAATAAAGCCCATTAAACATCAAAAACAGGTAATATAATAGCATGAATACTTCATAAACTATAGATACGTTGGAGACGTATCAACCAGCGTTGCGTGGATCGCACATGCCTGCCCCCACATCTGACGGGTGGTGTTTGGCACTTGGTAGGATCCGAGGGCGGACGTTTGAAGCTAGGCTTTGGAGCATTTCTACGGGGTTATGAGCCAGCCAACGGGGTTATTAGGGTTTGACCAGATTTCAAATGGCCATAACTAAATTAGAAAAAATCGCAAAAAATATAAAAAAACGTAGTTCGTCCATTTATGAGACCTAGTTACCATAAAAAAATATAAACTCGGTATAGGGGCGTTTTTTTTGAAAAATCATTTTTTGAAGTGACCTGTCGAAATCAAGTTCAAATGTTTTTAAAAAATTCAAAAAAAATCAAAATGTTGTAATTCTTGCGCACATAGCCGTCATATGTGACAATGTTATGAGAAAAAATATAAACTTGGTGTAGGTCATTTTCATGAAAAAAGGCTTCACACAAATGAGCTATCACCTATGAACATGTTCAGAGTTCGTAGAATAGGGAGAGAGGGTTTAGGGTTTGAAAAAAATGAAAATAATTCAAACGAAAACAGAAAAATCTCCATAGCTTCATTTTGGAGTGAATGAGAAGGATCTGAACTTACTTTTTCATTTTCATATCTGAAACGTGTTATTTGACGGTTTTGAATTAAAAGCATATTTTTTTCAAAAAAATTGTAGTAATATGAATGTTAATCAATAAATAGTGAGACTTTGTTTTTACCCAATATATATGGAACAAGTGTTAATAAAAAAATATATGCCTCATTTACACAAGGTCAACAAAAACTTGATTACAAATAGGGCTATTTACCCTAGCTTTCGAGCTCATTTCTCGCACATTTCTCATTCGGACTATTCACCTACAAATATTGGACTTCAAATGCTCGATCAAATACAACACACAGAGCAATGAACCTCCAATGTTCAACTTCAACTTTGGCTCGAATCCAAATTTTGGCCCAAATTCAAATGTTGATTTAAATTCAAATTTTGATGGAAATTTGAATTTTGACTCAAATAAGAAACCAAAGTAGAAGCAACATTATTACAACTGATAAGTTTTCACAGAGCTCAAATCTACCAAGTCTTAAGATGCCAACATCTTAATACAAATCTACCATGTTTTAAGCGATCAGCTCGCCCTCAAATTGACAACACAAACATTTCCCAACAACTTAATTCAAATTTTCGACTTGCTCCTTGTGTTTGCAGCTGGCTTCACCGTCTTGCTCCTGGTTTCCCTAGTTGAGATGCTCTTTTCTTTCAGACTCTTGTTCCTTTTGATCTTTACTTGGGGTTTTCGTCGTGGAGGTGCTGATGGAGTAGTTCCACTCACCGAGCACTTGACAACCATTTGACGGTCATCTATGGGTTCAGTAATCTTTAAAGGCACAATTGGAAAAATTACCCCCTCATCTTCCTCCCTTATAGCTTCAAAACCATCAAAGGCCATGGTTTCAAAATCTTCGACTTTTTCATCTCTTAGCCTTTTCTCCCTAGAGCTGGTAAATAAATTATAAGCCATAGGCAAAAAAGATAACAAATGCAAACAAAAGGATAGCTGCATTTTACAAATGCAAACACATACCAAGATGCTTCATTTGCTGCTGCATTCTCCACTGCTTCATTTGCTGCTGCATTCTCCACTGCATCTTCAGTCTCCATTGCTGTTGCATTCTCCTCTGCATCTTCTGTCTCCATTGCTGCTGCATTCTCCTCTGCATTGGCTGTTGTCCATCTTTCCTCCTCTCCAAATGATGCATCCACTACATTGGTACAAAGCCTAGCAATATGCCTAGAACTCCACATTTTTTGCAAGCACGCTTCTTTGGTAGACGACCCTCCTCACCTGCTCTAATCCTCTGGTTCCTTGGTCTTCCTGGTGGTCTAGTAATGACATGAGCATGGAGTTTGAACCTTGGATCTACTATGTTCCGTTGATCTTTCCCCAAGAGTGCAGACACATTGTTAGCATAAGCAACCATAAATTTGCAACAGAGAAATACTCAGAGCAATATTGATCAACTTCACCATCTGCACCCCCGATAACGGTCATCAGATGTAGGGCATGCATGCATGGCTTCCCACGGATCTGCCATTGCCTACAAGTACATTCTCTAGTACTTAGGTTCACAGGATACCTCCATACCCTATTTTTAGTGTCAGTATAGGTAACCTCTCCCTCATATGTACTAGATCGAATACATTTCATCTTCAGTCCTCTTGCCTTCAAGTGCAATGCCTTAATCAGTGATGGGAGCATTTGATGACCAACATATTGTGTTTTTGCAATTCTTTTGCGAAAAGCCATCTTTATCATGATCATCTTCCTCATCTTGTCAAATGCTTGCCATAACAAGAGCCCTTTCACTGACTTGAACTTTGAATTGAAGCATTCTGCAAGGTTACTGGTCACATAATCTACTTTGCAAATTTCGTTGAATTTGCTTCTTGACCACACCTTGCCATGATGTGCATCCATGTACTCCTTCACAAGAGGATTTTGAGCATACATCACTCTCAAATGGTGTTCATGCTTCCTTTTGCTGCATGTGTATGATGCTGGCCATAAGTTCTCATCATAAACTTTACCTTTGAACTTCTTTTTAAAATTATGCGCTAGGTGTTACATACATTCCCTATGCTCCACTCTAGGGAATACAATTTCTATTGCACTCTCTAAACCCTTGCAAGCATCTGTGTGTATAGCTAAACCTGGGGGTATGCCTATAATGTTGCGCAACTGCTGAAGAAACCAAACCCAACTTTCCTCAGACTCTGCCTCCACCACACCAAATGCAACTGGGACTAGCCAGTTGTGTCCGTCAACTGCAGAAGCTTCTACTAGCTGTCCTCTCCATCTTCCAGTCAAATGTGTAGCATCTATAGCCAAATAAGGCCTGCAACCATCTAGAAACCCCTGCCAGCAAGCCTTGAAACAAACAAAAGCCCTTCTGAAGCACTCCTTCTCAAATGACTTCCCTTTTATTTTGAATGGAACTGTATGCTTGTCAATCTCTACAACACTCCCTGGACTTGCCATCTCTACTTCAGCTTTGAAAGTGTAATGCAGCTGAAAACTCTCATTCCATTGACCATTAATTCTGTCAAGATCCTTTTCCCTAGCATTGAAAATTCTCATGTAAGGAATTTATATCTTGTACTTCTCAACAAGCTTCCCATGGAGTGCTATTGGACCAAGTATAGGTTCTTCTCTTAGCCAATCCAATATAGCATCTGCCACCCACCTAGTTTTTGCTAGCTTGGTTTTGGCCTTCCCCCTTCCCCTCCAGGTGGACAGGTGTGCTCGTGTGGGTTTTTCTTTATCTGAAACAAAATAAAAGGGTAAAAAAACAGTTAAGAAACCTTAATCAATGATCTGAAATTAAATTACTAACTGGACTTGGATTACCTGAATATATTTGCTCTTTATCATATGAGATGCATGCAACTTCCACCTACACCTAGGATATGGACAAAAACTGTGAACCTTGATGGCTCACTCCTTTTAATATTATAGGTGTTTTCAGATATAATGCACCATGTTGTCACTGCATTCCGATAGTCCACCATTGATTGGAAAATGGTACCTACACAAAGCTCAGGTTTTTCCCTATTCCACTCAATTGTTGGCATGCCATCACCGTCATATTCATCCTCGATTAAGTTGTCCATGTTCTCCACCTTCTCTTCATCGTCAGTGTCATCAAACCTAGCTTGGCTAATGGGCTCCTCTGTATATTCATCATCCACTGCTTGCTGACTGGCTACATCGACCAGTTCAGGGAACATCATCTCGTCTCCATCATCATTTGTAGGCACTACCTCATCAGGTTCTGCATCTTCTTCTACACCAACTGCAGAAGGTACACGAGAAGCAGCAGCTGAATCGGAACCAGAATTGGCAGCAGGCATGTTGTGGCTCCATGAACCACTTGCTTTACTTGGTGTCGACCTACAAGGAGTGCCGGGGTGCTGGCTATTAGCAGAGACAGATGATGTCTGAACTCCCTTCCCCTTCGCCCGTTCTGCACGTGGTTGAAGCACATCGATTTGGAGTTTACTGAATTGGCAGCCAGCAATCCCAGCAAAAAGCAATGTCATATGATCATCACAAGTTAGTGGGAGAAATCTTTGCTCATCACTGCTAAAGTAATTCAGTTCAACAACATCGGCATCACTTCAGGGATAGGTGTTTCGGAGCTCAGCTCGCAAATCTTTGAAAGATATGCTGGTTTCTACCACTTTGGGATAGAAAAATGATGAAATCAAATGCGGTTTAGTACCACGCAGCACACTAGTTTACATTCTGATCGCCAGCCGGAAAGCCAGCGCGGGATCAATCCTATTTTGTTGAAACAAAGGATTTAGTTAGCCGGGTAAAATCAAGCACAAATTCAAACGATTCAAGCAAACAAAAGTCAAATACGGCCTACAATACGACTTAGAACATCAATTCGAGAGGAAACAATGCTTACCCAGGTTTAACCCATGAATTATCTGCCGCGGATTCGACCCAATCCTCTCCACGGTCGACTGCCTTCCAGGCGTCCTCACTCAACATCGCTATGTAATCCTAGATGGGGAGGTGGGCTATATCTGGCAGAGACGCGGCATCGCCAACGAATGGAATAGGTGCATAGGGTGGAGGAAACAACTGCAGTGGACGAGGCACGACGCCGGCGGAGGGGGCGGGGCGGTGTGGTGCGGTGCGGCCTGTCTATATCTGTTTCAGATTCAGACAAGCTGCCCAATACGTGTCTCCTTGCGGTCCGACCCGTCAGCAAGCAACGGTCAGACAAAGACTCGGCACCACTCGTCAGCAATTAACGGTCAATGGACGGTCAAGACGGCAAACACCCGCTATGAGCATTTGTGAGAGTTTGAGCTAAGGAAGAGGGGAAAGTGAGCAAAAGTTTGGAGCGTGGGAAAAGTGAGCACAACTAAAGAACCAGGGGCACTAATTTAAATATCCCTTTTTAATATAGTTGGATTGTATGGTGTTTTCCCTCTCTATCTTGTTGTGAATTGAGTTTCCCTTTGAGATTTCGTTCTTATCAGATTGAATACTTTTATGGATTTGAGAACACTTGATGTATGTCTTGCTATGAATACCCATGGTGACAATGGGGTATCATATTGATTCACTTGATATGTGTTTTGGCACTCAACTCACGGATTCCCGAGGTGACATTGGGGTAATCTATGCATAGGGGTTGATGGACGTTCTCGTCTTTGTTTCTCCGATAGAAACCTTGGGGCACTCTTTGAGGTTCTTTGTGTTGGATTGAGTATTATGAATCAGAAATTGTTTGATGCATATCGTATAATCAAATCACAGATACTCCCAGTGACATCGGAGTATCTAGGTGACATTAGAGTTGGTTGATGTGTATCATATGGTGTTATTTTAGTACAAACTCTTGGTCAGATCGATCGAAAAGAATATCTTGGTGTTATTTTAGTACAAACTCTAGGATAGATTGATTGGAAAGAATAGCTTTGAGGTGGTTTCTTACCCTACAAACAATTTCTTCTTATGTTCTCCGCTAGATAGAACTTTGGAGTGATTCTTCATCGCACGTTGAGGGATGGTTATATGATCCAATTATATTGTCATTGTTGAGAGATTGCACTAGCGAAAGTACGGACCCAGGCCTAATTTTCAAGCATTGCAATACTATTTGTGCTCACTTTTGTTACTTGCTACCTTGTTGTTTTTTATTGTTCCTCTTACAAAAATCAATATCTAGTATCATTACTACACTTGTATCACCACTAGTGCACCTATACAAATTACCATTGTATTTGGTGTGTTGGGGATACAAGAGACTCTTTGTTATTTGGTTGCAGGGTTGTTTGAGAGAGACCATCTTCATCCTACGCCTCCCACAGATTGATGAACCTTAGGTCATCCACTTGAGGGGAAATTGCTACTGTCCTACAGAACTCTGCGCTGGAGGCCCAACACGAGTCTACAAGAATAAACTTACATAGTAGACATCAAGCTCTTTTGTAGCGCCGCTGCCGGGGAGGTGAGTGCTTGAAGGTATATTTTTAGATCTTGCAACTGAATCTTTTAGTTTCTTTTTTTATCACTAGTTTGGTTTATAAAAATAAAATTACAAAAAATGGAATTGAGGTGGTCTCATATTGTTCATCTTTATAATGTCTTTCTTGAAAATGATGGATCGGAAAATTGTGCTCAATTTATAGAAGAAGACCACAATAAAATGTTTGGCATAAAAACTTTGAATGGTGAGCATGATTGCAATGTTGTTGGTATGAACTCTTTGAATATCCATGATGCTAATGATATGCAAAGCTAGAATCTTGGGGATGCTATATTTGATGAAGATGATATTTTTATTGCCCCAAGTTTTGATGAGAAAATTTATTATGATGATAGCATGCCTCCTATTTATGATAATTATATTGATGAAAGTGGGTTTGGCAGAGTTTCCACTCTAGGTAGTAATGATCCCACTATTTTGGAGGGTGTTGAATCTTATTGTAATAATTATGAAAGTGGATTTGGAAAGGTCATGACTTTATTTAAGGATGAATCCACTACTTTGGAAGAGGTTCCAATTGATTATGACAAAAAAGTTCCTATCTATGATGATTATGGTGATGGCATGTATTCTATAAAGAATAATGATAACCATGAAACTTGTCATCATGATTTTAATTTTCAATCACGTGATAGTTATTTTCTTGAGTTTGCTCCCACTACTATTCATGAGAACGAATTTGCTTATGTGGAGAGTAGTAAAAAAATATGCTTGTGGATCATGAAAAGAATGCTTTATTGATAGTTATATTATTGAATTCATTCTTGATTTTATTGAAAATTATTATGAGAGAGGAACATATGCTTCGGCATATCCTAATAATATCAAGTTTCCTCTCTATGTGTTGAAATTTTTGAAGCTATACTTGTTTTGCCTTCCTATGCTAGTTGATTCTTGTTCCCATAAGTTGTTTGCTCACAAAATCCCTATGCACATAAAGTGGGTTAGACTTAAATGTGCTAGTTATATGCTTCATGACGCTCCTGTTATGTTTTGATTCTTATCTTTTATGTGAGCATCATTCAAATCATCGTGCCTAGCTGAAAAGGCATTAAAGAAAAGTGCTTGTTAGGAGACAACCCAACATTTACCCCTACTGTGTTTATGTGTTCACATGATTAAGATACGATACTAATCATGTTTTATATGTTTTGTTTGAATAAAGTACCAAGTAAAGCCTTTGGGATAGTGTGGATGATAGTTGACTTGATTCTGTGCAAAACAGAAACTTTTTCTTCCAGTAATATATTTTTTAAAATTCACTGGAACATGATAAAATTATGACTTTTTTATAGATGATATTTATAAAAATTGTCTATGTTTTCCTATCTTTTCTGAATTTTTGGAGTAACATAAACATGGTAGTTGTCCAGATCATTACAAACTGTTCTGTTTTTGACAGATTCTGTTTTCGATGCATAGTTTGCTTCTTTTCTAGTTTCAATGGCTTATATTGCTCAATATATATTGTGGTGGTATAGTAGGCTTGTGTGAGAACAATTATGAATCTTGTCTTAGACAGTACCAAAATTTAATGGTTTGCTCTTTATCATACTAACCTATCTCACGAAGTTCTGTTAAGTTTTTTGTGATTGAAGTTTTGAAGTTTTGGTGAGATATCGATATGAGGATAATAAGGAGTGACAAGACCCTAATATTGGGGATGCCCAAGGCACCCTAAGGTAATATTCAAGGAAAATCCAAGCAAATAGTCTTCGGGATGCCCCGGAAGGCATCCCCTCTTTCGTCTTCAACATTATCAGTAACCTCACTTGGAGCTACATTTTTATTCGTCAGATGATATGTGTTTTGCTTGGAGCGTAATTTTATTTTGTTAGGATTTGCTTTATGTTATTTAGAATAATATTTTGCATCTTTATTTTCAATAAAAATGTCAAGGATAGCCTTTACCATGCTTATTTTGCAAGTCTACATGTTGCTGTTTCAAAACAGAAAGTTTATCGCTATTGCCAAAATTCCCGAGAAAATTCAGAATGTGATAAAATGTTGAACTTTTGCACAATAAGCTATGATGAATTTTCTACAGTGTGGTAAATTTTTAGAAATTTTGGAGTTATAGAAGTATGAATATTCTTGCATTCTTTACAAACTGTACTGTTTTGACATATTGTTGTTATGTTTGCATTGTTTGCATATATATATATTTGCTTGTTTAATGAATTTATTTGAGGATATGAGTATTAAATATGCAGAGGCATTTAGTATGAAATGTTAAATAATAATTTTAGTGATTTCATATAGTAGAGAATGATAAGGTTTTTTCATTTATTTATACTAACTTATCTCACGAGTTCTTGTTGAGTTTTATGTGGATGAAGTTTTTGAGATTTAGGGAAACCGTGATACGAGAGGAATGAAGAAGACACAAAAGCTCAAGCTTGGGGATGCCCAAGGCATCCCAAGTTCATATTTCAAGAAGTCTCAAGCATCTAAGCTTGGGGATTCCCCGGTAGGCATCCCACCTTTATTCATCAACAATTATCGGTTAGTATCGGTTGAGCCTAAGTTTTTGCTTCTTCACATGATGAGTGCTATTCTTAGAAAGTCATTTTATTTTGTTTTGCTTTCTGTTTTAATAAAATACTTATACCTGAAAGTTTTTAAATAAGAAAGAGTCCTCAAATGGCTACCCATTTATTTAACTACTCGTTTGATCTTCACTTATATCTTTTTGGAGTGGTTTTTTTATTTACTCTTGTGCTTCACTTATATTATTTGGGAGAAGAAAATTTTATGCGCATGTTCTTCACTTAAATTGTCTTGAGCTTGTCAAAAGCACTTGCAACTTATGAAATTAGTCCCAAAGTGATATATATTCAAGAGGGATATAATAAAAACTTTCATGAAGATCATTGGACAAAATAAACTTGATTCCTTGCAATAGTTTTGGGATATGGAGATAATAATATGTGAGTCATGTTGGTGGGTAATTATCCTTTAGTAGGAATATTGGTGTTAAGGTTTGTGATTCCCTATGCAAGCATGAAAGTCAATAGTTATGCAATGAAATTACATCCTACTTATGGTGCATTATTCGGTGTTAATTATGCTTAATGCTCGCTTATGTGATTTTTTATTTCTTAGTTTGGTTGCTTCTCAATCTTTTGCTAGCCTCCACTTGTACTAAGTAGAAATACTACTTATGCATCCAAAATCTTTAAACCCAGTTTTGCCATATGAGTCCACCATACCTACCTATATGCGGTATTCCAGTGCCGTTCTAATCAAATTTATATGTGTCATCTCTAATTTTAAAAATAAATTTCCTTTTTGTGTGCTCGTACTGCTCATGAAGCGGCAGGGGCGTGGCCAATATTTTCCATGCTAGATGTGTTATTCTCAAGATGAGAGTTTATTCACTTGTCATTGCACGAGAGTATGGAGGTAATAGGGATGCCCATTCTCGAAACAAAAAATGAATTTACTTTATGTTGTAAATAATAAATTCCTTGGAAATTGTTCGTATGGAGGGCACCCGTGGATACGGCTAGCCATTGATTGTGAAAGAATTTGGCCGAAAAAGGAATAAACTTTATTTTTTGTTTGGGAACCGCCTATATATATCTAGCATGAAAAGTGTTGGGAATTACTCGGTCATTTTTGTTGACGGGAAAAGCATGCCTCCCAAAATATCTTTTATCTCTCAATTTAAGCTTTGAGCTCTCGCACCTCTACAAATCTCTGCTTCCCTCTGCGAAGGACCTATCCATTTACTTTATGCAGTTTTTATTTGAGTCTCCATCTTCTCTTATAAACCACCAACTAGGGAGCACTATGATCATACTTGTGCATTGGATGTAGCTAATATCTGAGTGTGTTTCATGAATGGATCAATGATTGAGCATGATGGGCTAGGGATACCTTTATTTAGTGTTGATATTTTGAAAGACATGGTTGCTTGTTGATATGCTTGAGTATTGATGTCCTCACGTTGAATTATAGACTATTTCTTTGACTCATTCAAGTCCAAATGTCAATGCTACAAAAGAAAGATTATATGATGAATATGATAGGTAGCTTTCTGATGTCTACTACGCAACCTTCTTCTTGTAGACTCGTGTTGGGCCTCCAAGCGCAGAGTTTTGTAGGACAGTAGCAAATTTCGCTCAAGTGGATGATCTAAGGTTTATCAATCCGTGGGGCATAGGATGAAGATGGTCTCTCTCAAACAACCCTGCAATCAAATAACAAAGAGTCTCTTGTGTCCCTAACACACCCAATACAATGGTAAATTGTATAGGTGCACTAGTTTGGCGAAGAGATGGTGATACAAGTGTAATATGGATAATAGAAATAGGTTTTTGTAATCTGAAAACATAAAAACATCAAGGTAACTAGTAACTAAAGTGAGCAAAAACGGTATTGCAATGCTTGGAAACAAGGCCTAGGGTCCATACTTTCACTAGTGCAAGTTCTGTCAACAATGATAACATAATTGGATCATATAACAATCCCTCAACATGCAACGAAGAATCTCTCCAAAGTTCCTATTGCAGAGAACATAAGATGAAATTGCTTGTAGGGTACGAAACCACCTCAAAGTTATTCTTTCTGATCGATCTATTGGGCTATTCCTGTAAGTGCCACAAACAGCCCTAGAGTTCATACTAAAATAACAACACATGACACACATCAATCAACCCTAATGTCACCTAGTGTCACGCCCAATATGTGATCCTATCCGAGAGGAACTCGAAGGTCCCACCAAGGATAGAGCTGCATATTGAAGACACTTGCAAGGTGGATATCATTGTTGGGGAACGTAGTAATAATTCAAAAAAAAATTTCCTACGTGTCACCAAGATCAATCTAGGAGATGCTAGCAATGAGAGAGAGAGAAGGGAGGGCATCTTCATACCCTTGAAGATCGCTTAGCAGAAGCGTTACAAGAACGCGGTTGATGGAGTCGTACTCGCGGCGATTCAAATCACGGAAGATCCGATCCAAGCGCCGAACGGACGACACCTCCACGTTCAACACACGTACAGCCCGGGGACATATCCTCCTTCTTGATCCAGCAAGGGGAGAGGAGAAGTTGAGGGAGAACTCCGGCAGCACGACGGCATGGTGGTGGTGGAACTCGTGGTTCTCCGGCAGGGCTTCGCCAAGCACTACGGAGGAGGAAGAGGTGTAGGAAGGAGAGGAAGGGCAGCACCAGGGCATGTAAGGGTGCAGCTGCCCTCTCTCTCCCTCACTATATATAGGGGGAGGGGAGGATGAGGCACCCTAGGGTTTCCCCCAGGGGGGCGGCGGCTAGGGCAGATTGGATCTCCCTAGGGAAACCTAGGAAGACTTGCCCCCCAAGCCAAGCACGTGGAAGCTTGCCTCCCAAGCCTGGTGGAGGCACCCCACCTCCCCAAGCAACATGGGAAAGGGTGTGGGGGCACACAGCCCCTTAGTGGGCTGGTTTGCCCCCTCCCCTTGGCCCATGAGGCCCTGCAACACTTGCCGGGGCCCCCGAAAACACGTTTCCATCATGCTGGCCATAGCCTGGTACCTCCGGAACACTTCCGGACTACAATACCCTTCGTCCAATATATCGATCTTCAGACCATTCCGGAGTTCCTCGTCACGTCCGGGATCTCATCCGGGACTCCGAACAACCTTCGGTAACCACATACTATTCCCATTACATTTCTAGCGTCACCAAATCTTAAGTGTGTAGACCCTACGGATTCAGGAACCATGCAGACATGACCGAGATACCTCTCCGGCCAATAACCAATAGCGGGATCTGGATACCCATATTGGCTCCCACATGTTCCACGATGATCTCATCGGATAAACCACTATGTAGGGGATTCAATCAATCCCGTATACAATTTCCTTTGTCCATCAGTATGTTACTTGCCCGAGATTCGATCGTCGGTATCCCTGTACCTCGTTCAATCTCGTTACCGGCAAGTATCTTTACTCGTTCCGTAAGCATGATCTCGTGGCTAAATCCTTAGTCACATTGAGCTCAATATGATGATGCATTATCGAGTGGGCCCAGAGATACCTCTCCGTCATACGGAGTGACAAATCCCAGTCTCAATTCGTGCCAACCCGACAGACTGTTTCGGAGATACCTGTAGTGCACCTTTATAGTCACCCAGTTATATTGTGACGTTTGATATACCCAAAACATTCCTACGGTATTCGGGAGTTGCACAATATCATGGTCTAAGGAAAGAAACTTGACATTAGAAAAGCTCTAGCAAACAAACTACACGATCTTGTGCTATGCTTAGGATTGGGTCTTGTCCATCACATCATTCTCCTAATGATGTGATCCCGTTATCAATGGCATCTAATGTCCATGGTTAGGAAACTATAACCATCTATTGATCAACGAGCTAGTCAACTAGAGGCTCACTAGGGACATGTTGTGGTCTATGTATTCACACATGTATTATGGTTTCCGGTTAATACAATTATAACATGAACAATAGACAATTACCATGAACAACGAAATATAATAATAACCATTTTATTATTGCCTCTAGGGCATATTTCCAACAATCATTACATTGTACCATTACATAATAGATGAGGATACATACAAAGATATAAAAATGCCACATGAATACATCAAACATCATACAGAAGAGCGGCATCCGACTACGGATGAAAACAAATGGAAAAAAAGAACGACATCCACCCTGCTAGCCCAGGCTATCGACCAGGAACCTATCCCTTGAATGAAGAAGAAGAATCAGAAGAAGAACTCCAAAACAAGCGAACATCGCTCTCACGTCATATCATCACATTACATGTACCTGCAACTGTTGTTGTAGTAATCTGTGAGCCACGAGGACTAAGGAATCCCATTACCATGGGTATCAAGACTAGCAAAGCTTAATGGGTAGCGAATGGATAAGTGGTGAGGTTGCAACAAGCGACTAAGCATTGTATGGTGGCTAAGTTACGATACAAGAATAAGATGAGACTACGCAAAGAATCACAAACTAGTAATGATCAAGGTGTCACAATTACGCACACGGTTGGTGTATTTTATTTCAGATATGGTGTCAAGTTCTCTACAACCGGACATTAAAAATTCCCATCTACAACATAACCGTGGACACGGCTCTCAAAAGTTTAAACCCTGCAGGGGTATCCCAACTTAGTCCATCACAAACTCCCACGATCAACAGAGGAAAATCCTCCTCCCGGAACAACCCGATCAAGCTCGGAATCTCGGTTCACAAGACATTTCTACAATAGTAAAACAAGTCCAGCAAGACCTCCCGACGTGTCGACGATCCTGATAGGAGTCGCGTATCTTGTTCTCAGGACATGACGGATAAGCGCTCCAAGTTGCCAAGGGGTGGCCCCACATAGTGCTCTAATATGTCTCCAACGTATCTATAATTTTTTTATTGTTCCATGCTATTATATTACCTGTTTTGGATGTGTATGGGCTTTACTTTACACTTTTATATCATTTTTGGGACCAACCTACTAACCGGAGGCCCAGCCCGTATTGCTGTTTTTTTGCCTATTTTAGTATATCAAAGAAAAGGAATATCAAAAGGAGTCCAAACGGAATGAAACTTTCGGGAGCATGATTTTTGGAACAAACGTGATCCAGAGGACTTGGAGTGCAAGTCAAGAAGCTCCCGAGGCGGCCATGAGGGTGGAGGGCGCCCTCCCCTATAGGGCGCGCCCCCTGTCTCGTGGGCCCCTCGGGCATCCATTGACGTACTTCTTCCTCCTATATATACCCATGTACCCCGAAAACATCAGGGGAGCCATCGAAGAACTATTTCCACCACCCTAACTTTCTGTATCCGCGAGATCCCATCTTGGAGCCTTCGTCGGTGCTCTGCCGGAGGGGGAATCGACCACGGAGGGCTTCTACATCAACACCATAGCCTCTCCGATGAGTTGTGAGTAGTTTACCACAGACCTTCGGGTCCATAGTTATTAGCTAGATGACTTCTTCTCTCTTTTTGGATCTCAATACCATGTTCTCCTTCCTCTTCTTGGAGATCTATCCGATGTCACTCTTTTTGCGGTGTGTTTGTCGAGATCCGATGAATTGTGGGTTTATGATCAAGTTTATCTATGAGAAATGTTTGAATCTATTCTGAATTCTTTTATGTATGATTGAGTTATCTTTGCAAGTCTCTTTGAATTATCGGTTTGGTTTGGCCTACTAGATTGATCTTTCTTGCCATGGGAGAAGTGCTTAGCTTTGGGTTCAATCTCGCGGTGTCCTTTCCCAGTGACAGCAGGGGCAGGAAGGCACGTATTGTATTGTTGCCATCAAGGATAAAAAGATGGGGTTTATATCATATTGCATGAGTTTATCCCTCTACATCATGTCATCTTTCTTAAAGCGTTACTCTGTTCTTATGAACTTAATACTCTAGATGCATGCTGGATAGCGGTCGATGTGTGGAGTAATAGTAGTAGATGCAGGCAGGAGTCGGTCTACTTGTCACGGATGTGATGCCTATATACATGATCATGCCTAGATAATCACATAATTATTCGCTTTTCTATCAATTGCTCGACAGTAATTTGTTCACCCACCGTAATACTTATGCTATCTTGAGAGAAGCCTCTAGTGAAACTTATGGCCCCCGGGTTTATCTCTTATCATATAAGCTTTCAATCTACTTTTCTTTGCATCTTTACTTTTCCAATCTATATCATAAAATACCAAAAATATATTTATCTTATCATACTATCTCTATCAGATCTCACTTTCGCAAGTGGCTTTGAAGTGATTGATAACCCCTTTATTGCGTTGATTGCGAGTTCTTTGTTTGTTTGTGTAGGTGCGTGGGACTTGTGAGGAGCCTCCTACTGGATTGATACCTTGGTTCTCAAAAACTGAGGGAAATACTTACGCTACCGTGCGGCATCACCCTTTCCTCTTCAAGGGAAACCAACACAAGCTCAAGACGTAGCAAGAAGGATTTCTGGCGCCGTTGCCGGGGAGGTCTTCGCTCAAGTCAAGACATACCAAGTACCCATCACAAACTCATCTCCCTTGCATTTACATTATTTGCCATTTGCCTCTCGTTTTCCTCTTCCCCACTTCAGCCTTGCCGTTTTATTCGCCCTCTCTTTCCCAATCTCTCGCTCTCTCTCTCTCTCTTGCCATCTTCTTCCTCCTCGCTCTTGTTTGCCGTTATGTCTGAAATTGGGGAGATTACCGTTAGTATGGATGATAATGATAACATGGAGAATTTTGATGCTCCTTCTGAAGAACCCCCTATCTTGCATACTAAAAAGTTTTTAATCGGTAGTGGTAATATTATTGAAAAGGGGGTTATTCAAGACTTCTTTACTTGTGCCGGTGCTTTACCTTCTTTGGCTGGTTCTATTCTTCACAGAACTAATAGTCTTGCGGATGCTAACGCCATGCTTGTAGTTGAGATTGAAAGACAATTTATGCATATGCATCCTTGCATACAAAGAATTTTCCTGGAACTTTCTAATATTGAGTATTCTCCTATTAAGCGTGCCGCTACTATATTTTTGGCACATGAGTTTAGATTTATAATAAAAGAATCCAAAGAAATCTTTGTGCACTATAGGGTGGACGCCGGTCGTCCTCCCATAGAAGCGATCCTCTTTGATCAAGAGGAAATTAGGCATTTTCAATCTTTGGACCTTGTTGCTTTTAACGAAAACCTTAGAAAAAAGGTTCCTACCAATGTCCTAGTTAATATAATTTATGAACTTAATAATGATTTTGCCCTTTTAACAATGAGCTAGGATACTCTCTTGAGTATAGGCTCATGAAGTTTGGCCAAAAGAATGCTTATAATGATGAATTAGTTGTGCAATATGAAGGGCCAAAGGAGGAACCCATACCTCTTGAGATCGATCTGGGGGACTTTTGTCCCATTAAATTTAGCTCTTTTGATTACTTTTGCTTGCCTCAAAGAAAACTTGCTGCTGAACGTAGAGAATATGAGATGAGTTTTCATGATATATCTTATTATTATGGCACTAGTTAGATCTATCCTTGCTTTTATGCCTAGCTTGGGGCGTTAAACAATAGCGCTAGTTGGGAGGCAACACAATTTTCTTTGTGTTCTTTGTTTTTGTTCCTGTTTAGTAATAAATTTTGCATCTACTTTCTACTTAGATGTGTTTTCATGTTTTATTTAGTATTTGTGCCAAGCAGAACCTATAGGATAACCTATGGTAATAGTTAATTTGATTCTGCTGAAAAACAGAAACTTTGCGCTCACGAGAAAAAATTCAATAAATCACATAAATGTGCTTTTGCTTTGATTATTTTTTATGTAGATAAATAAAAAAAATTCTTAGGAATTCCTATTTTGGTAGGATTTTTGGAGTTCCAGAATTAACCAAAAGTTACAGATTGCTATAGACCGTTCTGTTTTTGACAGATTATGCCTTTCGTGTGTTGTTTGCTTATTTTGATGCATCTATGGCTAGTATGTAAGGGTATGAACCATAGAGAAGTTGGAATACAGTAGGTTTAACACCAATGTAAATAAAGAATGAGTTCGTTACAGTACCTTATGTGGTGGTTTTTCTTTCTTTCACTAACGGAGCTTATGAGATTTCCTGTTGAGTTTTGTGTTGTTAAGTTTTCAAGTTTTGGGTAAAGATTTGATGGACTATGGAATAAGGAGTGGCAAGATCCTAAGCTTGGGTATGCCCAAGCCACCCCAAGATATTCAAGAATAGCCAAAAGCCTAAGCTTGGGGATGCCCCGGAAGGCATCCCCTCTTTCGTCTTTGTTCATTGGTAACTTTACTTGGAGCTATATTTTTATTCGCTACATGATATGTGTTTTGATTGGAGCGTCGTGTATTATATTAGTCTTTGGTTTTTAGTTTACCACGATCATCCTTGTTGTACACACCTTTTGGGAGAATCTCACTTGATTGGAATTTATTAGAATACTCTATGTTCTTCACTTATATCTTTTGAGCTAGATAACTTTTGCTCTAGTGCTTCACTTATATCTTTTAGAGCACGGCAGTGGCTTAATTTTGAAGAAATTGTTGATCTCTCATGCTTCACTTATATTATTTTGAGAGTCTCTTAGAACAGCATGGTATTTTCTATGGTTATAAAATTGGTCCTAGAATGATGGGCATCAAAGTTGGGTATAATAAAAACTATCATAGAATGTGAATTGGATGCTATGATCAATTTGATACTTGATAATTGTTTCGAGATATGGAGGTAATGATATTAGAGTCATGCTAGTTGGGTGATTATGAATTTAAAGAATGCTTGTGTTGAAGTTATCAAGTCCCATAGCATACACGTATAGTAAAAGTTGTGTAACAAATTTATTGCATGAGGTGCTCTTTTGATTGCCTTCCCTTGTGTGGAGGTCGGGGGCGCGCGATGGTTAACTTCTACCAACCTCCCCCCTAGGAGCATGCGCGTAGTGCTTGGCTTTTGATGACTTGTAGATTTTTGCAATAAGTATGTGAGTTCTTTATGACTAATGTTGAGTCCATGGATTATACGCACTTTTATCTTTCCATCATTGCTAGCCTCTTTGGTACCGTGCATTGCCTTTTCTCACCTTGAGAGTTGGTGCAAACTTCGCCGGTGCATCCAAACCCCGTGATATGATACGTTGTATCACACATAAACCTCCTTATATCTTCCTCAAAACAGCCACCACACCTACCTATTATGGCATTTCCATAGCCATTCCGAGAGATATTGCCATGCAACTTTCCACCGTTCCGTTTATCATCATGACATACATTACTGTTGTCATATTGCCATGCATGATCATGTAGTTGACATCGTATTTTTGGCAAAGCCACCAAGCTTAATCTTTTCATACATGTCACTCTTGATTCATTGCCCATCCCGGTACACCGCCGGAGGCATTCATATAGAGTCATATCCTGTTCTAGTTTCGAGTTGTAATTCATGAGTTGTAAATATATAGAAGTGTGATGATCATCTTTATTAGAGCATTGTCCCTAATGGAAAAAAAAGAAAGGCCAAAAAAAGGCCAAAGAAAAAAAAAGAGAAAACAAAAAAAGAATGGCCAAAAAGAAAAAAAAGAAAGGCCAAAGAAAAAGAAAAAAAGGGGGCAATGTTACTATCTTTTTCCACACTTGTGCTTCAAAGTAGCACCATGTTCTTCATATAGCGAGTCTCATATGTTGTCACTTTCATATACTAGTGGGAATTTTTCATTATAGAACTTGGCTTGTATATTCCTACGATGGGCTTCCTCAAATGCCCTAGGTCTTCATGAGCAAGCAAGTTGGATGCACGCCCACTAGTTTCTTTTGTTGAGCTTTCATACATTTATAGCTCTAGTGCATCCATTGCATGGCAATCCCTACTCCTCATGTTGACATCAATTGATGGGCATCTCCATAGCCCGTTGATTATCCTTGTTAATGTGAGACTTTCCCCTTTTTTGTCTTCTCCACACAATCCCCATCATTATATTCTATTCCACCCATAGTGCTATATCCATGGCACACGCTCATGTATTGCGTGAAATTTGAAAAAAGTTTGAGATTGCTAAAGTATGAAACAATTGCTTGGCTGAAACCGGAGTTGTACTTGATGGGAGTATTTTTTGTGATGAAAATGAAGCATAGCCTAACTATATGATTTTGTAGGGATAAACTTTCTTTAGCCATGTTACTTTGAGAAGACATGATTGCTTTGATTAGTATGCTTGAAGTATTATTATTATTTATGTCAATATGAACTTTTATTTTGAATCATTTGGATCTGAACATTCATGCCACAATAAAGAGAAATACATTGAGAATTATGCTAGGTAGCATTCCACATCAAAAATTCTGTTTTTATCATTTACCTACTCGAGGACGAGCAGGAATTAAGCTTGGGGATGCTTGATACATCTCCAATGTATCTATAATTTGTTATTGTTCAATGATATTATATTACCTATTTTGGATGTTTATGGGCTTTAATTTACACTTTTATATCATTTTTGGGACTAACCTACTAAACGGAGGCCCAGCCCGTATTGCTGTTTTTTGCCTATTTCAGTATATCAAAGAAAAGGAATATCAAACGGAATGAAACCTTCAAGAGCATGATTTTTGGAACGAACGTGATCCAGAGGACTTGGAGTGCAAGTCAAGAAGCTCCCGAGGCGGCCACGAGGGTGGAGGGCACCCCCCCTATAGGGCGCGCCCCCTGTCTCGTGGGCCCCTCGAGCATGCACCGACGTACTTCTTCCTCCTATATATACCCATGTACCCCGAAAACATCAGGGGAGCCACCGAAGAACTATTTCCACCATCGTAACTTTCTGTATCCGCGTGATCCATCTTGGAGCCTTCGTCGGTGCTCTACCGGAGGGGGAATCGACCATGGAGGGCTTCCACATCAACACCATAGCCTCTCCGATGAGTTGTGAGTAGTTTACCACAGACCTTTGGGTCCATAGTTATTAGCTAGATGGCTTCTTATCTCTTTTTGGATCTCAATACCATGTTCTCCTTCCTCTTCTTGGATATCTATTCGATGTAACTCTTTTTGCGGTATATTTGTCGAGATCCGATGAATTGTGGGTTTATGATCAAGTTTATCTATGAGAAATATTTGAATCTATTCTGAATTCTTTTATGTATGATTGAGTTATCTTTGCAAGTCTCTTTGAATTATCGGTTTGGTTTGGCCTACTAGATTGATCTTTCTTGCCATGGGAGAAGTTCTTAGCTTTGTGTTCAATCTTGTAGTGTCCTTTCCCAGTGACAGCAGGGGCAGCAAGGCACGTATTGTATTGTTGCCATCGAGGATACAAAGATGGGGTTTATATCATATTGCATGAGTTTATCCCTCTACATCATGTCATCTTTCTTAAAGCGTTACTCTGTTCTTATGAACTTAATACTCTAGATGCATGCTGGATAGCGGTCGATGTGTGGAGTAATAGTAGTAGATGCAGGCAGGAGTCGGTCTACTTGTCACGAACGTGATGCCTATATACATGATCATGCCTAGATAATCACATAATTATTCGCTTTTCTATCAATTGCTCGACAGTAATTTGTTCACCCACCGTAATACTTATGCTATCTTGAGAGAAGCCTCTAGTGAAACCTATGGCCCCCGGGTCTATCTCTTATCATATAAGCTTTCAATCTACTTTTCTTTGCGTCTTTACTTTTCCAATCTATATCATAAAATACCAAAAATATATTTATCTTATCATATTGTCTCTATCAGATCTCACTTTCGCAAGTGGCCGTGAAGGGATTGACAACCCCTTTATTGTGTTGGTTGCGAGTTCTTTGTTTGTTTGTGTAGGTGCGTGGGACTTGTGAGGAGCCTCCTACTGGATTAATACCTTGGTTCTCAAAAACTGAGGGAAATACTTACGCCATAGTGCTGCATCACCCTTTCCTCTTCAAGGAAAACCAACGCAAGCTCAAGACGTAGCATGCTCTAGTTTGGCCTAGCACCAACAACACTGCCCCCTGTATTATGTTGAATAACGAACCTCGGGTAGCGCTAACACCCTATGCATCAAATTTATTATCATGTTTATTATTATGTTGGGCAAATGTTAAAACCAATGTTGGGTCTTGCTGGAGGAGTTTTATTTAAGGCGAACTGTCAAGGGGGGGGGGCATAAACCCCGACTGTGTTAGGAACGCAAAATCAAGGAACATAACACCGGTATGACAAAAACTAGGGCGGCATGAGTGGAACAAAACACCAGGCAAAAGGCCAAGCCTTCCACCCATTATCAAGTATATAGATGCATTAATTAAATAAGAGATATTGTGATATCCCATGATATACATGTTCCAACATGGAACAACCTGTACTGCACCTGCAACTAGCAATGCTATAAGAGGGGCTGAGAAAAATGGTAACATAGCCAAAAAATGGTTTGCTAGGAGGGTGAAAAGGTTAAAGGCTTATCATGGCAATTTGGGAGGCTTGATAAACAAGTGGCGGGTAGCGCAACATAGCGATAGCATCGAGACAACTAGCAAAGCAAAGATAGTAGTGGTATCCAGGGTAATGGTCATCTTACTTGAAATCCCACTAGGAAGAAGACCGAGTCCATGAAGAAGACGAACGGGCGTACACGAACCAAGCGTTGTCGGACGAATCCTCAGGATCGTAACGAAACAGGAACTATCGAGAAGAAGCACAACCGGAAAGAAGAAAAACAACATGGTAAACACACAACACATAAACACGACATGATGCTCAACCAAGTATGATGCATGACAAGCTACATGATTATACTCATTGCAAGAGATGATGCATACAATAACTCCACATCAAAGCAAGTTTAAATGAGGTTTAAATGGACTCCATAACTTATGACAATTCCGGAAAGTCCCCATATGCTAATTTTGAAATTGGTCCAGATATGAATAACACATTATGTTGAAGTTGTTAAACAGAAATTTAATATGCACCATGATGATCTACACGTTTTTCTAATCAAGTTACATATAAAGTTCATTTAATTCGGAGCTACGACCTAGAAGATATGAGCAAAACAAGTTAAACATGGCATTGATGCAAAATGCATTCAAACATAAAGCACACATACTCAAATCAAGGATGCAACATGACATGATGAAACTACATGCAAAACCAAGCAATTTTCATATAGAACATGATGACAGCAGAGCAACGGTTCAACACATACACTCAAAAGTCAAAACAAGATATAACTACAATCTGCCTAAAACAGCAATTAGGCACATTGCAAGCATCAAAACAACATGCTATAGGAACTATATGAGCACAAACTTGATATGCACTTCAAGTACAGATACATACATCAAATATCATTAAGGTTCAGGTTCATAGGCATCAATATTAAACCAATATGATCAATGCAAAAAGCAACTTCATAACACAGATTAGGACTTGGTGAAAAACTGGGCATATACATGAGCAGAGTTAATATGATGGCATGTTGGAGGCATGAAACAAGTATGCTACCGTGCATGAACATGGCATCAAAAGGTATAGCATGTTAGTACATATCATGGAGCTCAAATAATCGAACATGGCATATACATAGGAGCAACAAGTTCATTCCATTCACCAAGACAAGATGCAAACATGAAATAGTAGATTCTCTGACAGTGAAAATTTGGGAATGCAAAACAATAACATTATGATGCTGACTTTGGAGGCACATAACAGCAAGCATAGCAATTTTAATGAATATGCAAAGGTCATGAGCATCTAGTAGGCATGACATACTTCCAGTGAAACCAAAGATACAATTTATAAGATGCATAGATAATTAGAATGAGCTTTGCAAAATGGAACATGTTGTTAACAGACTGACAGTTATATTTTTAAGAAATTTGAGAGCACGAAAAGAATAAGCTACAGTAGGCTATAATTGCGAACAAGGGCATGGATGGATATAGAATAACATGTTCTTCTAAACATGCTTACTCAACATCTCTAGATTATGCATAGATTTCATGGTATCATCAAGTAAACATGGCATCACAATATAACAGTTTCAAACTTGGAAGAATTTACCAAGTCTCTAAAAACAGCAAACAGTTAGTAGGCCACTTGGCAAGCTTGTTCTAGTCACTACTTTGCATATAATGAAGAATGGATCACACCAATGAATAGATGACATGATTGTGCTTCTAAACATGTAGGCATGTTGCTCAAAAGAAAATCACAAAAAATGCTATGAAAAAAACAAAATGTCAAGTTATAACAGTTTTGAGCAGTTAACATTACTTAGCACTTTTGCAACAGAGATTATGACATGAATATGCACTCTAACATGAATGCAACAACCACCATCATGAAGAGCACACTGAGTAGATCGAAATGCATATATAGGTCATCTTCATAGGACAAACATGCACACAGATATAGCCCTCAAAAAATGCACATGTGATGAAAATGTCAGAAAATACTTGGCATTTTCTACCTCCCAGGAAAACTGGATGGAGCCGTACGTGGATGAGTAGATCCAGGCCGCGAGCGTGTTTGGATCAGGGGATCTAGAGGATCTGGGATAGCACGGTCTCGATGGCTGGGTAGAGGGGGGCAGCAGGGGCAGTGGTGAGGATCCAAGAGAAACTCCAATGCCACAACATATACCTTTTGCAAAACTTGTTTGTTTAAGTGCTTTGCTGCTGCAACCAGTTAAAATGATGTTAATAACTAATTTTTAGCATCCAATCAAAACTCTTTAACTCCTTTTTTGTTTAACTGGTTTGCTGTTCTAACTCCTAGTTGAGATGTTTTGCTAACTTCAACTTTTTGGAATCCAATTGGAACTTTAATGGCAAAACAGGTTAGCCTAAGATCAAAGAGCGAGGTCCCCATGGATGTTGTATCATCCCACAATAGTGGCACCAGCCCAATCATGCATCATAAATTGCCAACTGCTGATGCTCTAGAGACTAAACTATTGGTACAAAGAGATTCTGCTTCTGCACTTAGAGATGAAGTTGACATGTTGAGGAAGCAAACAACACAATCACAAGCACTACTCAAGACAACTATTAAATATTTGGTGGATTTCAAACAAAGCAAGATGAGACCGACCGCATTGTTAAGGTCCTGAAGGAAAAAAGGAAATTAAATTCCCACTTGGTAAATCATAGGTGAAATGTTTTTTCCATCGTTGAATAACCTTTGTGTCGTTTGTTCATGTAATCGATCAAACCATTTCTTTTAGAGATCATGTAATAATTGTTTTTTATTTTTTGGTTTTGTAACTTTTTTGAGCATGAGTATGTATTAATTGATAAGACTCTGAGACATTTCATTTTGATTGCCGTGCCAGACCTACAAATATGCCAATCGGGCTGAATGTGCATTCAGCAATAATAGTAGTATAGATGGTCACACATCTGAAAGTTCCAAGATGTTGTACTAGCTTCGCTAAAAAAATGATGCTCTTCTAGCAAAAAAAGTACAACAGCCTGGCGTATGTATGTTAGTTTATATTATTGATCCATATACTCTATAAGTGTTTATGTGTGTGTTAGTTTTGTACATTCTTGGTTGATTGACACTGTATTTGAATCTTGAGACATCACTTGTGTACATATCTAAATGGGAGTACACATTATGCTACGTGTGACACTTGAGTTGGACATAAAGTGGTTTCAAATATCAAATTCACCTTAAACTGGATTCTAGCTTCTGGATTCGAGTATCGGCATTTGTAAATCATATTCATATATGAAAGTGGAATACATCTTTGTTGTGCTTTTGAAGATATATAAAGACACATAGAATGATTTATAAATATTCGTATAAGAATACAAAATGGATTCAAATTTAATTGCCAGCGTAAACGTGGATACTTATTGTCCCAAAATTCGAAAGAAGCGGCAAAATATCCACTCCCACGTCGGCTGCCCGAAGGCAGTGTTTGCGATATGGAAATTACTGTCTACCCCTTACATGGACAATCCATCGGCCCGATTTCCACTGCTCTCAATATGGGTAGGTTAGTAACTTCAACTAGCTGTGACACGACAGCCTCTGAGCCCATTCAGACACGGTAGGCGCCAAACATGGGTGGCAAAACACATTTGATTCAAGCTCGTCTGAAAACCTCTATCTGTCCCTCCATTTCCCCATTCATACACGGTGGGCAGAAAAACATACTCGACTTGGCCGAAATCGATGTAGGAAAATATTTTCAATAGGGCAGGTTTGTAACTTCACTCAGATGTGACACAACCGCCCTACCTATCGGCCCTGTGCGTACACTGTGGGCACCAACCATAGGCACCAAAACACCCTCTCGTCGCCCGAAATCACTCTGGGCAAATATTTGGGAGATGCGAGATTACCGTCCTATCCCCAGTCGACGAGACGTCAAAATTTTAAAGGGGGCTAAGTTCGTAACTTTCCCATATTTCAGACAGGCGCGTCCCAAAAACATGGTTCCCCATACCCCTCCCCCCATTTTCCCATTCATACACTGTCCGTGCTAGAACACGATCCCCACACCAGCCTCCTTCGTCTGACACCCCATCCATCATCGCCGTCCTCCACCCCATCCTTCGCCGCCGTCCTCCACCATGCCGGAGCGCCTACCAAGACCGCATTGTCCACTGCTAGAGATGGACGTTTCTCATCCATGGCGATGGACCAGGAGCCTTGCATCGCGTCCTCTCGCTTCATTGGCGCTGTCGTCCTCCTTGTTGGGGCCGCTCCCACTACCTTCTCCCCCACTGCAATGGGACTTATCCCCCAATGCACCCGTCTACCGTCGCAGATCTGCTTCAACGCCACCGACAGCCATTGCACCCTCGAAGCCTACACGGCACTGCAAGAGAGGTGGCACTACTTCATATCTGCTCAACTTTTTGATCTCAACCATAAAATAGATCGTAACTTGGTTATTGTACTTTCTTTTCAGCTCTTTGAATTTAGTTCTTAGTTCGAAGCAAACAATGGTTGCTAAATAGCATTTATGTGGTTTGCAGCTTCAAATCTGCCATGGCATAGTCATAATAGGGTTTAATTGATCATGCTTAGGGTTTCCCCCCTTTTATGATCACTATATGATCAGCATACGTGCTACGTGTCATAATAGCACTACTCCACGCATCAAGCTAAACAAGCTTACTTGTTCAAATACGAATCTGGTATTATTAAAATAGAGTCATTTAATTGGTCAGCTAAATGTTTCTAATTTAGTTTTGAAAATGCATGTACGCTGCTCGGGTTTGGATCCACAAGGTGCCCACGATGGGTCATGGCCCACCCTGGGATTTTGGGCCAGGCTAGGCTCTGATTCCCCTCTGTTCTGCTGCGCTTCTGATCTCTACTTGCCCCCAGCCGCCTGCCTCGCCAGTGACTTGCCGTCCACGGACGACATGACTCTAGGAGGAGACGCCGGACTAATAGGAGGTCAGGAGCCGCTCGCCCAACAGCGTCACCGCTGCCCGGGCGCGCCGCCATGCCTACCTTCCCAGTCTGTTAAGGCTTCAGGCGTGCAGCAGCCACTAAACCAACCCGATTTATCCTGAGGTACATACTCAATACTCAGCAACCACTCCTCATCACCCATTTTCTAATTGATTCATTACTCATTAGGAAGGACTGTCATTAGGGTTTGTTGTGTACTGAGTGCTACCTACACTTAATGGTTCAGATGTATTTCAGTAATCTTTAGTACCTGTAAAGTTCACATGGTTTCAAAATTCCAGCCCTAGGAACAGACACTAGTCATGTTGGATTGTTGGTCATAGTGACATTGGCCCAGATTACTACTGCAGGCCAGGTCTGTTGACAATTTTACTTGTCTTTCTTACTCATTCAATATGATATCCAATTATTCATGTTGATTAGTTGCAAACAATAACTACTAGACCAACTTCTTGATTCAGATTTTGGACAGTCTCTTACTGCAATTACAATTCTGCATACTTGTCCTAGTAAGCTCACAAGTAATGATTGATTCACTACCTCTATGCTTGCCTTGTCATATTTGTTGTCAATATTCTTTTAGGGTGGACCACCCTGTTTCAAAATACTAGAACCACATACATGAGTGAATAGTATTTCTCTGTGTGATCTCTTCCATCATGTGTGGGAAACAGACACTGCATTGTATAGGAAGAAAGTGTCATATCCACCTTTTACATAGACTACGATATTTTACTTGGAATACAATCTGCCTACTTGCTTTGTGTTGCACTACCAGCACTCTGATGACCCACAAGTATAGGGGATCTATTGTAGTCCTCTCGATAAGTAAGAGTGTCGAACCCAACGAGGAGCAGAAGGAAATGACAAGCGGTTTTCAGTAAGGTATTCTCTGCAAGCACTGAAATTTTAGGTAATAGATAGTTTTGTGATAAGATAATTTGTAATGGGTAACAAGCAATGAAAGTAAATAAAGTGCAGCAAGGTGTCCCAATCCTTTTTGTAGCAAAGGACAATCCTGGACAAGTTCTTATATGAGAAAAGCGCTCCCGAGGACACATGGGAATTATTGTCAAGCTAGTTTTCATCATGTTCATATGATTCGCGTTCCTTACTTTGATAATTTGATATGTGGGTGGACCGGTGCTTGGGTACTGCACTTTCTTGGACAAGCATGCCACTTATGATTAACCCCTATTGCAAGCATCCACAACTACAAAAGAATTATTAAGGTAAACCTAACCATAGCATGAAACATGTGGATCAAAATTAGCCCCTTACGAAGCAACGCATAAACTAGGGTTTAAGCTTCTGTCACTCTAGCAACCCATCATCTACTTATTACTTTCCAATGCCTTCCTCTAGGCCCAAACAATGGTGAAGTGTCATGTAGTCGACGTTCACATAACACCACTAGAGGATAGACAACATACATCTCATCAAAATATCGAACAAATACCAAATTCACATGACTACTTATAGCAAGACTCCTCCCATGTTCTCAGGAACAAACGTACTACTCAAAAATCATATTCATGTTCATAATCAGAGGGGTATTGATATGCATTAAGGATCTAAACATATGATCTTCCACCAAATAAACCAACTAGCATCAACTACAAGGAGTAATCAACACTACTAGCAACCCACAGGTACCAATCTGAGGTTTTGATGCAAAGATTGGATACAAGAGATGAACTAGGGTTTGAGAGGAGATGGTGCTGGTGTAGATGTTGATGGAGATTGACCCCCTCTCGATGAGAGGATCGTTGGTGATGATGATGGTGATGATTTTCCCCTCCCGGAGGGAAGTTTCCCTGGCAGAACAGCTCCGCCGGAGCCCTAGATTGGTTCGGCCAAGGTTCCGCCTCGTGGCGGCGGAGTTTCGTCCCGTAAGCTTGCTTATGATTTTTTTTCAGGGTAAAAGACCTCGTATAGCAGAAGATTGGCACCGGAGGCTTGTCAGGGGGCCCACGAGGCAAGGGGCGCGCCCTAGGGGGGTGGGCGCGCCCCCACCCTCGTGAGCAGGGTGTGGGCCCCCTGACGCTGATTCCTTTGCTAGTATTTTTTATTAATTCCAAAAATGAATTTCGGGGAGTTTCGGGACTTTTGGAGCTATGTAGAATAGGTCTCTAATATTTGCTCCTTTTGCAGCCCAGAATTCCAGCTGCCAGCATTCTCCCTCTTCATGTAAACTTTGTAAAATAAGAGAGAATAGCCATAAGTATTGTGACATAGCGTGTAATAACAATCCATAATGCAATAAATATCGATATAAAAGCATGATGCAAAATGGACGTATCAACTCCCCCAAGCTTAGACCTCGCTTATTCTCAAGAGGAAGCCAATATTGAAAAATATGACCACGTGTTTAGAGATAGAGGTATCGATAAAAATAAAGTACGGACATGCAGGCATCATGATCATTCTTATAACAGCAGCATATATATATATATATTGTCATATGGTTTCTTATGCTCAAGTAACAATCTATTCACAAAGTCAAGTATGGTTCAGAAACTTCATTGAGAACTAACAAACTATAATCTCAGTCATTGAAGCAATTGCAATATATCATAACACAGGAAAGAGTCAATCATAAGAGCTTTTCAGCAAGTCCACATACTCAACTATCATTTAGTCTTTCATAATTGTTGACACTCACGCAATACTTGTGGTTATGGAGTTTTAGTCGGACACAGAGAAAGATAAGGGCTTATAGTGTTGCCTCCCAACGTTTTACCTCAAGGGTAATGTCAACAATAATAGTTCATGCTAATGTACATCCAATTGGATATATGTATCAGGATCTTTCCAACACAAGGTGCTTGCCAAACGATAAAAAAGGAAAGGTGAAGATCACCTTGACTCTTGCATAAAGTAAAAGATAGGCCCTTCGAAGAGGGAAGCAAAGTTTTTCATGTGTCTTTACAGTTGGATGCACGAAATCTTAATGCAAAAGAACGTCACTTTATATTGCCACTTGTGATATGAACCTTTATTATGCAGTCCATCGCTTTTATTACTTCCATATCACAAGATCGTATAAAGCTTATTTTCTCCACACTAATAAGTCATACATATTTAGAGAGCAATTTTTATTACATGCAACATGACAACTTACTTGAAGGATCTTACTCAATCCATAGGTAGATATGGTGGATTCTCATGGCAAAACTGGTTTAAAGGTATTTCAGAAGCACAAGTAATTTTTACTTAGTACAAGGAATTTGGCTAGCATGAGGGGGAAATGCAAGCTCAACATGTTGGACGATCCATGACTATATACTTTAACTAAGATGTGAGAAAGCATAACCCATTACGTTGTCTTCCTTGTCCAACATCAAATCTTTTAGCATGTCATACTTTAATGAGTTCTCACAATCATAAAAGATGTCCAAGATAGTATATTTGCATGTGAGAACCTCTCTTTATTTATTACTTACTATTAATTGCAATGATGACCAAAACTATGTTTTCCAACTCTCAACAACTTTTATGCATCATACTCTTTATGTGTGAAGTCATTACTATCCATAAGGTCAACATGGTTTCTTTTGTTCCTTTTTATTCTTTCTATTTTCTCAAGATCATAGAAAGATAGCAAAGCCCTTGACTCAACACTAATCTTTATTATAGATAGCTCAAAGACTCGATTACATAGAGGGATCACAAAGCAAAACTCGAAACTAATTCATACCAAACTTTATTCTACTAGATCAAGATATTACCAAAAGGATCGAACTAAGAAAAACTGTAAAGATAGGAGTGTGATGGTTATACGATACTAGGGCACCTCCCCCAAGCTTGGCAGTTGCCAAGGGGAGTGCCCATACCCATGTGATTATGTCCCCTTTGCTGGTGAAGAAGGTGGTGATGGATAGTCGCACATCGAGCGTAGGAGCTCTTCCAACTTGCGGATAATGCCCTTGAGTGTGATGATATGATCCTTCAACAAAATATTTTCCTGTGTGAGATACTTGTTTTGTTTTCGAGCTAACTCAATCATCTTGAAAGCTTCAATCTCAGTTGGGGTAAAGAGGTTAGGAAGAGGTTGAGGGATGTTTTCCTCTTCTGCTGCAAGAGTTTGGTCCTCCATGGCCTTCTTGATCCCTTCATCCTTGTTGATCTCCCCCGGTTCTTCTCTCTTCAGCTCTATCTTCAATAGCCAAGCATCCTTATCTTCGTTGTTGGAGGAGGGTGACATCATGGTGATCTAGATCTGTCAGAAAAACACCTCGAAACAAAGACAGAGGATATTTGCGTGATACGGTGGTCAAAACCTCCGGGAGATTATATAATGATTTTTTACCGACCAAAAGAAGTATCGTGCAAGAAAACGGAGTCCGAAGAGCACACGAGGTGCCCACGAGGCAGGGGGGTGCGCCCTCCACCCTCGTGGAGGCCTCGTTTCCTTCCCGAACTACTTCTTATTTTCATATTTTCTGAAATATTCTAAAACAGAGAAATACTGCTGTTAAAATTAATTTGGAGTCGGTTTACTTACGGTACCACGTACCTATTCCTTTTTGATGTCTGGAACATTCTGGAAGGTGTCCCTTATGTATTCCTCCGGGGTTACGGTTTCAATAATGTTAGTTTCAACATTTATTGGGTTACCTGAGATATAATGTTTGATTCTTTGACCGTTCACCACCTTCGGATTTGTGCCCTCGAAGTTGTTGATTTTTATGGCACCGGAACGATAGACTTCCTCGATAACGTAAGGGCCTTCCCATTTAGAGAGAAGCTTTCCTGCAAAAAATCTTAAACGAGAGTTGAAAAGAAACACATAGTCACCTACATTAAACTCATGCTTTTGTATCCTTTTGTCATGCCATCTTTTAACTTTCTCTTTAAATAGTTTGGCATTTTCATAAGCTTGGGTTCTCCATTCATCAAGTGAGCTAATGTGAAACAACCTCTTCTCACCGGCAAGTTTGAAATCATAATTGAGCTCTTTAATAGCCCAATATGCCTTATGTTCTAGTTCGAGAGGTAAGTGAGAAGCTTTTCCATAAACCATTTTATATGGAGACATACCCATAGGATTTTTATATGCAGTTCTATAAGCCCATAATGCATCATCAAGTTTCTTGGACCAATTCTTTCTAGATCTATTAACAGTCTTTTGCAAAATTAATTTACTTCTCTGTTACTCAATTCTACTTGACCACTAGAATGTGGATGATAAGGAGATGCAATTCTATGGTTAACATCATACTTAGCAAGCATTTTACGAAAAGCACCATGAATAAAATGTGAACCACCATCACTCATTAAGTATCTAGGGACTCCAAACCTCGGAAAAATAACTTCTTTAAGCATCTTAATAGAGGTGTTATGATCAACACTAGTAGTTGGAATAGCTTATACCCACTTAGTAACGTAATCAACAACAACTAAAATATGTGTATACCTGAGGGAGTCCCGGACTAGGGGGTGTTCGGATAGCCGAACTATCATCATCGGCCGGACTCCAAGACCATGAAGATACAAGATTGAAGACTTCGTCCCGTGTTCGGATGGGACTTTCCTTGGCGTGGAAGGCAAGCTTGGCGATACGGATATGTAGATCTCCTACCTTTGTAACCGACTCTCTGTAACCCTAGCCCTCTCCGGTGTCTATATAAACCGTATGGCCTTAGTCCATAGGATGAACAACAATCATACCATAGGCTAGCTTCTAGGGTTTAGCCTCCTTGATCTCCTGGTAGATCTACTCTTGTAACCCACATCATCAATATTAATCAAGCAGGACGTAGGGTTTTACCTCCATCAAGAGGGCCCGAACCTGGGTAAAAACATTGTGTCCCTCGTCTCTTGTTACCATCCGCCTAGACGCACAGTTCGGGACCCCCTACCCGAGATCCGCCGGTTTTGACACGACATTGGTGCTTTCATTGAGAGTTCCTCTGTGCCGTCGCGATCAGGAAGGATGCATTCTCCCGTCTTTAAAGACGGCACTGTCGTCAAGAGAGCTTTGGCCGCCAGCCAAACTGTCCAGCTAGGTGGTTTTCTTATGACCGCCTGTTCGGCCACCGCTTCGACGATGACCTCTCAAGTCATCAAAAGCGATCTTCACATCAGCCCGGAATTCGCCGAGCAGTTAGATCCGATTGAGCTCTCCTCTGTAAACGAGCTCTTGGATCGCATCGCCGCCCTGGGAGTCGCTACAGACTATGATCAGATTGGGCTTAAACCCGATCTGAGAGAGATTAACTCTCCTCAGGCCACCCACCACGTTGTCGTGGTAGAGGAACAATGCGGCGACCCTTCTTCTATGTTGAAAACCAACTATGTCCGGATTCCCGATCCCTCCAAGATGGATTCCCGCGAAGGGACGGACGCTAATCAAATACTGAACTTAGAGTCAGGCATCGGACTAGATTCGTTGGAAAGCATCCAACAAGTCAAACTTCCAAATCCGGAAACTTCTTGGCCTTTGAGCCTCAGATCGACCAGGGTTCCGAACTTGATTCCACCCACCCACCCAAACATAAGCGATCTATCTTGAATACGGCAAGAGCCCGATGAAACAGTACATCATTACTGGGCCAGATTCCTCCTGGTTATGAATAGGATAAAGGACTGCTGCGAAGAAAGCGCGATTTCAATTTTCTGCAACAATTGCACGGACAAGGGAATCATGAACGCCATAAGTCATCGCGAAGTTGCACGCTTCATCGACCTAGCGACTATCATACAAAAATACTGTGCGGTAGAGAGTGCCAGGAACACCGAAACTAGGTTTTGGGACAGTCCGGCCTTGACCACAACCCTAGTCCGAAGTAAAAGGGTGCGCCATACTCAAGCACCTGGGTTAAAAACCAAAAAGCAAAGACCCCCTAAAGGGCATGGAACCGTACTGGAGGGCTGGCTCAACGGACCCTGCAAAATCCACAGTACGGAGGGCGCCACTCCAACACACAGCCTTCGAGCATGTTGGATACTACGGTAGGTGGCCAAAAGTGGCGAAGGCTTTTTAGCCCCGGGCAAATAGCCCAACAGTACCGGTACGGTATTAACAGTCTTCGAGACTTTCGCATCAAATAACATGCGAAAACGAACAATCCGCAGCCTCACCGAAGTCTACCAAGTAGCAACAGCAAATCCATGGAGTGACACGGCTATCACCTTCAACGCCAGCGACGAACCTAAATTCCGAACAGCTAGAGCACCAGCCGCATTGGTCCTCAGTCCGATAGTGGACGGCTTTCGCCTTACCAAGGTACTCATGGATGGCGGCAGCGGATTAAACCTCATCTACGAGGAAACCCTTCAAAAAATGGATATTGACTGGAGCCGCATCGAGCGAAGCAGCACAACCTTCAGAGGGATAATCCCTAGTCGAGAAGTACGCTGCACAGGAAAAATCACACTAGACGTAGTGTTCGGCTCACTGGACAATTACAGGTCCGAGGAGGTCACGTTCCAAGTGGCCCCATTCGGCAGCGGATATCACGCTTTGTTAGGGCGAGAGGCATTCACAATCTTTGAAGCTATACCCCACTACGGGTACATGAAGCTCAAAATGCCCGGACCCAATGGGATAATCACTCTCGCCAGTGATCTAGATACAGCACTCCGCGCTGAAAATAAGACAACCGCACTGGCCCTAGAGGCATTGTCCGAAGCCCTAGCGGCAGAGGAACTAACTACGCTGCGCTCCATGGTGGATAGGGACGATGTGATACTCGATAAGAGGTCCAAGTCCACCTCTTTTAAACCAGTAGACGAAATAGTCAAATTTCAGGTCCATCCAGCAGACCCCACAAAGACGGCCTCCATTGGGGCACAATTAAGTCCTGATGTCGAAGCCGCACTACGAGAATTCCTTCGGGAAAATTGGGACATTTTTGCCTGGCACCCTTCAGACATGCCAGGAATCCCACGCAGGCTGGCAGAGCACAGCCTAAACATCCTAAAAGGATTCAAGCCGGTCAAACAAGCTCTTCAGCGATTTTTCGAACCCAAAAGACAAGCAATGGAAGAAGAGCTAGCCAAACTCTTAGAAGCCGGATTCATCAGAGATATAAAACATCCGGACTCGCTAGCCAATCTAGTAATGGTACCAAAAAAGGACAAATCCTGGCGCCTCTACGTCGATTTTAAAGACCTTAACAAGGCCTGTCCAACGGACCCTTTCCCCCTCCCTCGCATCGACCAAATCATCGATGCTACCGCAGGGCATGATTCATTGTGCTTCCTCGACGCATACTCTGGCTACCATCAAATCAAGATGGCGGAGAAAGACCAGGCCGCAACGACATTCATTACTCCATATGGGCCATTCTGCTTCAACACAATGCCCTTCAGACTCAAAAACGCCGGCACAACAAATCAGCGCATGATTCAAACATGTCTGGCTACCCAGATAGGCAAAACAGTAGAGGCATACGTAGATGATGTGGTCGTCAAGACCAAACACGTCGAAACTCTAGTAGAAGACTTGAGGGTGACATTCGACAACCTCCGAGCGTATGACATTAAGCTCAATCCGGAAAAATGCGTCTTCGGCGTACCAGTCGGAAAGCTCTTGGGCTTCATCGTATCCGGTAGAGGAATTGAAGCAAACCCGGCCAAAATCCGAGCTCTGTCACAATTGGATATTCCAAGAGACCTCAAGCAAATACAAAAACTAACCGGATGCATAGCGGCCTTAAGTCGCTTCATCTCTCGTTTGGGAGAAAAGGCTCTGCCCCTCTACTGCCTCCTCCGGCGCACCGAACATTTCGAATGGACGGATGCTGCCACAGTCGGACTCGAAGAAATAAAGGCCATACTGGCAACAAATCCGGTCCTGGCCGCGCCCAACCTGGGCGAACCTATGTTATTATATATCGCAGCATGCCACGACCGGTTTTTCCGGGTAATAAATTTCCAGAAAAGACCGTCGTGCTCATCAGCCCCAGGATTACTGTTAGCTGATGAGGCTCCAGCTGGATACAGAAATTCCAAGCAGAATACAACATATGTAGTACAAGACCATTCTGGCCTGTGAGTACAACAAACGGTTTCTAGTGGTTGATGGCAGAAGCGGTCTGTGAAACATCAGTGTCTATGGGACTCCATTTCCCACGGGAACAGCTGACCAGGTTAACTCCTATCTTCGCGAGGCTGCTATCTCCATTGTGTGGGTTCCGAGGCTGACATCGCGTCGCTCCTCTCCGAGCAAGAAAATCTGGCCAAGACAATAGCCAGGGACAAGCCAGTGAGTACTTTTAATGTACTCGCAAACATTATGAACACAGGTATAATATAACAATGATGTGCTAAAAATATTTTATGCTCATGACGTCAGTCACAAACGATAAATGAAACTCTGATGCGTGCAAGCAAGTTATATATAAAAAATGGTAGCATTAAAATTTATGAAACAAATAACAAGTAATGCCACAGTCGGGCGTCTGAGCGACACCACATAAAGGGCTTTTAAAAGAAATGCCACAGTCGGGCGTCTGAGCGACACCACATAAAGGGCTTTAAAAGAAATGCCACAGTCGGGCGTCTGAGCGACACCACGTAAAGGGCTTTAAAAGAAATGCCACAGTCGGGCGTCTGAGCGACACCACAAAAAGGGCTTTAAAAGAAATGCCACAGTCGGGCGTCTGAGCGACACCACATAAAGGGCTTTAAAAGAAATGCCACAGTCGGGCGTCTGAGCGACACCACAAAAAGGGCTTTAAAAGAAATGCCACAGTTGGGCGTCTGAGCGACACCACATAAAGGGCTTTTAAAAGAAATGCCACAGTCGGGCGTCTGAGCGACACCACATAAAGGTCTTTTAAAAGAAATGCCACAGTCGGGCGTCTGAGCGACACCACATAAAGGGCTTTTTAAAATAAACAATCATAGTGAATATCCCGGAGGTAGAACCATCCCAGAGATACTTGATAATAACAATAATATCACGGGTTAGTCAACAATAATAACAATCATAGTTATCACAAGTCACGAGTAGTAATTCCATTCCTGGTTAACCGTTTCACCTCCGAAGACCGACACTAAGACTGACACCTGACCCATCCCAGACTGTAATCCTTAACCATGGACACGACTATTCGAATAGATTTAATCTCTGCAAAGGGTGTACTCTTTACCCACGAGTAACGGATTTCTTTAGTCCATCGGGACTAATTCCGTCTACGGTCTTTTTGTTGAAAACACGCCTAACTTGCACACACCAGCTTAACTGACACGTGTCTGGAATCACCCATGACACCTGTTAAGCAAACTCTAAGTGGGGAGGCTACAACCTCGCGTAGCATGGGATCAAATTTATATCGCGCGCTCTAAGGGGTGGCCTCCCCTCTCAGTCCCAACCGGAAACACCCATGCCCCCGGACCAGGTGGCTTGCCTACCAGCTACAACCGGTACCTTCCACCATGGCCTCTCTGTACGGTGTGTGCTAGAAAGAGGTTGACAACTTACTGAACCGTACTCTACTTGCTGTAGAGACGAGTGGTAGCACGAAACAAGTATGGGGGTTACTGGCACAAGACTCGATCTACGGTCGACTCAGGAGGTTTAAGTATTCCCTGCATGATTAGAATAACGAATATATATCAACCAACAGAGTCACCGCTCATATCACCTTACCATGCCATACCAGACATAACCGTCCCGACGGAGACCGACGACAAACTCATGCCTACCCAAGGCATAGGTTTTTTCCCGGGTTCCTGCCGGTATGCATGCAAGGCACATGAGGGTGATTATCATCACAAGTGTGTTCATTTCCAACAGCCTGGAAATCACTAATATGCACTCATGCATATGATCATACCACATGAAATAACGAGTCCTTCGAAATGCGGTGGTGTTATAAATGTATCCACGATCACAACAAAAATATTATGCCGGGATTCAGAATGCTTGCCTTCAATGTTGTGGAGGGGTGGGGTGCTCTCCAAAACTTTTGAAAGCTTCTTCTCTCTCCCAAAAATCCTATTTAAAAATATATTTGAAATAACACACATTTCAAAAACAGTACAAAAAAGTTGTTTGAATTTTTTTAACTAAATCTTCAAATAAACTAGACCAAATTTGAGGAAGGTAGGAAAAAGAATCAACTCATTTGGAGTTATATTTAAAAAGTTATAGCCAGTCAAAGATTTGGTCAAAATCTGTTATTTAAAATAAAATAGAAAAGAAAACGTTTCAGATAGAAATACGCTTCCGGTGCAGAGGAGGCGTACTTGGGGCTTTACGCCTCCACTTGACCACGTGGACAGACACGGGGTCGCTGACAGTGGGTCCAGAGGTGGGGAAGAAGACCTCCCCCGGGTCGATTGGCTGTCATGGGAGGACTAGGGGTGCATTCTAAGGCTTCCTGTGTGCTCGGGGAGGCTCGGGGGCCTCCTTTTATAGCTCGTCGAGGTCGGTTCCGCGGCGGACGGATAAGCTCTCCGGCGAACCACCTCTCTGTAGCTTACAGGGCAACGTGGCGTGGCTAGGGATGACGGCAGGAGCTAGCGGACGAGTGGGCACTGCTCCAGGGGCGAGCTGGCGAGCGGAGGTGGCTTTGGCGGCACCGATATGGGCAGAGGCTGTCAGGCGGCGGCGGCGGCTAGCTCTTGGCTTGCCGGGCGTGCCGAGGGGCGGCTTGGCGCGTAGTGGTGAGAAAGGGAGTGCGTGGCGAGGCTCTGCAGTGTGGGCCAAAACCGTGGGGGCCAGCGTGTCGGCTCATGTGCGCGGCTGCAATATGCGCGCTCTGGGCGCGCCCAGCGCACGCACACCAGATGCTCGGCGAAATGCCATGGCACTCCAGAGCGCTTGGTTGAGGCTGGGAGTTAGCAGGTCTAGGTTTGGGCTCGCAAGGGGATCAGTGGACAAGCTGGTTTGGTCAGGAGATCAGGTTTACAGTGCAATGCCAAAACTCATGTCAAAACAGATCATGCACTCCAGGTGTTTGACAAAATGCCAAGGGCACTTAGACAAGTCTTGGAGTGGTCAAAAACTCCAGATGGAAGTCTCTTCAGATGCAAGAGAGAGTGGTGAGGTTAGTTGGCCAAAAGCAGAAACTTGTTAGTGTAAGCTTTGCAAAACTACACTTCTGGACAGGAAATAAATAGCATTATTTCATGAACCAAAAATGATCCAAAAGGTGCATGCTCCTGGACTTAAGGGTTTAACATGGGGGACTACAAGTAGGAGAAATAACCAGGGATATAGGAGCAACTAAAATGGTGGTTGCTGTACAAATCATCAAGTTGGTCCAGAATGGAAATGAGGTTGATTCACTCAATATTTTCAAAGAACAACCCTGGATTTTTTCACAAAGTGGAATAATATGCTCCTACTGACTTCCCCTAATTTTGGTAGAAGTTTTAAAGAAATATTTAAAAGGGTTGTAGTGCAAAATGCACTCTGGACCAGAGAAGAAAAATTGAGTGTAGGGCTCAAAATATTTCATGAATGAAATATATTTTTGCATAATAGTGATCTAAAAACATCACATGACATTTCCAAATTTTTGTTGGAAATTTTAAGCGAATCTATCAAATGGTTGTAGTTCAAATATGGCCATTTAACCTTGAAAAACTATTTTCAAGGAAGTAAAGATCAAGCAATTAAATTAGTTAGTTAGTTACACTGATAAAAGGAAAGTTTTTCTTGAGAGGTTAAACAAGTCCACTAACATATTTAAAAAGTAATTTTCTCTTTGGGAAAAACTTATCATAACAGGGAAGGAAATGATTTAAAAAAATCAAAATGGAGCTCAGAAATCCAAAGTTTTAATTCCTGGCAAAATTTTTAATTCATTAATAACAAGGCCAAATTTTTGGGGTGTCACAATACTATCCCCCTTAAGAAAAATCTCGTCCTCGAGATTTGTTAAAAGCGGTGTAAAAATAAATAAATACGCAATAAAGATGTGGCTACAGTGAGAGGGCAATAAGTGGTGAAAACCCACAGTGTGAAAACTGGGGCTGCGTGGAAGAGTCTACGGTTCGGGACAAAAACGGGTGATTTCTATGCTGGATAAAAATTTAGAATAACTCCTAAATTTAAATATACGCTGGTCGTACCCAAGAGCGCAGTGCTCTCCCTGGCCGACAGATGGACCCGGGGTCCACTGTCAGTCTCCTCTTCTCCCTCTGGCTCTTTCTTCTACCTCTTCTCTCCCACGCGCTTTCTCGCGCTTTCTCCAACGGCGATGCCTAACGCGTAGGGCAGCTAGGCTGTACCGTGGTAGTGCGCGGTGTGCTAGCTGCCGGTGCAGCATGCACTCACCTCGCGGGCCAGCGCGCTGTCGGCACTGCTCGCGGATTCGACTCCGAACACCAGCGATCGGCGACGAGCGGCGTTGGTGGACTTTGCCCACCGAACACCGAGCTCGAGCTATAAAACGGCCGGGGTGCCTCTCTCTTCTTCCTCGCACCTGGCCTCACTTCTCCTCCTCCTCCCTCCATTACTGCTTACCAAAGCTCGGGCTAGGCTCTAATGGCGGAGGCGATGCTGGACTGGTTTGTGATCCTGATATGCGAAGGGCTGGCGACACTGCTGGGGCTCTCTGTGCTCCTGTGCGCGATGATCTTCGATGAGTATCGCGACGCTGCGGCTCGGGTGTTGGCTCTCTACGGTGGTGGTGATCATGAGGAGTAGATGGAGGTGTGCCGGGTGCTAACTGTTGTTAGGGGGTGATTAGCTGGATGTAACACCGTTGCAAGGTTTTTGCAAACAGTGTATGTGTCTGAATGATTATGGTTGTGAGTCTGCTGCGTGGTGCTGTGTGAAATTAATCAATCCATGTCGTGAGAAGGGGCAGGTGTAGCAACTCAGGGAAAAGAAATCTCACTCCAGGATTTTGCGAGGGAAAACAGTTAATCTAAGGGAGCATGAACCACAACAAAAACTACACACATTAGTAGAAGCCAAATAATTGACTCGTCGTACAAACTCAGGGTATCATGCGTAAGTCACACACATAAATAAATGTAGCAAAGAACAAATACAATAGTGACGTATAAAATGAAAATGGTAACTGGGTGGGGTCCTGATAAAATGTCTCTGGTAAAGGGATACACTCTTCTTCTATCGGAGGCAGTGGATTGACCAGTCGATGTATGCGTCTCTCCGTGTCGGGTCTCAGTGGTCTGCCGATGGCAATCTGAGGATTTAAATCTGCGAGGCTCTGGAGATAATCCATCACTCGCTGGTTCAAATGCTCTTGAGCAATGATGTACTGGATAAGGTTGGCCAGAACTGGGGCTCTCTCAATACGTCCACCGGGAAAAGATGTTACTTCTCCGGGTGCTGCACGGCTCGGAAAGTAATAATATCCTCGTTCGCGGGCATAGGGTACTGCGGATCAAAGACGAGCAATCGCTTCTTTCGCAGCAGCTTCTATGGCCAGGTGTGGGGTTGGCATAGATTTCCCCACGAAGGAAACTTCCGTTGGATCTTGGTTGGAGTCTACGGGAGGGATGTGTACTGCTGCCCAATATTCCGAGGTGGATGGGGTGATCCTTGATTTGAACAGCTCGTACTGAGGTGGCTGGGTAGAACCCATGGTACTGCGGGTAAAATCCCACAATATTTTGACAAAGCTACCTGGGGTTGCATCTGGGGTTCTCAGATGAATGCTGGGGCTCGGCATGACAGGAAAAAGTGTGAGTGTGGTGCACCAAGTGAGGGTTGCTGGGTAAGGTCACAAGGTGGCTTTTATATAGCAATGGAGCTGGATTCGTTTTACCGTGGTGAAAGGTAATAAACTTGCCAGCTTAGCTCCAAAGGTCGAGTCAGTGTCAGAGATACACATATTTCATAAAGAGACGTGTTACTGTGGTTGTCGTCAGGTTGGTTTTGGTAGTTGTGCCCGGAAAAATATGCAGCTATGCGCTGACCAAATATGCAAGGCTACTATTAAAACAGAGGCACAATGACAGGCTGCGTTAATGTACACGATCGCACGATTACAAAGCGAGGATACACTGAAACTCGGTGCTACTCATACGGCTTAGTCTACCTCGTTCATGTCTAAACGGGCGTGCCTGGTGGATGTCGAGGTTTCTCCACGTGTCTCTCTGCCGGGATTAGTCGGAGATGGTGGAGGAACTGCAGGGTCGGGGTAGTGATGATGACCATCGCGGGGATTGTTGGCCACAACCCCGTTGGAGTGTGCTCCCAATATGCGACGAAGCACCTCTGAGGTTATCGCAGCACCTTGGCCGATGTCTGCGGCAGATCTCGGGGTCTCGATCGGTTGTCCAGACAGCACGACTGGGTTGTCGGCGTTGGGCTCGTGTTCTCCTCTCGCCGGGGCTCGACGAACCAGCTCTCCACGAGCTGCGATTAGATCAATAGTGATCTGGTCGAACAGTGCCTCTAGTGCACTTACATAGCGCACTAGGTGCAACAATGCGGGGTCCATCTCGTGATCTCCGTTGGCAACTTGGGGTGGTCTACCATACCCTTCACGTCTGGGGTAGTAGTGGAACGAGCGACAGTTAACTCTGGGCGACAAGTGCCTGAGATGAACTATAGCCTCTCGAGCGGCTAGCTGGATGGCTTGTGGCTCAAAGGAAGTTGTCCTCCCGGTGAACCTGTAGGGGCGCTCGGGTGCTAGACCCCTACCGTAGATGTGCACAGTGGCCCAGAATTGACGGTCTTCACCGCTCATGGGTCCTTGATACACAACATATTATGGTGGCTCTTCTAACGCGTAGGCACGACGGGTGAGGTTTGCGAGGATGGTCACAAAACCTCCAAGGTTGGTTGTTGTGGTTTCGTTGTGCACTATGGGTCCAGGCATTGTGGCTCGGTTTGGGGTAGCGGTTGTGCGGTGCTGTGTTGGGACTAGCGTGCCCTTTTTATAGGAAAAAGGGGGTGGAGTCTTCCTTCACACGCTTGCGAGAAAGGACTATTTAGGGGCCGGTCACTGACGCATGAGTGACAGGTTAGGTTGATAGGTTGGGCACCGACTGCCAGAAGGTGTTGGGTCACTGTGTGGCTATCTTACACGAGAAGCTTGGCTGGGGTTTGGCTAAGGTCTAGTGGGTTGGTTTGCCTAAGTTTTTCGACCTGGCTAAGATAGGATTAGCCAATGGTCAGCCTGGCTCTGATACCAAGTCTGCCACGACCAGTTTTCCCGGGTAATAAATTTCCAGAAAAGACCGTCGTGCTCATCAGCCCCAGGATTACTATTAGCTGATGAGGCTCCAGCTGGATACAGAAATTCCAAGCAGAATACAACATATGTAGTACAAGACCATTCTGGCCTGTGAGTACAACAAACGGTTTCTAGTGGTTGATGGCGGAAGCGGTCTGTGAAACATCAGTGTCTATGGGACTCCGTTTCCCACGGGAACAGCTGACCAGGTTAACTCCTATCTTCGTGAGGCTGCTATCTCCATTGTGTGGGTTCCGAGGCTGACATCGCGTCGCTCCTCTTCGAGCAAGAAAATCTGGCCAAGACAATAGCCAGGGACAAGCCAGTGAGTACTTTGAATGTACTCGCAAACATTATGAACACAGGTATAATATAACAATGATGTGCTAAAAATATTTTATGCTCATGACGTCAGTCACAAACGATAAATGAAACTCTGATGCGTGCAAGCAAGTTATATATAAAAAATGGTAGCATTAAAATTTATGAAACAAATAACAAGTAATGCCACAGTCGGGCGTCTGAGCGACACCACATAAAGGGCTCTTAAAAGAAATTGCACAGTCGGGCGTCTGAGCGACACCACATAAAGGGCTTTAAAAGAAATGCCACAGTCGGGCGTTTGAGCGACACCACGTAAAGGGCTTTAAAAGAAATGCCACAGTCGGGCGTCTGAGCGACACCACAAAAAGGGCTTTAAAAGAAATGCCACAGTCGGGCGTCTGAGTGACACCACATAAAGGGCTTTAAAAGAAATGCCACAGTCGGGTGTCTGAGCGACACCACAAAAAGGGCTTTAAAAGAAATGCCACAGTCGGGCGTCTGAGCGACACCACATAAAGGGCTTTTAAAAGAAATGCCACAGTCGGGCGTCTGAGCGACACCACATAAAGGGCTTTTAAAAGAAATGCCACAGTCGGGCGTCTGAGCGACACCACATAAAGGGCTTTTTAAAATAAACAATCATAGTGAATATCCCGGAGGTAGAACCATCCCAGAGATACTTGATAATAACAATAATATCACGGGTTAGTCAACAATAATAACAATCATAGTTATCACAAGTCACGAGTAGTAATTCCATTCCTGGTTAACCGTTTCACCTCCGAAGACCGACACTAAGACCGACACCTGACCCATCCCAGACTGTAATCCTTAACCATGGACACGGCTATTCGAATAGATTTAATCTCTGCAGAGGGTGTACTCTTTACCCACGAGTAACGGATTTCTTTAGTCCATCGGGACTAATTCCGTCTACGGTCTTTTTGTTGAAAACACACCTAACTTGCACACACCAGCTTAACTGACACGTGTCTGGAATCACCCATGACACCTGTTAAGCAAACTCTAAGTGGGGAGGCTACAACCTCGCGTAGCATGTGATCAAATTTATATCGCGCGCTCTAAGGGGTGGCCTCCCCTCTCGGTCCCAACCGGAAACACCCATGCCCCCGGACCAGGTGGCTTGCCTACCAGCTACAACTGGTACCTTCCACCATGGCCTCTATGTACGGTGTGTGCTAGAAAGAGGTTGACAACTTACTGAACCGTACTCTACTTGCTGTAGAGACGAGTGGTAGCACGAAACAAGTATGGGGGTTACTGGCACAAGACTCGATCTATGGTCGACTCAGGAGGTTTAAGTATTCCCTGCATGATTAGAATAACGAATATATATCAACCAACAGAGTCACCGCTCATATCACCTTACCATGCCATACCAGACATAACCGTCCCGACGGAGACCGACGACAAACTCATGCCTACCCAAGGCATAGGTTTTTTCCCGGGTTCCTGCCGGTATGCATGCAAGGCACATGATGGTGATTATCATCACAAGTGTGTTCATTTCCAACAGCCTGGAAATCACTAATATGCACTCATGCATATGATCATACCACATGAAATAACGAGTCCTTCGAAATGCGGTGGTGTTATAAATGTATCCACGATCACACCAAAAATATTATGCCGGGATTCAGAATGCTTGCCTTCAATGTTGTGGAGGGGTGGGGTGCTCTGCAAAACTTTTGAAAGCTTCTTCTCTCTCCCAAAAATCCTATTTAAAAATATATTTGAAATAACACACATTTCAAAAACAGTACAAAAAAGTTGTTTGAATTTTTTTAAATAAATCTTAAAATAAACTAGACCAAATTTGAGGAAGGTAGGAAAAAGAATCAACTCATTTGGAGTTATATTTAAAAAGTTATAGCCAGTCAAAGATTTGGTCAAAATCTGTTATTTAAAATAAAATAGAAAAGAAAACATTTCAGATAGAAATACGCTTCCGGTGCAGAGGAGGCGTACTTGGGGCTTTACGCCTCCACTTAACCACGTGGACAGACACGGGGTCGCTGACAGTGGGTCCAGAGGGCCCACTGGTCAGGTTTGACCAGTCTTCTCCCTCCTCTTTCTCTCTATCCCGAGCAGAGGCGGGACTCCGGCGATCGCCGCCGGCGATTGGCGGCTCCGTTCGAGAAACCAAAGTTATCCACGGGTTCAGGGGGTCGAGGCGGTCCCGCCGGTGGGTGTTACGGTCTCGGGAGTGGACGGGGTCGTCAGCGGTGAGCTTCGCGGCGGACGGAGAGCTTCGGGAGCAGAGTGGTTTTGGGGCTACGGTGGTCCTCGATCAAAATCGAGTAGTGGGAATGGTTTACGAGAGGATGAGGGTGCTCTTGGTGGAGAGAACGGAGATTGGGAGGCCCTGGTGGTGCCGAATTGGCCGGGCAGTGGTGGCGGCTGCAGTTGCCGGAGGTGGGGAAGAAGACCTCCCCCGGGTCGATTGGCTGTCATGGGAGGACTAGGGGTGCATTCTAAGGCTTCCTGTGTGCTCGGGGAGGCTCGGGGGCCTCCTTTTATAGCTCGTCGAGGTCGGTTCCGCGGCGGCCGGATAAGCTCTCCGGCGAACCGCCTCTCTGTAGCTTGCAGGGCAACGTGGCGTGGTTGGGGATGACGGCAGGAGCTAGCGGACGAGTGGGCACTGCTCCAGGGGCGAGCTGGCGAGCGGAGGTGGCTTTGGCGGCGCCGACATGGGCAGAGGCTGTCGGGCGGCGGCGGCGGCTAGCTCTTGGCTTGCCGGGCGTGGCGAGGGGCGGCTTGGCGCATAGTGGTGAGAAAGGGAGTGCGTGGCGAGGCTTTGCAGTGTGGGCCAAAACCGTGGGGGCCAGCGTGTCGGCTCGTGTGCGCGGCTGCAATATGCGCGCTCTGGGCGCGCCCAGCGCACGCACACCAGATGCTCGGCGAAATGCCATGGCACTCCAGAGCGCTTGGTTGAGGCTGGGAGTTAGCAGGTCTAGGTTTGGGCTCGCAAGGGGATCAGTGGACAAGCTGGTTTGGTCAGGAGATCAGGTTTACAGTGCAATGCCAAAACTCATGTCAAAACAAATCATGCACTCCAGGTGTTTGACAAAATGCCAAGGGCACTTAGACAAGTCTTGGAGTGGTCAAAAACTCCAGATGGAAGTCTCTTCAGATGCAAGAGAGAGTGGTGAGGTTAGTTGGCCAAAAGCAGAAACTTGTTAGTGTAAGCTTTGCAAAACTACACTTCTGGACAGGAAATAAATAGCATTATTTCATGAACCAAAAATGATCCAAAAGGTGCATGCTCCTGGACTTAAGGGTTTAACATGGGGGACTACAAGTAGGAGAAATAATCAGGGATATAGGAGCAACTAAAATGGTGGTTGCTGTACAAATCATCAAGTTGGTCCAGAATGGAAATGAGGTTGATTCACTCAATATTTTCAAAGAACAACCCTGGATTTTTGCACAAAGTGGAATAATATGCTCCTACTGACTTCCCCTAATTTTGGTAGAAGTTTTAAAGAAATATTTAAAAGGGTTGTAGTGCAAAATGCACTCTGGACCAGAGAAGAAAAATTGAGTGTAGGGCTCAAAATATTTCATGAATGAAATATATTTTTGCATAATAGTGATCTAAAAACATCACATGACATTTCCAAATTTTGGTTGGAAATTTTAAGCGAATCTATCAAATGGTTGTAGTTCAAATATGGCCATTTAACCTTGAAAAACTATTTTCAAGGAAGTAAAGATCAAGCAATTAAATTAGTTAGTTAGTTACACTGATAAAAGGAAAGTTTTCTTGAGAGGTTAAACAAGTCCACTAACATATTTAAAAAGTAATTTTCTCTTTGGGAAAAACTTATCATAACAGGGAAGGAAATGATTTAAAAAAATCAAAATGGAGCTCAGAAATCCAAAGTTTTAATTCCTGGCAAAAATTTTAATTCATTAATAACAAGGCCAAATTTTTGGGGTGTCACACAGCAACACATCAAGTTGTCGGCGCGGTACTCGTCCTCGAGCGAGAGACGGAAGGGCACAGATTCCCTCTTCAAAAACCAGTGTACTACGTATCCACTGTTCTAACTCCATGCAAGTCCCGGTACCCACATTATCAAAAGACAGCATATGCAGTGTTCATGGCATCTCGGAAGCTGCGACACTACTTTCAAGAGTGTTCCATAACGGTGGCCTCCGAAGTACCTCTCAACGATATTATAAACAATCACGACGCAACGGGCAGGATTGCAAAATGGGCTATTGAGCTCTTACCATTTGACATAACCTATAAACCACGGCGAGCTATAAAGTCGCAGGTTCTGGCCGACTTCGTCGCCGAATGGACCGAAGCCGAACTCTCTAAAGAGTACGGCGCATACTCCAATTGGATCATGCATTTCGACGGATCCAAAATGTTGGCTGGCTTGGGGGCTGGCGTCGTCCTGACGTCCCCAACTGGAGACACAATTCAATACGTACTTCAAATAATGTACATGGACTCCAATAACGCAGCCGAATACGAGGCCCTTCTACATGGCCTCCGGATGGCAATCTCCATGGGCATTCCACGCCTAGAGGTGCGCGGGGATTCAAACCTCGCAATATCCCAAGTAAATGGAGACTTTGATGCCAAAGATCCAATAATGGCAGCTTACCGCAACGCCGTCCTAAAAATGTCAGCTCGGTTCGAAGGACTCGAATTCCACCATGTAGCCCGGGATAATAACCAGGCAGCAGACGTGTTAGCACGCATCGGCGCGAAACGAGATGCCGTCCCTCCAAATATCTTCCTGGAACGGCTCTTCAAGCCATCCGTGTTATGGGAAGAGGAGTCCGGAAATAACAATCCGGAGCCAGCTTCATCACCGAACTTAGACCATTCTGACACAATCGGCGGCTCAGCCAACGAAATAACACCTTCAGCTCACGAAATAATGGCAGTAATTGCCCCGTGGACAGAACCATTCCTAGCCTACTTAATTCGGCAGGAACTTCCTGAAGACCAAAATGAGGCCCGCTGCATAGTTCGGTGATCTAAAGCCTACAAGGTCCATGAGGGAGAACTTTATAAGAAAAGCACAACCGGAGTCCTTCAAAGGCGTATCTCCGAAGAGGAGGGGCAGAATATCCTGGCTGAAATTCACGCCGGACTCGGCGGGCACCACGCTGCAGCCCGGGCACTCGTAGGCAAGGCCTTCCGTACAGGATTTTATTGGCCCAAAGCCCGGGCAGATGCTCAGGACTTAGTCCAACGATGCGTCGGTTGCCAGCTCTTTGCTAATCAGAGCCACATGCCACCCACCGCCCTCAAAACTATACCCATTACCTGGCCGTTCGCGGTCTGGGGGCTTGACATGGTTGGACCCCTTAAAGGGGGAACCCACAAGCACAAATACTTATTGGTCATGGTGGACAAATTCACCAAATGAATTGAGGCCAAGCCGGTTAAAACGGCAGAATCCGGACCGGTGATAGACTTCCTATCCGGGGTAGTACACCGTTTTGGCGTCCCCCACAGCATCATCACTGATAACGGCACGAACTTCACTGCCGACGAGGTTAAACTCTGGTGCAAAAACATGGGCATCAAGCTCGATTACGCTTCAGTCTATCACCCCCAAACTAATGGTCAAGTCGAGCGAGCAAATGGTCTAATCATGAGCGACATCAAACCCAGACTAGTGCGGTCCCTCAAGGAATCCAACACGCACTGGGTAGAGGAGCTCGACTCCGTACTCTGGGGGCTGCGGACCACGCCAAACCGAACTACTGGATTCACACCATTTTTCATGGTGTATGGCGCAGAGGCAGTTCTGCCTTGCGATATAATTCATGACTCACCTCGTGTGCGCATGTACGAAGAAAGAGAAGCCAAGTTGGATCGGCAGGACAGTTTGGATGCCTTAGAGGAGGAGAGGGACGTGGCAAAGGCTCGTTCCGCATTCTATCAACAGCAGGCTCAAAGATATCAAAGCAGAGAAGTACGGGCCAAAACTTACAATGTCGGCGAACTCGTTCTACGCCTGCCGGACAAGAAAAAGGACAAACTTAAGCCCAAGTGGGAAGGTCCCTTCATCATCGACCAAGTCCTGACCGGCGGAGCATACTGTCTACGTAAAGCATCTGACAACCGACTCGAGCCAAACCCATGGAACGCAGCCTGTCTCCGAAGATTCTACGCCTAAACACCGGACTCAGAGTTCGTCTCACTCCCCCATCAACCTTTTTATATTTTTACTGTCTCTTGTCCCCCTCCTTCTTCCCACTTTTTTTTCAATACCTTTTATAGGCTGATTTATGCTTTGTTCGCACACACTTGATGTGCTCCTAGCACTCATTATACCTGGGGGCTTCTTTACCAGAAGCTTATTAATATGGGCTTCACGCCCAATACATGTGTCATACTTCCGCATGTACCTTTTATTCACCATTATATGCATCGATATGACTTAAGTTTTGGCCAAGCTGGGTTGCTTGGCTCCTGTGCTTACCCCTACGTTCCCGATTGTTCGGCTAGGAGGTAAAGGGAGCAGCTCTGCGATTGTTACTACCGGGTCAGCCGGATGTGTACCTCAGACTGGGTGAAGCCGAAAGCTAGTGTTCTTAAGAGAATATTCGGTCGGTGACTTGAAAGATGATTTATTACTTACTTATTTATAAGCCCCCAGATGCTTTTTCTGCTATTTTCGCAGTCCGGTATTGCATCTTAGGGCATGCCTCCCAGGGAAAGGAACCCTTAACGGAACTATTCTCCCTGGAAGATGTTTCTTACTAACCATGTAATATAACATAACTAGTTGGGCACTTGTCTGATAAAGCAATTATGACCCCGACGCCTTGTCTCCATGCATGCCCCGGTTCTTTTATAACCGTAGGGGTATTCGGACACACTCCGGGCTGTTGGGTCCCGAGGTTGAAGCGAAACGGTCTGCAAAGACAAACGATCTACAATCTGGCTAGAAGGCATCTTACATGTCATTTCAAATTACATCGTCAAACCGACTGATTGTACTCTTCCTCAATCCCATCTAACAGGCTGTCTAATTTATAGTCCTGTTGGGAATATTTCGCGGCCAGTTCTACTTGGCCATACATCAAGCTCACAGGGATCTCCTTCCCATCAGGCCCCGCGGGTCCGACCTCGGCCATGTGGTTTGGGTCAGCCTTCGGGTAGCGCGTCTTCACCATGGCCCAGGCCTCCCTGGCGCCCTGACGGCAGGCCGATATCTTCCACAAATGGAGGCGTCGCCGTGCTCCCTGGAGCTTCTCAGCAAGCTCACCAAGGCCCTCGGGTAGGGAGACGGATGGCCATAAAGCCTGAACGACGCCACTCATCGCCTGCCGAACACGTTCAAACAATTGCACCAGCTCGGGAAGTTGGTCACCTGTTGACCCAGGCATTTCCTCCGCAGGGCGAACACACCTAAAGACATATTTCTGTCAAATGACTTCCTCGCTGAATTCTTCTTTTCAAAGGAATTTGCTCAAGCACTTACTATAAATGCCGCGACGAAGTCGCTGATTCTCCTTCAAGGAGCCAGACAGCTGGGCCCGGACACCTTTCAGCTCTTCTCCTAGCTGGGTGTGGGCATCTTGGAGCTTGTTTCTCTCCTGTTGCACCTTCATAAGCACCCTCTCGCCAGCCTTTAGCTGACGCAGTAGCTGTTGCTTGTCCGGATCTAGTCCGGCGCCCTCTGCAATATTATTGTCAGATTCACGCCGCACTTTGTTAATTAATTATCTTTTCAACGTACATCTTACCAGCGGGGGTCTCTATGGCTCCCCCTGTGGCGGCCAGTGCGGCCTCAAGTTGGGCCTTGCACTCTTGGAGCTCCTGGGACAGCTGGGTATTCTTCTCCGTAAGATCCTGCATAAAAATTGATCCTTAAATCAGTTATTTTAACCATTTTAAGTCTCGGGGGCTACTGGCATATATAACTATTAAAATTACTTACATGTATGTCTTTCACATACTGCTCCGTGGCTCTGGTTAACCCATCTTGAGCGGCACGGAGGTGCGCGTTTCCCGCATCAAAGGCATTTAACGCCTCCGAGGAGAAACACGCGTCACGAAGAACTGTCCGGCGACGCCTGTGATTCATGGCGCTCTCCACCTCAGACCGGGTGGCGGACAGCTTGTCGACATCCTCCGTCGGAGGAGCGTCCGACTCATGCCTTGTATTTGCCTCCCCTTCCGGGCCATGCGTTGGAGCATGGCTGGCGGAGGCTTGATTGGCAACCTCTCCGGACACTGTCCGGCGAGCGCTCTTTCTGGAAAAGTTATGAGCATTAATATACCTCCTGGTAATCCTTCCCTTAAAAAATAGCGGTGTTCTATACCGTTGCGGCGACGTTACAGTTCGCATCGCACTCCTCTTCCGCCTGCTGGGCCGGACTGACCCTTGTTGGCCGGTCGCTGCGGGCTCGACTTCCTGCCGTAAAGGCGCTTCCTGTCGAACACCATTGGTGCACGGTGGTCAGAACTAAGAATTAAAGAAGTAACGGCGCCAGGACTTCGGTCGTACTCACCAGGGAAGCCGGACACAAACCGGGGTAGTCAGCCATAATGGCGACTAAAGCATTATCTATGCTGAGCTGGTGCTACACCCCGTCGATCAGTTCCACCGCTAAGTCCGAATCCTCTTCGGAGGCCAGATCAAGGGGCCTTTCTGGGTCTTCGGGTTGTGGGGCTGGGCTTTTTATGCCCTCCACATCCCGACACAGTTCCTGTGTCAAAATCATACAATAAGACAATTGCCTTTAAAGGCACGGTTCAGATATGCATGCGACCGCTTACCCAGCTCCGAGGGTTGTTCATGGAAAATCCATTTAGAGGATTCGTGCGGAGGAAGTCCTCCTTCTCCCCCTTGTACAAGCCAGACAGGATCTTCACCAGATCGTCGGCCGAGCCAGGTCCCTTGCGGCCATGACAGGTGGCGTCGTCGTCTCCGTTGAAGTCCCACATGGGGTGGCCCCTATATTGGAGCAGCTGCACCCCACGCATAATGCATGTGGCTATGACTCCGACCATGGTTAATCCGGAATGGGCTAGCAGCCGTATCCGGCCCATCAAGTAATGGACGCTACTATCATCTTCTCGTCGAGGGCTCCGTGGGCGCCAACTTAGGCGTTTATTCAGGGGAGCGTTGCTGAACTCCGGAAGGCCGATCCGGACTGGATCCGGCAGCGGAGAGTCCTCCATATAAAACCACTCCGAAGGCCAATCTTCAAACGTCTTCTTCGGGGTCCCGGACAAGTATCCGGTCCCGGCGATGCGCCATATTTCGGCTCCGCCCACTTGATATATCAACCCCTCGTGAGAGCGGGGTACGAGGAAAAACAGCCTCTTCCACAACGCAAAATGGGGCTCAACGCCCAAGAACAGCTCACACATAGCTACGAAGCCCGCGATGTGCAAAATGGAGGCAGGTGTAAGGTGATGAAGCTGGAGTCCGTACAACTCCAGGAGCCCCCGAAGAAACGGATGTATAGGAAATCCGAGTCCCCTTATTAAGTAGGAGACGAAGCACACCCGCTCTCCTTTGGAGGGATTGGGGGCGCTCTCCGCCTGCTTCCCACCTTTGTAGGTGGCCAGTCCGGCTCGAACCGGAACCATGAAGGCCGGGGGAAGATATCCCACTGCTTGGAGTGTCACTAACTCGCTGTGCGGGACTGAGCATCTCCTCCAATCTCCTGGCTTAGGGCTGGGAGCGCGAGAAGAGGAGCCGCGTCGACTGTCCATGTTGGAATGGGTTTGGTGTCAGATGCGCCTCGATGAGTGCTTGCGGAAGGAGGATGATGTGATTTGGATCTGGATCTTCGCCTCTCTTATAGGCGGCTTATTTGTGCAGCTAGGGGGTAAAACATAAAAATACCCTGGCTTTTCGCATTCGTGCGACACGTGGAAGAAGACCATTATTGGACGCGGAAGCCAAGGAGCACAGCATTTATGAAGCAACCGGACACTATCCAGCAAACACATGGAGCATGAAGAAGAACCCGCCTTGCAAACGCCGAAGACAACATACACGCCGGATTCGTCGTTATTGAAGCCTGGTTCGGGGGCTACTGAGGGAGTCCCGGACTAGGGGGTGTCCGGATAGCCGAACTATCATCATCGGCCGGACTCCAAGACTATGAAGATACAAGATTTAAGACTTCGTCCCGTGTCCGGATGGGACTTTCCTTGGCGTGGAAGGCAAGCTTGGCGATACGGATATGTAGATCTCCTACCTTTGTAACCGACTCTGTGTAACCCTAGCCCTCTCCGGTGTCTATATAAACCGGATGGCCTTAGTCCATAGGACGAACAACAATCATACCATAGGCTAGCTTCTAGGGTTTAGCCTCCTTGATCTCGTGGTAGATCTACTCTTGTAACCCACATCATCAATATTAATCAAGCAGGATGTACGGTTTTACCTCCATCAAGAGGGTCCAAACCTGGGTAAAAACATCGTGTCCCTCGTCTCATGTTACCATCCGCCTAGACGCACAGTTCGGGACCCCCTACCCGAGATCCGCCGGTTTTGACACCGACAATACCCATTAGAGGCAGGAAAAGGTCCCATATAATCAAAGCCCCAAACATCAAATGGTTCAATAAGAAGATAATAGTTCATAGGCATTTCTTGACATCTACTAATATTACCAATTCTTTGACATTCATCACAAGACAAGACAAACTTACGGGCATCTTTGAAGAGAGTAGGCCAATAAAAACCAGATTGCAATACCTTATGTGCAGTTCTATCTCCAGCGTGGTGTCCTCCATATGCCTTGGAGTGACACTTGCGTAGGATGTGTTCTTGTTCATGCTCAGGTACACAATGTCTAATAACACCATCTACTCCTTCTTTATAAAGGTGTGGGTCATCCCAAAAGTAATGTCTTAAATCATAGAAGAACTTTTTCTTTTGCTGTTATGTAAAACTAGGTGGTATGAATTTAGCAACAATGTAATTAGCATAATCAGCATACCATGGAGCAGCACAAGAAGCATTTATGACAGCTAATTGTTCATCAGGAAAGCTATCATTAATAGGAAGTGGGTCATCAAGAACATTCTCTAACCTAGACAAGTTGTCTGCAACGGGCTTCTCAACTCCCTTTCTATCAATAATGTGTAAATAAAATTCTTGTAGCAAGAGAACCCACCTAATAAGTCTAGGTTTAGCATCTTTATTTCCATAAGATATTTAATAGCAGCATGATCAGTGTGAATAGTTATTTTAGAATCAACAATATAAGGTCTAAATTTATCACAAGCAAATACAACTACTAAAAATTCTTTTTCAGTAGTAGCATAATTTCTCTAGCCACTGTCTAGAGTTTTACTAGCATATTGAATACCATTTAGTTTCTTATCAACTCTTTGTCCTAGAACAGCACCTACAGCATAATCGCTAGCATCACACATAATTTCAAAGGGTAAATTCCAATCAGGAGGTTGAACAATAGGTTCAAAAACCAAAGCTTTCTTAAGTATTTCAAATGCTTCTACATAATCATCATCGAAGAAAAGGAATATCTTTTTGTAATAGATTGGTCAGAGGCCTAGATATTTTGGAGAAGTCCTTAATGAACCTCCTATAAAAACCGGTATGACCAAGGAAACTTCTTATACCTTTGATGTCCTTAGGACATGGCATCTTTTCAATGGCATCAACTTTAGCTTTATCAACTTCAATACTTGTTTCAGAAATTTTATGCCCAAGACAATGCCTTCATTAACCATAAAGTGGCGCTTCTCCCAGTTCAAAACAAGACTAGTATCTTCACATCTCTGCAAAACTCGATCAAGGTTGCTCAAGCAATCATCAAAAGAGGATCCATAAACGGAGAAATCATCCATGAATACCTCACAAATCTTTTCACAAAAGTCAAAGAATATAGCCATCATGCATCTTTGAAAAGTAGTAGGTGCATCACATAAACCAAAAGGCATGCGTCTATAAGCAAAAGTACCGAAAGGGCAAGTAAAAGTGGTCTTTTCTTGATCATCCGCTGACACAGGTATTTGAGAGAAACCAGAGTAACCATCTAGAAAGAAAAGATGTGTATGTTTGGATAGTCTTTCTAGCATTTGATCAATAAAAGGTAAAGGGTAATGATCTTTTTTAGTAGCTTTATCTAATTTGTGAAAAACAATTACCATCCTATAACTTGTAATAATTCTTTGCGGGATCAATTCATCTTTATCATTAGGAACAACAGTGATACCTCCCTTCTTGGGGACACAATGGATAGGACTTACCCACTTACTATCAGCAACGGGATAAATTATACCTGCCTCTAGGAGCTTCAGTATTTCCTTTCTTACCACTTCCTCCATCTTAGGGTTTAACCGTCGTTGATGATCAATAACTGGTTTGGCGTCTTCTTCCACCTTAATTTTGTGTTGGCATAGAGTGGGACTAATGCCCTTAAGATCATCAAGAGTATATCCAATAGCAGCACGGTGCTTCTTCAGTGTTTTCAATAATCTTTCCTCTTCCTGCTCTGAAAGGTTAGCACTAATAATAACATGATATATCTTCTTTTCATAAAGATAAGCATATTAAAGATTATCAGGTAATGGTTTAAGTTCAAACACGGGATCACCCTTGGGTGATGGGAGATCCCCTAGGATTTCAACAGGTAAATTGTGTTTCAAAATAGGACCCTGTTTAAAGAATACTTCATCTATTTCCCTTCTTTCATTCATGAACATATCATTTTCATGGTCTAGCAAATATTATTCTAAAGGAACAGGTGGAGGCACAGCAATAGAAGCAAGACCAATAATTTCATCCTTCCTAGACAGTTCTTTATCATGGGGTTGTCTACGAAATTTAGCAAAATTAAACTCATGAGTCATATCATCCAAGCCAATTGTGACAACATCCTTTTTGCAATCAATTCTAGCATTAATAGTATTCAAGAAGGGTCTACCAAATATAATGCGACAAAAGTTATCTTGTGGGGAACCAAGAACAAGAAAATCAGCAGGATATTTATCTTTCCCACACAAGACTTCAACATCTCTAACAATCCCAATTGGTTAAATAGTACCTCTATTAGCAAGCTTAATTGTAACATCAATATCTTCTATCTTAGCAGGTGCAATATCATGCATAATATCTTGATATAAGGAAATAGGTATTGCACTAGCACTAGAACCCATATCACATAAGCCATGATAACAATGATCTCCTATTTTATCAGAAATAACAGGCATGCCTACTACGGGTCTATGTTTCTAAGCATCAGGTTTAGCAATTCTAGCAGCTTCATTACAGAAATAAATAAAATGCCCATCAATATTATCAGCCAAGAGATCTTTAACCATAGCAATATTAGGTTCAACTTGAATTTGCTCAGGTGGTGTAGGTGTTTTAGTATTACTCTTACGAACCACAGTTGAAGTTTTAGCATGATCCTTCATCCTAACAGGAAAAGGAGGTTTCTCAATATAAGTAGTAGGGACAATAGGATCATTATAAGTGATAGTATTTTCTTCAACTTTAATAGGTGCAACTACTTTTACTTCAGTGGGAGGATTATATTTGAACCACTTCTCCTTAGGGAGATCAACATGAGTAGCAAATAATTCACAGAAAGAAGCTACTATCTCAGAGTCAAGTCCATATTTAGAGCTAAATCCACGAAAAGCATCGGTATCCATAAAAGATTTAACACAATCAAACTTAGATGTCATACCCGACTCCTTACCATCGTCGAAATCCCAATCTTCAGTGTTGCGTTTAATTCTTTCCAATATATCCCACTTGAATTCAATAGTCTTCATCATAAAAGATCCAGCACAAGAAGTATCAAGCATGGTGCGATTGTTGAGAGAAAGCCGAGCATAAATTTTTTGAATAATCATTTCTCTTGAGAGCTCATGATTGGGGCATGAATATAACATTGACTTAAGCCTCCCCCAGGCTTGAGCGATGCTTTCTCCTTCACGAGGCCAAAAATTATATATGTAATTACGATCACGTTGAACAAGATGCATAGGATAGAACTTCTGGTGAAATTCCAATTTCAATCGTTTATAGTTCCAGGATCCCATATCATCACATAGCCTATACCATGTCAATGCGTCTCCCTTCAAAGATAAAGGGAAAACCTTCTTATTGAAAACATCCTCAGGCATACCTGCAAGCTTAAATAATCCACAAACTTCATCTACATAGATTAGGTGCAAGTCGGGATGTAATGTTCCATCTCCTGTAAAAGGATTAGCTAGCAGTTTCTCTACCATACCCGAAGGAATTTCAAAGTAAACATTTTCAGTAGGTTGAGGAGCAACTCTTTGCTCTACTGGTCGGGGTGAAGATACCCCGAACAAGCCCCTCAAAGGATTAGTTTCCATAGTAACAAGTGACAGTAAATTTTAGCACACTATATAAATTTTTCCTTACCAAAGGCGCTTCACTCCCCGGCAATGGCGCCAGAAAATAGTCTTGATGACCCACAAGTATAGGAGATCTATCGTAGTCCTTTCGATAAGTAAGAGTGTCGAACCCAACAAGGAGCAGAAGGAAATGACAAGCGGTTTTCTGTAAGGTATTCTCTTCAAGCACTGAAATTGTAGGTCACAGATAGTTTTGTGATAAGATAATTTGTAACGGGTAACAAGCAATGAAAGTAAATAAAGTTCAGCAAGGTGGCCCAATCCTTTTTGTAGCAAAGGACAATCCTGGACAAGTTCTTATATGAGAAAAGCTCTCCCGAGGACACATGGGAATTATCGTCAAGCTAGTTTTCATCACGTTCATATGATTCTAGTTCGTTACTTTGATAATTTGATATGTGGGTGGACCGGTGCTTGGGTACTGCCCTTTCTTGGACAAACATCCCACTTATGATTAACCCCTATTGCAAGCATCCGCAAAGACAAAAGAAGTATTAAGGTAAACCTAACCATAGCATGAAACATGTGGATCCAAATCAGCCCCTTACAAAGCAACGCATAAACTAGGGTTTAAGCTTCTATCACTCTAGCAACCCATCATCTACTTGTTAATTCCCAATGCCTTCCTCTAGGCCCAAACAATGGTGAAGTGTCATGTAGTCGACGTTCACATAACACTACTAGAGGATAGACAACAAACATCTCATCAAAATATCGAACGAATACCAAATTCACATGACTACTTATAGCAAGACTTCTCCCATGTCCTCAGGAACAAACGTACTACTCACAAATCATATTCATGTTCATAATCAGAGGGGTATTGATATGCATTAAGGAACTGAACATATGATCTTCCACCAAATAAACCAACTAGCATCAACTACAGGGAGTAATCAACACTACTAGCAACCCACAAGTACCAATCTGGGGTTTTGATACAAAGATTGAATACAAGAGATGAACTAGGGTTTAAAAGGAGATGGTGCTGGTGAAGATGTTGATGGAGATTGACCCCCTCCCGATGAGAGGATCGTTGGCGATGATGGTGGTGATGATTTCCCCCTCCCGGAGGGAAGTTTCCCCGGCACAACAGCTCCGCTGGAGCCCTAGATTGGTTCCGCCAAGGTTCCTCCTCGTGGCGGCGGAGTCTCATCCTGTAAGCTTGCATATGATTTTTTTTCAGGGTAAAAGACCTCATATAGCAGAAGATGGGCACCGGAGGCCTGTCAGGGGGCCCATGAGGCAGGGGGCGCGCCCTAGGGGGGTGGGTGTGCCCCCACCCTCGTGAGCAGGGTGTGGGCCCCCTAACGCTGATTCCTTCGCCAGTTTTTTTTATTAATTCCAAAAATGACTTTAGGGGAGTTTCAGTACTTTTGGAGCTCTGCAGAATAGGTCTCTAATATTTGCTCCTTTTACAACCCAGAATTCCAGCTGCCGGCATTCTCCCTCTTCATGTAAACATTGTAAAATAAGAGAGAATAGCCATAAGTATTGTGACATAACATGTAATAACAATCCATAATGCAATAAATATTGATATAAAAGCATCATGCAAAATGGACGTATCACACTCCACCCTTGAAGCTAAACATTATGCCATCATAATTCCTTAGTTTATTTGTTCAAATACAAATTTGATATGATTCTAATGTTCCATACTTCGGTTTTGAAATGTCTGTCTGCCTGTTATAGAGACATAAGAGGCTTGTATTTCTGTGTGTGGTCTGGTCAGCATGGTCGGGGGGTGAACTTTGTATACGCATGGGTTTGTAAGGAGACACTCTTTGAGTTGAATCCGCAATGCATTCCATAGATAATTTGACTACTTTTTATGTTTTCATGAATCTCAGATACTGAACGGTATCATAACGATTATGAGCTTGTGTGCATAAAAAAGAATAAAGTAGAACAATGCCATGGCTGTCAAACTTGGCATTAAGGGACTGAAATCAAGTCTGGATGCAATGCAATGCGAACACTCTCCACCTACAGATCCATGCTCAAAATATGATCCTAACAATGATTATGAGCTAGAGGGAGACCTAAGTCAATGTAGCTCTCTAGTGGAGGAGTCAGAGGCAGATGCCCTATCTTATTCACCCATCAAGGTGCTTGCTCTAACTTTCCAAGGTTATATTGGTCGCACATATCTTGCAGCTGATGATTTGCATTGCTTCTACTTTGTTGCACTGCCATTAGCTTAGTTTACAGATCGTGTATGTGAATACTCCCTACCTATCCATTTTAGTACATATTCCATCTGTCATCATACCATATTTATCCATTCAAATGTTGTTCTTGTGTATCAGACATTCAAAAGGAAGAGGGCGATTGCTGGTCGCGAAGGAGCATGAACAAAGTATTTGGAAAAGGTAGTGACACCTGATAAATAAAATAGCCCATTAGGTGTAGTTGCAATATCACCAGACCCAGAAAACACGACCACAACTCTAGAAGACTCTAGACCTACTACACTGGCCATCTGTGATGCCCCAACTCAGCAGACCCCAACTGCAGCAAATAGTATGATGATGCCAGTTGACATAGCACCAGCTCTACGTCTAGCAAAGAGTACACCAAATCCAGTCGCCAAATCCCTTTTTGAACAAGAGAGGGCCCCAATTGCAGCAAATAGGACTCCTGTTCCACTTCTTCCCAGTTTAGAAGATGAAGCTTATATTGTTGTCAGGAACTTTGTGCGCATCTTTCCTTCATGGAAAGATTATACCACAGACAAAGAACAATTTCCAATCTTCCTCCGCAACTTATGTGTAACTAATGTACTAATGTTATTCATGGTAATTACTGCATATGTTCTGCTAACAGAAGACAAAAGATTTCATTCTTTTAAATAGGCGAGGACCAAACTGGATAGTCAAGAAGAGCAAGGGTTGGTTGCACTTTTCAAGCACTCGTTGATGAAGTATCGTTCCTAGCTAAGGTAAGTGCACTTCGATGGCAAGCCTCTAAAGGAAATTTCTGTTAAGTCTCCGGTGCTACATTTATCAGACAATGACTGGAATAATTTTGTTACACATTGGTATTGTCTGCAACGGAAGGTACTGTCTATGATGTCACATCACAATTTGAACTACATTTCTGCATGTGCCTTAATGTCTCACTTGTACGATATGGCACCCCGGCTCAGAGAAACCGGAACGCCCCATATTCTAGCCCAGAGATCGAGGAGAAGTCTCTGGAATACGGCACAGCTTGACATAGAACAAATCAGCTCTTATTACAAGAATAAATACAAAGGTCTGATGTTACAACGAAGCACATCAGCATGGCGACACTACGCCTACGATACTACACTTTCTCTATGCTAGCAGCGGAACAACTCGAAGCAGCGGAAACCGTCTAGCAGTGGAACAACGATGAAGGTGGTGAACTCCACTCCGCGGGGACTCTGGCTGGGACACGATCTAGCTCGCACGAACGGAAACCACGACAAGCAATCAAGCAATCACGGCATCACCTGCAATCTGGCATGACACGCCAGGTCAGTACATTGAATGTACTTGCAAGCTCACAACAACCAAAAACATCAAGGCAAGACAACAACATAGCATTAAGCAGGTTAATTAAAATTAACAGCAACTCCTAAGCTTGATATGAAACTACTACAATACTGATAAATCACCATCTTCGATCTCCATAACCATATCTCTCTTGGCTAACCGGCCAAGCAATATACCATCTCGATCACCTCGTGATCAAAACCAAACTGTAACCGTGATCCTTACAATGATCACAACCCGACCAGTGAATGGCCCGTGATCCTTACGACGATCACAACCCGACCAATGAATGGCCCGTGATCCTTACGATGATCACAACCCGACCAATGAATGGCCCATGATCCTTACGGCGATCACAACCCGACCAATAAATGGCCCGGATCCTTACGGCGATCACAACCCGACCAATAAATGGCCCGTGATCCTTACGGCGATCACAACCCGACCAATACTTGGCCAATCTGTACTGCTCCAAATATCCACATATCCAACACCTATAAGTCATTTCGTCATGTGAGTGTTGATCGAACGGTGTACCCTAGTACGAACCCATGCCCATGACCGAGGACGCGGCTATCGATAGATTAAACACACACTCTACAGAGGTAGCGCACTGTACCCACACCACAGAACCCATGGCCTCGCACTCCCATTCGGGTGGACCAACGGCGTTCCGACAAAACCGATCTACTGCCATGACACTCTCCCGGCCACTCTGACTCGCTCCCCACTAGGCTAAGTCATGGGTGGTCTCGTGTCTACCTCAAGACACATCGACCACCGTCGTGGCCCGTCCCACACGGGGACACGGATCCAAAAACTCAAACAACGGGCACACAAGGCTTATGTCCGCCGACCTGATCAGGGTAGCGCGCGCCCATAACCTTCCATCGTTAGATGCACTGGCGAGAGGCATGAAAATAGACCGCATTAGGGTCGTCCCATACCGGCAAATGTGGTTGCACTGGAAAAGTTCGATTCGGCGGCACCTGACCAACTTACTGACGAAATTTATCCCCAAAAATGTAACCATAATAACTGATACTCCGATGTCAACCATCAAACTATAATCCAAGTCATAGCAATATCCAACAAATAATCCAAGCATAATATCATCATACCAAAATACTTCGAGGATAGCATAACACTACTATCATGATGAATCCGAAACAATAACCCTACTACTCCCATAACAAGGATAAACCTATCCAGCTAAGATCCATATGTAACCATCATCTCCGAAAATAATACTCCAAGCAACATAACATCAACTAGCATCATGAAAATAATCATACTAACCACTAATAATCCAAAGGTAGCATGATATCCAAAGTAATACTCCAAGAATATAATCACAGATATCATCATGGAAATAATCATAATACCAGCCACTAATACTCCAATGGCAACATGATACTCATCAACTACAAACATAATTCCTAGTAACCCAAACCATAGCATGGCATTCACAAGATCAAAATAATACTCCGAGAAGATGCCATGCACAGATCACAAGTAGCTAAAGCAATACTTTAAACAAGTTCAAAATGAAATAAACCTTGTCACTGCATTGCAATCATGCAAATGGAGGGTGTGGCTTGCCTCGGGTGGAAGATATCACCGGGAGAAAGTGCGAGAAGCTCGCGAAAAGGATCTTCGGAAATCGTTCTCTCTCGAAGGGGCTGAATAGGGGCAAGGGCATAATGGTCATTTTCACAATGTCAACACATGGTGAAAGTGAAACCAACAGAACGGGCTTGACGAAACAAAGAAGTGAGCATTGCTTTCACCTTAAACGGAGTTATGGTTGAAAAGTTATGAGGTGTTGAAATTCAGGGACTTTTCTGCAAAAATAACATCACAACCAAGTCCCTGAGTGGATAAGGAAGAAACGGGTTTTCAAAAATATGCTTTTGTTCAGTGTACACGTACTCACCGAAAATACGCTTCCACTTGCCACGTCAGCAGGAATGGGGCCGGCCGGCTGGGTTGCTGACGTGCAGGTCCCACGGGCCATGGGGCCCGGCACTTATCCAGCTGGGCAGGCTGGGTCAACGCCCACCCGCCGACAGGTGGGGCCGCGTGGGGATGTGGCCCGCCTGGCCAGGCTATCTTCAACCTCCCACTCGGGGAGCTCCTGGCCGAGGGGAGAGGCACGCCCCGACAGCGATTGCCGGCGCTACGGGGCATCTCCGGCAATGCTACGGCTATGGATGGATTCAGCGCTCAACGGCGCATCCAACCAGGGGCTTTGCGCACGCCAAGGAAGACCAGAGCGGCGGCTGCTTCGAGAAGGGCGGACGGTGGCGTCGGGCGCAGATGGGGACTGTGGCCAGAGGCCAACAGAGGAGGAGGGACACGGCGGGGAGGCTTCTAGGGGGGTCTAGGGGGCTTTATGGTGGTGGAATGGAGGAGGGAGGGAGCCGAGCTTGCCAGAATCGAGTGGAGCCCGGCGGCGGCCATGGCGGCGATGGGGGCATAGAGAGGTCTGAGAGCTCGGGCTAGTGGACGGGGAGGGAGTGATACGTCTCCATCGTATCTATAATTTTTGATTGTTCCATGCCAATATTATTCACTTTCATATACTTTTTGGCAACTTTTTATATTATTTTTGGGACTAACTAATTGATCCAGTGCCCAGTGCCAGTTCCTATCTGTTGCATGTTTTATGTTTAGCAGGATATCCATATCAAACGGAGTCCAAACGTGATAAAAACGGACGGAGCTTATTTTTGGAAAATATGGAAAAATACGAAAGAAAAATCCACGCGAGACGGTGCCCGAGGTGGTCACGAGGTAGGGGGCACGCCTGCCCCCCTGGGCATGCCCCCTACCCTCATGATCCCACCGTAAAGCGGTTGATGCTATTCTTTTGTTGCAAGAAAGCTAATATTCGGGAAAAAAATCACGACGGAGGTTTCGGGCCAATCGGAGTTACGCATCTCCATATATACACGAAATGGTGAAACAGAGCCAGAAGGGAACGCAGAGAACGCAGAAACAGAGAGATAGATCCAATCTCGGAGGGGCTCTCGCCCCTCCCAAGCCATGGGAGCCAAGTACCAGAGGGGAAACCCTTCTCCCATCCAGGGAGAAGGCCAAGGAAGAAGAAGAAGAAGGGGGGCTCTCTCCCCCTTTCTTCCGGTGGCGCTGGAACTCCGCCGGGGGCCATCATCATCACCGCGATCTTCACCAACACTGCCGTCATCTTCACCAACATCTCCATCACCTTCCCCCACCTCTATGCAGCGGTGTAACCTCTCTCTTACCCGCTGTAATCTCTACTTAAACATGGTGCTCAACGCTATATATTATTTCCCAATGATGTATGGCTATCCTATGATGTTTGAGTAGATCTATTTTGTCCTAATGGCTATTTGATGATCGTGATTGGTTTGAGTTGCATGTTTTATTATTGGTGCTGTCCTATGGTGCCCTCCGTGTCACGCAAGCGTGAGGGATTCCTGCTGTAGGGTGTTGCAATACGTTCATGATTCGCTTATAGTGGGTTGGTGAGTGACTGAAACACAAACCCGAGTAAGAGGGATTGTTGTGTATGGGATAAAGGGGACTTGATACTCTAATGCTATGGTTGGGTTTTACCTTAATGAATCTTTAGTAGTTGCGGATGCTTGCTAGAATTCCAATCATAAGTGCATATGATCCAAGTAGAGAAAGTATGTTAGCTTATGCCTCTCCCTCAAATAAAATTGCAATAATGATTACCGGTCTAGTTATCGATTGCCTAGGGACAAATAACTTTCTCGTGACAACAAGCTTTTTACTTTTACTAGTTTAGTTGTGTCTTTATCTAAACAACCCCTAGTTTATGTTTATGTGCTCTTTATTATCTTGCAAACTTATCCTTTCACACCTACAAAGTACTTCTAGTTTCATACTTGTTCTAGGTAAAGCGAACGTCAAGCGTGCGTAGAGTTGTATCGGTGGTCGATAGAACTTGAGGGAATATTTATTCTACCTTTAGCTCCTCGTTGGGCTCGACACTCTTACTTATCGAAAGAGGCTACAACTATCCCCTATACTTGTGGGTTATCAAGACCTTTTTCTGGCGCCGTTGCCGGGGAGTCATAGCGTGGGGTGAATATTCTCGTGTGTGCTTGTTTGCTTTATCACTAAGTAATTTTTATTTGCAGTCCTTAGTTGTTTTCTATCTTTAGTTATGGATAGGAAACGCAAAATACCAAAAAAATTAGTTGTACCTGCTGAACCAATGGTTGAAGAACCACTCAAAATCTATCACACTGCTGAAGCTTATTACTTGGATCATCTTCGATCCCTATGTGCTCGTGCTGAAACCCCAACTAGCTTAGTTGAGGGAAAATCTTTAGATGAGCATGCTTGTTATGTGCGACACCGTATATCTAAAAAAGGGAAACTATTATGGGGTCAAATTCAACGTTTGCAATGCTATGCTTGGAATTTATGCTATTATTATGATTTTACTTGTTGTTCTGAAAACCCTAAGAAACACCTTCCCTACCAATGTGAGTTTATTGATAATGGAATCTTATCCTCATATGCTAAGGGTGTTTATAATTACTATGATGTTCAACAAATTGAAGAATTTGTTGCTTTTAAGGGTGCTTACGAAATTGCTTCTTTGATTGAAAAGTATGGTGCTACTCTTTACGAATCTGAAAATTTTGCCATACTTAAATATTGCTATGATAATTATGCTTCTAATCCTTATGTTAAACCATATATTGAGAACTACTCTGCTTTCCAAGAAGAGACTAATATTTTGCAGGAGTCTATGGGAGAAGAAACTGATGAAACTATGAGGTCATTGGATGAAAAAGATGATGAGGAGAGCGAAGAACAAGAGGAGGAACAGCGGATTGATCACCCGTACCCACCTTCTAATGAGAGTAACTCTTCAACTCATACATTATTTAATTCCCCTTCGTGCTTACCGAAGGATGGTTGCTATGATGATTGCCATGATGATTGCTATGATGATTGCCATGATGATTGCTATGATGATTGTTATGATCCCGTTGATTCTCTTGAAATATCCCTTTTTGATGATGCTTGCTATGCTTGTGGCCAAGATGCCAATATGAACTATGCTTATGGAGATGAAATTGCTATAGTTCCTTATGTTAAACATGAAATTGTTGCTATTGCACCCACGCATGATAGTCCTATTATCTTTTTGAATTCTCCCGATTATACTATATCGGAGAAGTTTGCCCTTATTAAGGATTATATTGATGGGTTGCCTTTTACCATTGCACATGATGATTTTGATGAATGTAATATGCATGTGCTTGCTGCTCCTACTTGCAATTATTATGAGAGAGGAACTATATCTCCACCTCTCTATGTTTCCCATACTATGAAATTGCAAGCAACTGCTTATACTATGCATTGGCCTTTACTATGTGTGCATGAATTGTTCTTTTATGACATGTCGATGCATAGGAAGAGAGTTAGACTTCGTTGTTGCATGATATATGTTACTTTGTGCTCACTACTAAATTACAAATCATTTTTAATTAAAATTGGCTTTGATATACCTTGGGATCCGGGTGGATTCACAACTTGAGCACTATATGCCTAGCTTAATGGCTTTAAAGAAAGCGCTGCCAGGGAGACAACCCGGAAGTTTTAGAGAGTCATTTATTCCTGTTGAGTGCTTCAATATAGTTTAAAAACAACAAAAATAAAGAGGGGAACCTAAAAACTTTTCAAAAAGGAAAGTGAAAGTGAGAAAGACGAGCATTGTGAAAGTGGGGGACGTCCTTGAACTTTCTTCATGCCCATGGGAACTTTGTGAATCTTAATTACAGAAACTTTTCAATAAAAATAATTATCCCCTTGTACAATTCCATTGTATTATAAAAATAATGTGCCAAGGTTTGCCTTTAGGATGTTTACAATGCTTGTTGGCTTGTATGGTGCATGACAGAAACTTTGGCTGTAGTGCACGATTTTACATTTTTAATTGGAACGTCAATTGGTTCTGATTCCTTTTGAACTTTCTTGCTATACAACTTGTTTATTGTTCCTAATTTTGGTAGAATTTTTGGGGTACCATAAGTATTGTGATTGTTCAGATTGCTACAGACTGTTCTGTTTTTGACAGATTCTGTTTTTGATGCATAGTTTACTTGTTTTGATGAATCTATCAGTTTATATCAGTGGATTAAGCCATGGAAAGTTATATTACAGTAGACACAATGAAAAAACAAAATATGAATTAGTTTGCAACAGTACTTAGAGTGGTGATTTGCTTTATTATACTAACGGATCTTACCGAGTTTTCTGTTGAAGTTTTGTGTGGATGTAGTGTCTAATCGAGGATGTTTCGATGTGAGAAGAAGTAAGAGAGGCAAGAGCTCAAGCTTGGGGATGCCCGAGGCACCCCAAGTAAATATTCAAGGAGACTCAAGCGTCTAAGCTTGGGGATGCTGGGGAGGCATCCCCTCTTTCTTCAACAAGTATTGGTATGTTTTCGGATTCGTTCCGTTCATGCATTATGTGCAAGTCTTGGAGCGTCTTTTGCAATTAGGTTTTATTTTTCTTTTATGCACCATGCTGGTATGAGATAGTCCTTTGTTGATTTATAGAATTCTCATTTCACTTCACTTATATCTTTTGAGTATGGCTTTATAGAATGCTTCATGTGCTTCACTTATATCATTTGAAGTTGGATTGCCTGTTTCTCTTTACATAGAAAACCGCCATTTGTAGAATGCTCTTTTGCTTCACTTATATTTGTTAGAGCGTGGGCATATATTTTGTAGAAAGAATTAAACTCTCTTTCTTCACTTATATCTTTTTAGAGAGATGATAGGAACTGGTCATTCACATGGTTAGTCATAAAATCCTACATAAACTTGTAGATCGCTGAATATGATATGTTTGATTCCTTGCAATAGTTTTGCGATATAAAGATGGTGATATTAGAGTCATGCTAGTGGGTGGTTGTGGATTGTAGAGACACTTGTGTTGAGGTTTGCAAGTCCCGTAGCATGCACGTATGGTAACCGTTGTGTGACAAATTTGAAGCATGGGGTGTTTCTTTGATTGTCTTCCTTATGAGTGGCAGTCGGGGACGAGCGATGGTCTTTTCCTACCAATCTATCCCCCTAGGGGCATGCGTAGTAGTACTTTTCTTCGAAGGCTAATAAAATTTTGCAATAAGTATATGAGTTCTTTATGACTAATGTGAGTCCATGGATTATACGCACTCTCACCCTTCCATCATTGCTAGCCTCTTCGGTACCGTGCATTGCCCTTTCTCACCTCGAGAGTTGGTGCAAACTTCGTCGGTGCATCCAAAGCCCGTGATACGATACGCTCTATCACACATAAGCCTCATTATATCTTCCTCAAAACAACCACCATACCTACCTATTATGGAATTTCCATAGCCATTCCGAGATATATTGCCATGCAACTTCCATCATCATCATATACATGACTTGAGCATTTATTGTCATATTTCTTTGCATGATCGTAAGATAGCTAGCATGATGTTTTCATGGCTTGTCCGTTTTTTGATATCATTGCTACGCTAGATCATTGCACATCCCGGTACACCGCCTGAAGCATTCATATAGAGTCATATCATTGTTCTAGTATCGAGTTGTAATATTGGGTTGTAAGTACATAAAAGTGTGATGATCATCATTATAGAACATTGCCCCAAAAAAATAGGGGAAAGGCCAAAGAAGCCTAAATAAAAAAGGGGGCCGAAGAAGCCCACCAAAAAAAAGAGAAAAGGGGCAATGTTACTATCTCTTTTTCCACACTTGTGCTTCAAAGTAGCACCGTGTTCTTCATGTAGGGAGTCTCATATCTTGTGCTTCAAAGTAGCACCATGTTCTTCATATAGATTGTCTCCTATGTTGTCACTTTCATATACTAGTGGGAATTTTCATTATAGAACTTGGCTTGTATATTCCAACGATGGGCTTCCTCAAATGCCCTAGGTCTTCATGAGTAAGAAAGTTGGATGCACACCCACTTAGTTTCTTTTGTTGAGCTTTCATACACTTATAGCTCTTAGTGAATCCATTGCATGGCAATCCCTACTCCTCACATTGACATCAATTGATGGGCATCTCCATAGCCCGTTGATTAGCCGTGTCGATGTGAGACTTTCTCCCTTTTTCTCTTCTCCACATAACCTCCATCATTATATTCTATTCCACCTATAGTGCTATATCCATGGCTTGCGCTCATGTATTGCGTGAGGGTTGAAAAAGCTGAAGCGCGTTAAAAAGTATGAACCAATTGCTCGGCTCGTCATCGGGGTTGTGCATGATGGGAGTATTTTGTGTGACGAAAATGAAGCATGGCTAAACTGTATGATTTTGTAGGGATAAGCTTGCTTTGGCCTTGTTGTTTTGAAAAGACATGATTGCTTTATTGGTACGCTCGAAGTATTATCGTTTTTTATGTCAAATGATAGACTATTGCTTTGAATCACTCGTGTCTTAATATTCATGCCATGATTAGACATATGATCAAGATTATGCTAGGTAGCATTCCACATCAAAAATTATCTTTTTTATCATTTACCTACTCGAGGACGAGCAGGAATTAAGCTTGGGGATGCTGATACATCTCCGTCGTATCTATAATTTTTGATTGTTCCATGCCAATATTATTCACTTTCATATACTTTTTGGCAACTTTTTATATTATTTTTGGGACTAACTTATTGATCCAGTGCCCAGTGTCAGTTCCTGTTTGTTGCATGTTTTATGTTTAGCAGGATATCCATATCAAACAGAGTCCAAACGGGATAAAAAGGACGGAGCTTATTTTTGTAAAATATGGAAAAATACGGAAGAAAAATCCACGCAAGACGGTGCCCGAGGTGGTCACGAGGTAGGGGGCGCGCCTGCCCCCCTGGGCGCGCCCCCTACCCTCTTGAGCCCACCGTAAGGCGGTTGATGCTATTCTTTTGCCGCAAGAAAGCTAATATTCGGAAAAATATCACGGCGGAGGTTTCAGGCCAATCGGAGTTACGGATCTCCATATATACACGAAACGGTGAAACAGAGCCAGAAGGGAACGCAGAGGACGCAGAAACAGAGAGATAGATCCAATCTCGGAGGGGCTCTCGCCCCTCCCAAGCCATGGGAGCCAAGGACCAGAGGGGAAACCCTTCTCCCATCTAGGGAGAAGGCCAAGGAAGAAGAAGAAGAAGAAGGGGGGCTCTCTCCCCCTTTCTTCCGGTGGCGCTGGTACGCCGCCGGGGGCCATCATCATCACCGCGATCTTCACCAACACCGTCGTCATCTTCACGAACATCTCCATCACCTTCCCCCACCTCTATGCAGCGGTGTAACCTCTCTCTTACCCGCTGTAATCTCTACTTAAACATGGTGCTCAACGCTATATATTATTTCCCAATGATGTATGGCTATGCTATGATGTTTGAGTAGATCTATTTTGCCCTAATGGCTATTTGATGATCGTGATTGGTTTGAGTTGTATGTTTTATTATTGGTGCTGTCCTATGGTGCCCTCCGTGTCGCGCAAGCGTGAGGGATTCCTGTTGTAGGGTGTTGCAATACGTTCATGATTCGCTTATAGTGGGTTGGTGAGTGACTGAAACACAAACCCGAGTAAGAGGGATTGTTGCATATGGGATAAAGGGGACTTGATACTCTAATGCTATGGTTGGGTTTTACCTTAATGAATCTTTAGTAGTTGCGGATGCTTGCTAGAGTTCCAATCATAAGTGCATATGATCCAAGTAGAGAAAGTATGTTAGCTTATGCCTCTCCCTCAAATAAAATTGCAATAATGATTACCGGTCTAGTTATCGATTGCCTAGGGACAAATAACTTTCTCGTGACAACAAGCTTTTTACTTTTACTAGTTTAGTTGTGTCTTTATCTAAACAACCCCTAGTTTATGTTTACGTGCTCTTTATTATCTTGCAAACCTATCCTTTCACACCTACAAAGTACTTCTAGTTTCATACTTGTTCTAGGTAAAGCGAATGTCAAGCGTGCGTAGAGTTGTATCGGTGGTCGATAGAACTTGAGGGAATATTTATTCTACCTTTAGCTCCTCGTTGGGTTTGACACTCTTACTTATCGAAAGAGGCTACAACTATCCCCTATACTTTTGGGTTATCAGGGAGCTAGGAGTGAGGTGAGGCCAATGGTGAGCTCAAACGGCTCGGGGGAAGGCCATTTATAGGCGGCGCGAGGGAGGCCGAGCTGGCACTGCCACGGACGCGTGTCTGGCACCGCGGACGCGTGTGGTCGCGCATGAGCTCGGGGAAGGCGACGGGGGGGTGCGGACGAGCAGCAGAGGTCACGGAGACGAGCAGCGCTCGAGGACACGAGGAGGAAGAAGCCATGGCGCGAACAGAGATGGTCAGCTACAGATTTCTCGTGGGCGCGCGGCGACGAGTGCTGACGGAGGGGCTGACGAAGGGGGGGGGCTCCAGGAGGACGGCGATGACGTGGTGCAGCCACTGGACATGCTCACGCGCGCGAAGACGACGAGAGGGGAAGGGGCCCGAGCAAGAAGCCATTCTGGGCACGCTCATGGCATGCCAAAACGATGGTCACCAGTAGTACTGGCATGTGTGGGAGGCAAACAACTGGCAAATATTGTCTAGTGGTAAGTCCGTCGAAGGTGGGTTTCAACTGTGGTGGTATTTTGGTCAAAACGGCTACGGTTAACCGGTTAGTGAGCTCTGAAATTTACTGTAGTAAACTTGGGTGAGCACTGGTGATCAATGGGAAGAGTTTTGGGAGCAATTGAGTTGTCTGATAGGTTGAGGTAAAGAAGGACTTTCATCCTGGTAAGTTTGAGGAGGTTTGGATAAAGATTTAATGTAGTTGCTTAACAACCACATAATCTGGTCAAAAATGAAGATCATGATTATGCTCTCACATAGAGTATCAACTTGGGCTATGATTGGGCAAGGCAGGGTCATTTGGCCATATGAAGATGTTGTAAAAAGATCATGCCAGGTGGCCAAGCCAAAATGGCACTTGCTTCACAAACATCTCTGCTGACCAGAAACTTGAAATAATTTTGGTGGTCAAATGGCTGAATGAAATGATGCCAAATTGGGTGGAGAGATGTTTTATGGGTATAAGAATGATCTGGTAATTTATCAGGATTTGTGAAGTAATATAAAATATACTTGCTTCACAACCTGAAAATATTGCCAGAATCAAAGATTTGCTCATGTGCTCACATAGATGATTGGATGGGGTTACAAATGGGTGTAGGGGGTTAATATGAGCACATTAAGGAGTGTGCAAAAGTTCAACTCATTTGGGTACTCCTAGCTAGTACTTCCTTCACAAAGCCTTCTATCTGACAGAAACTTTGAAAATTCACTAAGGAAGATTGGCTTGGCAAATAAAGTTGAACTTGTGCATGAGGCAATTATTTGGACATATAAGCATGCCCAAGGAGTTGGGGAGCAATCAAGAAAATATAGGTGGCACTTCCTTCACAGAAAACCACACTGGATAGAAATGAAAAATAATTATTGGAGAATTATTTTTGAACTGGCCAAGGAAATGTTTGGGCATATTTGAGCTATATATGACCCATAGGAATTATGAGAATTATTTGGGAATTTTTGTATGGACAGAAATATGGGTTGCTTCACAACCTAAGGCAGATAGGGTTATTCCTTTAATGAAAAAGGAATATTCCCTAGAAAAAATATTTTAGGGTTTGGTCAAGGAGTGAAGGAACATGATCTTTGGCAAGGTTTTGAGAATGATGAGCCACTTGGGAGGAGGACTGAGGATGATTTCCCAGGTGACAAGGCCACAAAACCACTCCAAAAAGGAAAACAGAGCAAAAACCAAATAAATCAAAAGAAAAAGAAAAGAGCCAAAATCCAGGCTGTTACATACGGTAACTGTTTGCAGAAGTACATTCATTCTCAAGGGACCACAGAATCTCGCAACTATACTACACATTGCATTGCTCTTATGAGTACCTCTTGCCCTGTATGACCATACTTACTTTCATAGCTGGTTGATTATGTAGCATCACTGCACATGTTAGCCTCGTTATCCTCCATTTGGTGGACATTATAAGATCTGTATTGACTCTTACATAAATTTAGAATCAACCAATGCTTTTGAAGAGGTTTAGCTCTGCAGTCCTCTTGTAAGGACTGAACATCGTCTACCACTGTACTTACATTAACAACTACTCCCTCCGTCCCATAATATAAGAGTGTTTTGTACATTACACCAGTGTTCAAAACACTCTTATATTATGAGAAGAGGGATTGGTTCATTGTGTAGCATTCTGCATCTTATGTCCCTCGCCCACCATTTACTAAAAAATATCAGATCTATATTTAATCTTACCAAAAAGTTGAATACACAGACAATGCCAGTGCAGAAGTGTAGCCCATTGCTCTTGTCAGTACATTTTTTCATGTAATGCGTGTACTTCCAGGGATTGGTAGTAGATTATGTAGCATCAATTTGCATCTTATCTTCATTATCCTCTACCCCTTCCAGTATTATCATATCTATAATTACTCTCTAAAAATGTAGAGTACATGCAATGCTTATGAAGAAGATTCTATGCTGAAATACTTGAGTTATCCTTCCCTTGACATGGAGAAGGGAATTATAAAGCCGATGTTGACTGTTAATGTACGTCAGTCTTTCTAAAGCCTTTATCCTCAACTGCTGTTTAATTTGCTCATACTCCCTATCGTCAACTGCTGTTTAGTTTGTTGTTTCTATCAAAATGCATGTTCACAACAACTATAAGTTCCAAATTTTAGTTGTAAAACCAAATTCCTTACTCATACCATGCACATTACTCCCTATATGTAAGCTTATTTTTGTGGATCTATAATCTAGTGTGTGGTGAAGCAGCCCACATTTGCACCTTGTCATCTCCTGTTTTATCTTACTAATGTGGTTGATGATATGAACAACATATCATGCACATTAACCAAAATAGATACAACTATTGTCTTTGTCCTTCATCTATGCTTGTTTCGTTGACATGGTAATCCATTAGTGTGGTGAAGCTCCCCGCATTATGAACAATGCCAAATTATGCTATTGATATTTTGAACTTACTCTTTATTTGATAATTTGAAATTGGATGGAATTGATAGCACAGTTACCATCTTTGTTTATACACGTGCAAAACCTCTGCTTGTTTCAGGGTGATATTGGATGATATGAACTTACTCTGCTTATTTCAGGGTGATATGCTTGATGGCATTCACAAGTCTGCTGAAGGCTGTGAGACAAACCCAACATATATTGCAGCAAAAAAGGCAAAACATCTTGAAGATAGCGAAACAATCCCAAAGTCTTGTCTTAATGCAATGTTCAAGTTACTTGACACTAGCAATCAGACAGGCTCACAGAATTCGCTGTCTGAATCAGTTCGACTTCTTTAGTCCCAAGTTCTAGTAGAAAGGCATTCTGCAACTAAACTTCGACTTGAACTCCTATCTCTAAGAAAGATTGCAGAGACACACTACTGCAGTATGCTACTAACACGACACTACGTTCAGAGACCCTTCGACAAAACTGTGTGTGATGCAATAACTGCAAACGGTGGTGTAAAATACCTGTCAAAAAGGTGCAAAACGTTTGCGATGATGGATGCATCAAACACGGTTCAGATTTTGGTTGCGTGTGCGATGCAGGGCATACAATTCAGTTCAATTATATTTTTGCGACGAGGAGGAACAAAAGAAACGGGATGCCAAATGAAGGTGTGAGCGATATACAACATACGGTTCACTCAGATGAAATGTTTGTGATTAGGCAACACAAAAGAAACGGTCAGCCAGATCAAGGTGTGTGCGATATATGGCATGCGGTTCACTCGGATGAACTGTTTGCATTGAGACAAGAGAACAGAAATTACCATTACCCCCATCCCCCCCAGCTCCTCCTCCGCCACCACCACTGCAACCACCCCCTTCAGCTCCACCACCATCAACCCCACGACCAGAAACGCCGCCACCTCCAAACTCACCACCGCCGTCATAGCCGCACTCGCAAACAGCATCTTCACCGGAGATGGCCAACTTTGAGCTGGACCCTCTGCCGTACGTGCCACCGGGCTTCGAGATCATCGATGGAGGGCTTCTACGTCTCCCCCGTACCTTTTTTGCTCCAGCTGCTGCGCCTGACAGAAGGTACGAAGAGTATGCGATTGGCATCGTCGAGCCAGCGCCTCTGCCTGAGGAGATTCAGCTCTACCGTAACATGGTTAGTGACTTTGTTGTTAATCAGTTGGAAAGACAGGTTCTTAAGACTCAACCTTGGATCCAGGGAGTTGGATTGTTCCGATTCCGTAGTGCAATCTCTATACAAATCATGGTGGATCATCCGCCCTTTGATTTGGGCAATGATCGTTTTGTTCGTTTTATTCCGCATGATGAGGGGACAAATTACAAAGCCGTTCAGGGTTTTCGTCGTGGTTGGGTGATGCTTTTGGGAATCCCTCTAGATTATCGCAGGCAGCAATACATTGCGGATGTGATTAGCACTTTTGGCCGTTTCCACTATTGGCATCAGGTCGATCCTCTGCTGGTGCGGACTCTTGCATATGTGTCTTTCCCTGCCCCCACTATGGTGCCTCGAGGTGTGGTTTATCGGGAGTTTGGAGATTTTGGTGGCACTAGGGTCTCATGGTCTGCTCCAGTTTATGTTCTGTCTGCGGATTTTGCGGATGTGTTGCCTGCAGACGACGATCAAATGCCATTGGATGGAAATCCACATCCCCTCCCTGGTCAGATGCACTTCAACAATCATAACTGGGTACTGCCAGAATTTCCTGAACTTGGATGGAATGATGTGCCTCCTCTTGTTGTTGACAACGATAATGCTTAGCATGATGCCGTCCCTGACAGTGCTGCAGCACCTGAAGAACCTGTCCAGTCTCAAGAGTCGATAGTGCTGCAAGTTTCAGATGATTCAGTTAACAATGACAATGGCCCTGCGGCTGTACAAATGGCTGATATTGTTCCACTACATCTTCAAGCACACCTTCCGGCTCAGCAGGTTCTCCATATTGGTCAGGTTCTTACGATTTTTGGCCCAGTTCTGCCACCGCACATGCAGTGGACTCGTACTTTCAGTAAGTACATGCAGCTTTTTGATTTGGCAGTCATCCCTCGATCTTTGCAGAGGCCTCAGTTTAACTTCGTCAAACATGCTTGGAATCATAGTATCTCTCTTCGAAGTTCAGAGATCAGCTTGCCTACTGCTACTGCCCCTGAGATTTTGCGACAGCTTCCGCCTGTTAAGCGCCCTGTTGCTCGCGCCTTATGCTTCGATGAACCTCCAGCTCTGTCTGAACCGGTCTCAGAGAAGTTTCAATTCTCTGCTATGCCTGTCATCTGCAACAAGAGATCTCGTAGATCTTCTTTTGTTGGGCCGATTCTTCTGGATTCTCAAGTCCGTCATAGTGCACGGTTTAGTGCCTTGCGTGATGGCTTCCGTCATGCGCCTCCAGAAACAATCAGCCCACAGCCTGTCAAGCACTCTAAGAAGCGCAAAACCAGTGCCATGCCGGCCAAGACTTCATCCGCTCCTGATGAGCCAGTAGTGCCACCTCCAACCACAATTTCTGACCTTCAACTCATTGGTGCTCGCCTGTGGATTGCCCCCGAGAAGATAACGGCGGAGAGGCTTGTAGCCGATCCCTCTGAAGCCAGTTCTTCCAAGGATTCTGATGATGAATGAAGCCTGTCACACCTTGGGTCGCTCGCGAACCCTTTTTATCGCCACTTATCGTTTCTTTTGTTACCTAATGTTGAACTCTATGATGCTGTTCAGTGGATGTTGTAGATCATTGCGTGATCTACTTTTGCTTGTTTTTTCTTTGTTTGTAATGAATCAAACAATCTTTAGAGACTGGAAGATTCTGTGTTGGAATGTGCGTGGCCTTAACTCTGAAGCGAGGCAACTTGCAGTTAAGCAAAAGATAGAGGAAAGTGGGTGCTCTATCGTCTGTTTGCAAGAAACTAAGTGCATGCATATCGATCAGCGTTTTCTTAGGAAATTTTGTCCTCGACGATTCGATAATTTTGTGTATATGCCATCGTTTGGGGCGTCTGGTGGTCTATTGATCATTTGGAATTCAGCTTTCTTTTCTGGGAAATTAATTGAAGCCCACTCCTATGGCATCATTGTGGAATTTACGTCTGCGGACACTTCTGAAGTTTGGTCTTTAGTGTCAGTTTATGGTCCTTGTCAGAATCCTGCTAGAGATGAATTTGCTCAGTGGTTATATAACCTGAACATTCAGACGGATGAAAAATGGCTACTTCTTGGTGATTTTAACTTCATGCGTTCTTTGGAAAACCGGAACCTGCCAGGAGGTAATGTTAATGATATTTTTCTTTTTAATGAAATCATTGGTCACCTCGGTTTGGTGGAGCTACCAATAAAAGGAAGACAGTTTACATGGTCAAATATGCAAACAAATCCACTACTGGAGCAGATTGATTGGTTCTTCACCACGGTACCTTGGACTTCAGATCACCCTAATACTATGGTCCTGCCCCTTGCACAGACGGCTTCGGACCATGTACCTTGTGTGGTTTCTGTTGCCACTTCTATCTCGAAAGCCAAAGTCTTCCGGTTTGAAAATTATTGGGTCAATCTCCCGGGTTTTGCTGACTGTGTTGCTGAAGTTTGGAATAGACCGATTCAGAGATCTTTTGCTGCTGGTACGATTTCGGCCAAGTTTAAAGCCCTACGTTATGCGCTTAAGAAGTGGCATGTAAGCCTTTCAAAAGTTAAAGCCCTCATTGTTCATTTCAACAAGGTGATTCTGCACTTTGATGGCTTGGAGGAGCTTCGGGTACTCACTTGGCCAGAGTTAAACTTTCATAAAATTGTTAAACTCCATCTTGAAGATATCCTTCGCTTGCAATTTATCTACTGGAAACAACGTTGTACCATCAGATCCATCAAAGTGGGCGAGGAAAACACGAAATTTTTCCATGCCATGGCTACAGAATGATACCGAAGGAATACCATCACCTCCATCAAGAATAATGCAGGTGAGGTCATCACTGATCATCAGCAGTTAGCCTCCATGTTTTGGTCTGACTTCAAGCAGCGCATGGGAAAAGCCAAGGGTATTCGAATGAATTTCGATCTTAATAGCCTCCTGACTAGAGTTGATGGACTTGAGGATTTATCACTGATGATGAAGTGGAGGAGGTAGTTAAGCATTTAACTTCTGACCGTGCTCCTGGACCGGATGGATTTACAGGTCTTTTTCTGAAGAGATGTTGGAGTGTTCTTAAGGATGATTTTATGAAGTTGGTTACAGAGTTTTATGAAGGAAACTGCAGTTTGGAATGTCTGAACACCTCTCTCATTACCCTCATTCCAAAGAAGTTAAGCCCTGAGTATGTTGGTGATTTCCGACCAATATCTTTAACTAATACTTGCCTGAAATTTTTAACCAAACTCCTGGCAAATAGGCTGCAGAAAGTAATTCTTCAATGCATCCACCGAAACCAATATGGCTTCCTCAAATGTCGCTCAATCCAAGAGTGCCTTGCATGGTGTTTTGAATATATACACCAATGCAAAGCTTCAAAGAGGCCCATTTATTGAAGCTGGATTTTACTAAAGCGTTTGACACGATTGAGCATGATGCCATTCTGAAAATCCTCCAATTTAAAGGCTTTGATGATCGTTGGAATGGGTGGGTCAGTAACCTGCTTTCATCTGGCTCTTTGCAGTCCTGTTAAATGGAGTTCCGGGCCAACACTTTCAGTGCAAGTGTGGTCAGGGCGATCCTCTCTCGCCTCTCCTCTTTGTTATTGCGGTGGATCTTCTGCAATCCATAGTGAATGACATGTGCAGCCGTAATATCCTCAGCTTACCAATCCCAACTAGGTCCAATGACTATCCGGTTGTTCAGTATGCAGATGACACTCTGATTGTTTTGCCGGCGGTTGAGAGTCAGTTGATTGCTCTCAAGGATATGTTACACAATTTTGCTGAATCCACGAGTTTGCGGGTCAACTTCAGTAAATCATCCTTAATCCCAATGAACATGTCTGATGAAGAAGGAGCTCGTATTGCCGCTTTACTGGCTGCTCGGTTGGATCAATGCCCTTCACGTATCTTGGCTTACCCATGGGCACCTCTAGGTCAACAATCTATGATCTGTTGCCTCTTGTTGATCGTATCGAGAGAAGGTTATATGCAACCTCTTGTCTCCTCAACCAAGGCAGTAGGCTCCAGCTCCTGCAGTCAGCTCTCACGTCCATGCCCATTTACTTTCTCTGCTCCTTATCTATACCGCAAGGTATCCTCAAGCAAATTGAAAGGATTGAACGGCAGTGCCTTTGGAGGGGGAATACTGAAACTCCTAGACTATCCCTCACACCTTGGGAGTTGGTTTGTAAGCCAAAGAAGTATGGTGGGCTGGGAGTCCTTCACTTGGGAGTGCAAAATGAGGCTCTCCTCAGTAAGCACTTGTTCAAGTTCTTCAATAAGAAAGATGTACCGTGGGTTAATCTTATTTGGGACTCCTACTATCATTCATCGCCGCCACAAGTTACACAGCTCTGTGGATCCTTTTGGTGGTGTGATGTGCTCAAGTTGTATGATAAATTATGTTTACTTGCCACACCACATGTGCATGCTGGAGACACTGTGGTTTTTTGGCTTGATTGTTGGCACATTGACAACCGAAGGATTGCTCTTAAGGATCGCTTCCCTAGACTTCATTCATTTGCCATTGATGATACAGTAACAGTCAAGGACTTTTTTTCCAGCAATCAGCTACTGAAGGTTTCCATCTACCTTTCTCTTCAGAGGCATATCTGGAACTGATTCAGCTACAGACTCTGTTACAACCAATCAGCTTGCACCTAGAGGAGAAGGATGTTTGGAAATGGCCATCTAAATCTGGAGAGTTCCACTCTAAGCTCTATTATGAGTTCAGTTTCTCTCATTTGAGGGTTGACCCAATTTTCAAGTACATATGGAATTGTTCCTGTACCCTCAAAATCAAGGTTTTTAGTTGGCTTCTATTGATGGATCGACTAAACACAAGAGATATGATGCAGAGAAGGCATTGGACTATCCAGGATGATACTTGTGTCCTGTGCCAGGCTTCCTTCCATGAAGATAGAGTCCACCTTTTCTTCTCCTGCAATTTTAGTCAAAGAGTTTGGAATTATCTTGGGATTACATGGTCAGCAGCACCCAACCTGTCTACTTACATGATGGCTTCAGCCTCTAGGAAAGACTTCAATAGGCCTTTCTACTCTGAGGTAGTATTTACTGCAGCTTGGAACATTTGGACTCAAAGGAATGGCAAGATCTATAGAAATGAGAACCCTAGCTTCAGAGCTTGGAGGAGGAACTTTGTACATGACATTTCTTTGCTAGCTCACAGAATCAAATATAAATATAGGTACAGTCTGTTAGCTTGGATAGCTTCTCTACCCTAACTTTCTTTGTAAGTATTAGCTCTCTTTGTATCTTCTGTTTTCTTTCTTTCTTTTCTTCTCATTTGTACAGAGAACCTTTGGTTGTTTGAGTTTTGAATAAAGAGCTGTGAGGCTATTGCCTTACAGTATATAGTCAAAAAAAACAAGATGCGTGTTATACACGGCAAACAGGTCTGTAATCAAAAATGTGTGCGAAGACCGATAATAACACAGACGATTGCTTCTAATAAGACGTATGTGATATGCTCTATCTACACAACACTATTGGCCATTGGGGGACGAGCGGTCATCCGGATATGTCATAAGGATGTGAAGATGCATCCTATATCAGCAAGGACTAGCTATTCCACCAATAGCTCATGTAAGAGAACTCTCAAGTTAAGTGTGCTCAGGCTGGAGCAACCATTAGATGGGTGACTGGATGGGAAGTTGTGTTGATGTTAAATTAACTGATAGGATGGGTCTTATCTATCCAATTAAATGACCAATATGACCCATCCCATGAGTTAATTTAACCTCGAGGTCCTTGTTTTTTATGTTTTAACACATGTTAAAGAAGGTCTACCGCATTACTTTTTGACAATGTGCGATACATGGCATACAATTGATCCATCCGACCTATTTGTGATGGAATAAGTCGTGTGTGTTGTGGGCAAACGCTTGCTAATGTACAATCGTTTGCTATTGATGAATTCATCACCGACGGGTTCCCTAGTGTGGTCAGTTCATCTCATCATCATCTACTTCTTGTGCTAGCTCGATGTTCCTTATATGCTAAGTTTCCATTAATTGATGGCGTTTTATGAACACGCCACCATTTCTCGCCATTTCCTCACCTATTTCCCGCCACCCAGAGATATTGTGCATAAACCTAGGCGGCACGTGACGCATGGAGGCAACAAGCACAACATGTAGCACATTCACCTTGTCCAAGCATGCGAACCCACCAAAGCATCACTGATACGTCTCCAATGTATGTATAATTTCTGATTGTTCCATGCTACTATATTATCTGTTTTGGATGTTCAATGGGCATTAATATCATATTTTATATTATTTTTGGGACTAACCTATTAGCCGAGGGCCCAGTGCTAGTTTCTGTTTTTTTTGCCTATTTTAGAGTTTTGCAGAAAAGGAATACCAAACGGAGTCCAAACAGAATGAAACCTTCGCGATGATCTTTCTTGGACAAAAAGCAAACCAGAAGACTTGGAGATGAAGTCGGAGACGCAACAAGGAAGCCACGAGGCAGGAGGGCACGCCCAGGGGGGTAGGCATGCCCCCCACCCTCGTGGGCCCCTCGTAGCTCCCCTGACCTAGTTCCTTTGCCTATATATACTCTTATACCCTAAAAACATCAGGGAGAGCCACGAAACCACTTTTCCAGCACCGCAACCTTCTGTACATGTGAGATCCCATCTTGGGGCCTTTTTCGGCATCCTGCCGGAGGGGGATTCGATCATGGAGGCCTTCTACATCAACACCATTACCTCTCCGATGAAGCGTGAGAAGTTAACACACACATTCAGGTCCATAGTTATTAGCAAGATGGCTTCTTCTCTCTCTTTGATTCTCAATACCATGTTCTCCTCCATATTCTTGGAGATCTATTCGATGTAATACTCTTTTGCAGTGTGTTTTCTGAGATCTGATGAATTGTGGATTTATGATCAGGATTATCTATGAATATTATTTGGTTCTTCTCTGAATTCTTATATGCATGATTTGATATCTTTGCAAGTCTCTTTGAATTATCGGTTTAGTTTGGCCTACTAGATTGATCTTTCTTGCAATGGGAGAAGTGCTTAGCTTTGGGTTCAATCTTGCGGTGTCCTTTCCCAGTGACAGTAGGGGCAGCAAGGCACGTATTGTATTGTTTCCATCGAGGATAAAAAGATGGGGTATTCATCATATTGCTTGAGTTAATTCCTCTACATCATGTCATCTTGCTTAATGAGTTACTCTGTTCTTTATGAACTTAATACTCTAGATGCATGCTGGATAGCAGTCGATGTGTGGAGTAATAGTAGTAGATGCAGGCAGGAGTTGGTCTACTTGACACGTACGTGATGCCTATGTTCATGATCATTGCCTTAGATGTCATCATAATTATGCGCTCTTCTATCAAGTGCTCGGCAGTAATTTGTCCACCCACCATAATATTTGCTATATCGAGAGAAGCCACTAGTGAAACCTATGGCCCTCGGGTCTCTTTTCCATTATATTGAATCTTGTTTACATCTTGCTAGTTTCCGATCTATTATTTTGCAATCTTTACATTCCAATATATAAACCAAAAATAGCAAAAATATTTACTTTACCATTTATCTATCTCTATTAGATCTCACTTTTGCGAGTGACTGTGAAGGGATTGACAACCCCTTTATCGCGTTGGTTGCAAGTTGTTGATTGATTGTGTAGGTATTCGGTGACTTGTGCGTCATCTCCTACTAGATTGATACTTTGGTTCTCAAAACTAAGGGAAACACTTATGCTACTTTGCTGCATCACCCTTTCCTCTTCAAGGGAAAACCAATGCAAGCTCAAGAGGTAGCAAGAAGGATTTTTGGCGTGGTTGCCGGTGAGATCTATGCCAAGTCAAGCCATACCAAGTACCCAGCATAAACTCTTCTCCCTTTCATTACATTATTCGCCATTCGCCTCTCGTTTTCCTCTCCCCCACTTCTAAAACAATTTTCGAAAACTTTTGCCTTTTCTTCGCCTTCTTCACGTATGTATTTTTGTTTGTGTTTCCATGTGCCTTCTATTTGCTTGCATCTTTGCTTGCTAAAAATCTATTGATATGGATCCACTTAAAGTGTTCTACTTGGATAATCTTTGATCTATATGTGCTCGTGCTGAAACCCCAACTAGTCTAGTTGAGGGAAAATCTTTAAATGAGCATGCTCATTTTGTGCATCACCATTTGTCTGAAAAAGGGAGACTCTTATGGAATCATATAAACAGTTTGTTGTGCTATGCTTGGAATCTTTGTGAAATTTGTGATTTTACTTGTTTCTCTAAGAACCCTAAAAAACACCTTCTCTACCTATGTGAGTTTAATGATAATGAATTCTTATCTTCTTATGCAAAGGGGGTTTATAGTTACTATGATATTGAACAAATTGAAGAATTTGTTTCTTTTAAGGGTGCTTATGAAGTTTCTACTTTGATTGAAAAGTATGATATTACTCTCTACAAATCTGAAAATTTTGACATACTTAAATATTGCTATGAAAACTATGCTCATAATGTCTATGTCAAAAAATTTATTAAAAGAAGACCGTTGCTTTGGAAGAAAATAATGATATGCATGAATCTATAGATAATTATGATTCTGATGATTTGATTGAAATGCCCCTTGATGAACATGATGCTTGTTATTCTTGTGGCCATGATGCCAATATTTATGAAGACGAATTTTCTATAGTTCCTTATGTTAAACATGATATCGTTGCTATTGCACCCATACTTGATAGTTCCTTCAATGAAAATCATGATTGCAATGATGTTATTATAAATTCTATTAATGTCAATCATGCTAATAATATGCAACCCTAATCTTGGGGATGCTATTTTTGCTATGTCTACTATTTGTTGCAATGACCATGATTGGGGTTATTCTTTTTATGATCATGAAAATTTATTTAAGCCCCATGATGAGTATGAGATTGATAATAGTATTTGCAATATTACTGAAAGTGGGTTTGGAAGGGTGTCAACTTTAGATCCCACATATTTGGCAAATGTTCAATCTTATGAAATTTTTGAGAAAAGTGGGTTTTGAGAGGTCATTGCTTTAGTTAATGTTAATCCCACTATTTTGGAAGAGTGTAAAATTTGCATGCATGTGGATCATGTTGAGAATATGTTATGTGATAGCTATTTTGTTGAATTTTCTTATGATCCTACATGTAATTATTATGAGAGAGGAAAATATGGTTGGAGAAATTTTCATGTTACTAAATTACCTCTCATTATGTTGAGAATGCTATTGTTTCTTTCCGCGTCCTTGCATATGCTAGTTTTTGCTTTATATGATAATTTGTTTGCCTATAAGATACCTATCCATAGGAAGTATGTTATACTTAGATGTATTTGTTATGTGTTTCATGATGCTCTCTTAGTGCTTCAATTCTTGTCTTTCATGTGAGCATCATTGAGATCTCAATGCCTAGCTAGGGGCGTTAAACGATAGCGCTTGCTGGGAGGCAACCCAATTTTATTTTTGTTCTTTACTTTTTGCTCCTGTTTAGTAATAAATAATATATCTAGCATCTGATTAGATGTGGTTTCAGTTTTAATTAGTGTTTGTGCCAAGTAGAACCTTTGGGAAGACTTGGGTGAAAGTTAATGCGATCTTGCTGTAAAAAACAGAAACTTTTGCGCTCACAAGAATAGCTGTAATTTTTTAACAGAAGAGTTCTTTTAAGTTGATTATTTTTTAAGAAGATTAATAGACAAATTCCTCAAGTCCACAAAATTATTTCAGAATTTTTGGTGTTACATAAGTATTCTAGAGTTACAGATTACTACAGACTATTCTGTTTTTGACAGATTCTGTTTTTCGGGTGTTGTTTGCTTATTTTGATGAATCTATGAGTAGTATCGGGGGGTATGAACCATAGAGAAGTTGGAATACATTAGATTTTACACCAATATAAATAAAGAATGAGTTCACAACAGTACCTTAAAGTGGTGATTTATTTTCTCATACTAACGGAGCTGATGACATTTTCTGTTGAAGTTTTGTGTTGTGAAGTTTTCAAGTTTTGGGTAAGGATTTGATGAACTTTGGGGTAATGAGTGGCGAGAGCCTAAGATTGGGGATGCCCAAGGCACCCCAAGGTAAAATTAAAGGACAACCAAAAGCCTAAGCTTGGGGATGCCCCGGAAGGCATCCCCTCTTTCGTCTTCGTCTATCGGTAACTTTACTTGAGGCTATATTTTTATTCACCACATGATATGTGTTTTGCTTGGAGCGTCTTGTCTGATTTGAGTCTTTGCTTTTTAATTTACCACAATCATCCTTGCTGTACACACCTTTTGGGAGAGACACGCATGAATCGTGATTTATTAGAATACTCTATGTGCTTCACTTATATCTTTTGAGCTAGACAATATTGCTCTAGTGCTTCACTTATATCTTTTTAGGGAACGGCGGTGGTTTTATTTTATAGAAATTGTTGAACTCTCATGCTTCACTTATATTACTTTGAGAGTCTTTTATAAAAGCATGGTAATTTGCTTTGGTTATAAAATTAGTCTTAATATGATGGGCATCCAAGATTGGTATAATAAAAACTTTCATAGGAAGTGCATTGAATACTATGAGAAGTTTGATTCTTTATGATTGTTTTGAGATATGAAGATGGTGATATTAGAGTCATGCTAGTAGAGTAGTTGTGAATTTTAGAGATACTTGTGTTAAAGTTTGTGATTCCCGTAGCATGCACGTATGGTGAACCGTTATGTGATGAAGTTGGAGCATGATTTATTTATTTATTGTCTTCCTTATGAGTGGAGGTCGGGATCGCGCATGGGTAACTCCTACCAACCCTTACCCTAGGAGCATGCATGTAGTACTTTGTTTTGATGACTTGTAGATTTTTACAATAAGTATGTGAGTTCTTTTGACTTATGTTGAGTCCATGGATTATACACACTCTCACCCTTCCACCATTGCTAGCCTCTCTTGTGCCGTGCAACTTTTGCCAGTACCATAACACCCACCAATACCTTCCTCAGAACAGCCAACATACCTACCTATTATGGCATTTCCATAGCCATTCCGAGATATATTTCCATGCAACTTTCTACCCTTCCGTTTATTATGACACGCTCCATCATTGTCATATTGCTTTGCATGATCATGTAGTTGACATCGTATTTGTGGCAAAGCCATTGTTCATAATTTTTCATACATGTCACTCTTGAATCATTGCACATCCCGGTACCCCGCCGGAGGCATTCACATAGAGTCATATTTTGTTCTAAGTATTGAGTTGTAATTCTTGAGTTGTAAGTAAATAAAAGTGTGATGATCTTCATTATTAGAGCATTGTCCCATGTGAGGAAAGGATGATGGAGACTATGATTCCCCCACAAGTTGGGATAAGACTCCGGACAAAAAAAAGGAAAAAAGTCCATAAAAAAGAGAAGGCCCAAATAAAAAAATGAGAGAAAAAGAGAGAAGGGGAAATGTTACTATCCTTTTTCCACACTTGTGCTTCAGAGTAGCACCATGATCTTCATGATAGAGAGTCTCATATACTAGTGGGAATTTTCATTATAGAACTTGGCTTGTATATTTCACCGATGGGCTTCCTCAAAATGCCCTAGGTCTTCGTGAGCAAGCAAGTTGGATGCACACCCACTTAGTTTCTTTATGAGCTTTCATACACTTATAGCTCTAGTGCATCTGTTGCATGGCAATCCCCTACTCACTCACATTGATATATATTGATGGGCATCTCCATAGCCCGTTAATACGCGTAGTTGATGTGAGACTATCTTCTCCCTTTTTGTCTTCTCCACAACCACCATATTCTATTCCACCTATAGTGCTATGTCCATGGCTCACGCTCATGTATTGCGTGAAGATTGAAAAAGTTTGAAAATACTAAAGTATGAAACAATTGCTTGGTTGAAATTGGGGTTGTGCATGATTTAAATATTTTGTGTGATGAAGATAGAGCATAGCCAGACTATATGATTTTGTAGGGATAGCTTTGTTTGACCATGTTATTTTGAGAAGACATGATTGCTTTGTTAGTATGCTTGAAGTATTATTATTTTTATGTCAATATTGAACTTTTGTCTTGAATTTTTGAAATATGAACATTCATGCCACAATAAAGAAAATTACATGGATAAATATGTTAGGTAGAATACCACATCAAAAATTCTGTTTTTATCATTTACCTACTCGAGGATGAGCAGGAATTAAGCTTGGGGATGCTTGATACATCTCCAATGTATCTATAATTTTTGATTGTTCCATGCTATTATATTATCTATTTTGGATGTTTAATGGGCATTAATATGTTATTTTATATAATTTTTGGGACTAACCTATTAACCGAGGGCCCAGTGCCAGTTTCTGTTTTTTTTCCTATTTTAGAGTTTTGCAGAAAAGGAATAACAAACGGAGTCCAAACAGAATGAAACCTTTGCAATGATCTTTCTAGGACCGAAAGCAAACCATGAGAGTTGGAGATGAAGTCGGAGACGCAACAAGGAAGCCACGAGGCAGGAGGGCGCGCCTAGGGGGTAGGCGCGCCCCCACCCTCGTGGGCCCCTCGTAGCTCCCCTGACCTAGATCAGATCTTGCAAGTTATAGTCACCTACTATGTGTTATGATACGGCAACCCCGGAGTGACAATAGTCAGGACCACTCCCGGTGATGACCGTAGTTTGAGGAGTTCATGTATTTACCGTGTGCTAATGCTTTGTTCCGGTTCTCTATTAAAAGGAGGCCTTAATATCCCTTAGTTTCCAATAGGACCCCGCTGGCACGGGAGGGGAGGAAGAAAGATGTCATGCAAGTTCTTTCCATAAGCACGTATGACTATTTATGGAATACATGCCTACATTATATTTATGAACTGGAGCTAGTGTCGTATCTCCCTAGGTTATAACTACCTCATGATGAATATCATCCAATGAGTCACCGATGCAATGCCTACGGATTTATCATATATTGTTCTTGCTAAGTTACTACTATTGCTACTACTATCACTATTACCGTTACTGTTGTTGTTGCTACTATCATCAAAACTATCATACTACTATGCTACCAATCACTTTGCTGCATATAATTAATCTCCATGTGTGGTTGAATTGACAACTCAGCTGCTAATGCCTTCAAATATTCTTTGGCCCTTGTGTCGAATCTATAAATTTGGGTTGAATACTCTACCCTCGAAAACTGTTGCAATCCCCTATACTTGTGGGTTATCAGCAAGTCTCTTTACTCGTTCCGTAATGCATCATCCTACAACTAACTCTTTAGTCACTTTGCTTGCAAGGCTTCTTATGATGTGCATTACCGAGAGGGCCCAGAGATACCTCTCTGATACTCGGAGTGACAAATCCTAATCTCGATCTATGCCAACCCAACAAACACCTTCGGAGATACCTGTAGAGCATCTTTATAATCACCCAGTTACGTTGTGACGTTTGATAGCACATAAGGCATTCCTACCATATCCGGGAGTTTCATAATCTCATAGTTGGAGGAATATGTATTTGACATGAAGAAAGCAGTAGCAATAAAACTGAACGATCATAATTAATGCTAAGCTAACGAATGGGTCTTGTCCATCACATCATTCTCCTAATGATGTGATCTCGTTCATCAAATGACAACACATGTCTATGGCTAGGAAACTTAACCATCTTTGACTAACGAGCTAGTCAAGTAGAGGCATACTAGGGACACGATGTTTTATCTATGTATCCACACATGTATCAAGTTTCCGGTTAATACAATTCTAGCATGAATAATAAACATTTGTCATGAACAAGGAAATATAAAATAACAACTTTATTATTGCCTCTAGGGCATATTTTCCTTCACTGTGATGACGCCCATTGGTCTGGGCATCTTTAACTTTAGATAGGTGTAATGGTTAATGGGGGGACGACGTTGAATCAAGCGAATGTCGTCTAGCCTAGGAGGGTGTGATAGCTGCTGCAAAAGGGGACAATGTCAAAGATCAAGTCTTCATTGTGGAAGTTATCCGGAGAGCCGAACACTACTTCTAGGGTAAGGGTGCCCGAGCAGCGGGCTTCAACGCCTGGGGTTACCCCTTTGCAGGTGGTATTACTAGGTTTGATCCTTGACGGGTCAATACCCATTTTTCCTTACGGTATTTGCGTAAATCCAATTGAGGCTACTACCTCAATCCATGAGTACTCTGGTGAGGTGGTACCCATCGATAATGGGTCTAGGACCAGGGCCGCCGATCCTCCACGACGGATACTGGTCGGGTGGTCCCTGCGATCGAAGGTGATCGGACATGCCAACCATGGGTTGAATTTTGGGGCCACAGGCTCTACGGTGTAGATGTCCCGAAGCGCGCGTTTCCTCTCCTTCTTGGGTATATGAGTGGCGTAGATCATATTCACCAATTTGAATTCAGCAGAGAATTGTTTCTAGCCTCCATTGTTCGGCCTATGAGGTTCCTCATCGTCCTCCCTGCGGGGACTTTTTGCCCGTGTCCTCGGCTGTGAGTTTTCCAACCTGTTTGATCACCCAACAGTTACGGTTGGTGTGGTTGGCAGGCTTGTCAGAGATGTCATGGATCTGGCAGGACCTATCCAGAATTACGTCCAAGTTGGTGGGTCCGTCCTGGTTCCCTTTAGAGGGCTTCTTCCGCGGCCCCGATTTGGAGTTGCGGAATCCGGCATACACTGTCGTGTCGTCAGCATCAGTTCCATTGTGTCGACGCTTGTTTTTATTGCGCAGTGGCTTTCCATTGCCGTCTCGGACTTCTGAAGTGCCAGGGTCCTCGGGGTTGGTACTTCTACGAGCCAACCAACTATCTCCGCCCATGCAAAAGCGGGTCACCAGGGAGGTAAGTGTTGCCATTGTCATCGACTTATCTTGGCTGAGCTGACATGCGAGCCATTCATCCCGGATACTATGATTGAATGCAGCTATGGCATACGGCATCTGGACAGTCGACGATCTGGTTCTTTTTGGTCAAAAACCAGTTCCAAAATTGCCGAGCTGACTCATCGGGCTATTGGACCACATGGCTCAGGTCATCGGCATCCGGAGGCCGGACGTATGTGCCTTGAAAGTTAGCTCGAAAAGCATTCTCGAGCTCTTCTCAACTCCCTATGGAGTCTTCGGGGAGGCTGTTTAACCAATGTCGGGCTGGTCCTTTGAGCTTTAATGGTAGGTATTTGATGGCGTGAAGGTCATCTCCTCGAGCCATATGAATGTGGAGAAGAAAGTCTTTGATCCACACGGCCGGGTCTGTAGTCCCATCGTATGGCTCAATGTTTATGGGTTTAAACCCTTCTAGGAATTGGTGTTGCATCACCTCATCAGTGAAGCACAGTGGGTGAGCGACGCCCCTTACTCGGGCTACGTCGCATCGGAGCTTGGCTTCCATCCGAGCTCAGTGTTGCTCCCGAGCTCTATCGTTTCGGTTGAGCCATGCTTGGTATCTGTCCCATCTATGGGGACAGTATCCCCTGGATTCGTAAATGGATCTTGCATGACCCGTTCTGGGATTCGAACCCACGACGAGTGAGTTTATTGAAAGACGTGACAACCACCTGACCACTTCAGTGACCATACATGTTTTTTCGTTCTAACTACTTACATGGTTTTCTTTGTATTTTCTTCTTTTTTTCTTTTTTCTGTCCCTTTTTCAAATCTGCGAAACCTTCTTTCTTCATTAATTTTTTCTACGAAATCGATGATTTTTTTCAAATTCGATGAACTTTTTCAAATTTGATGGACTTATAAATTTTTTATAAAGTTCTTTCAAATTCAATTAACTTCTAATTTGAGAAACTTTTTGCAAATTTGATGAACTTTTTTCAAAATTAATTGAACTTTTTTCAAATTCATGATTTTTTTTAAAGGGATGATCTTTCTAATTTTGTGTTTTTTTACTGAAAATCCGTGAACTTTTCTTTAAAACCGATGAAATTTTTAAAAATTCGAGATTTCTTTTTTAGATTTACGTTTTCTTTTTTTCAAATAATTCATAATAGGACTAAAACAAGGGTCAAATAGCGATACTTTTCAATAGAACACACCAAAGACAACACGACACAGTGGTTATTATGTCAAGTGCGTCCATGTTGGTTCGATTCCAACATCTCGCAGAATAATAGTAGTGCTTTTTCACGTTTTTGAGCATTTTTCTAGACACGAGCGATGTTAGGCTGGCCCACTACTACTCGCCTTCGGGCGCCAGCTAGCCTAAGCGGCATTGTGGGCGCCTAAGAGGAGCTCTCCAAGGTCAAGGGTTTTGCTAGTCTGGATGGAGCAATACTATGTGCCGCCTATTATGAATCGTACCAAGGCTCGCCTGCAGGGAGCATGTGTTGGCCCAACCCAATAACTGTGTGCCATGTTTGTTTTTATTTATTTATTTTCCTTTTTGGATTCACATTTTCTATTTTATTTTTATTTTTAAATTTTTATTATTAAATATTCTAAATATATATTTAGAAAATACTTTACACAATCTGTTTTAAAATGTTAATCATGCATTTGAAAATGTTAAAAATTATATATGAAAATGTTAGTCATGTGTATGAAAAATGTTTGTGACATTTAACAAATGTCACGTGTTTAAAAAAATGTACATGACATTTTAGAAAAATGTTCATCCAATGTACAAAAATTGTTCACATATTCAAAAAAAATATTTCGCATATTTAAAGAAATATACTTTACTTTTAAAACAATTGTTCACAAATGGAAAATCGTACCGAAGACTGCGTCTAAATCTTTGGAGTACACGCCAAGTGTCCAGAATCTTCCATCTTGGTTCTCCTGGGTCCGAAGAACAAGGCCCACTTGCTTAATAATCCTGGAGGGTATTCGGCCCAGTCCATATGGCTGGAGCAACGTGGCTAGCACTCACTAATTCAGGACACCATCAAGGACACGTCGCGGATGGTAGTGGGAAGAGAGAATTTTTTGCTGAGAAGCGTTGGTGGCTACTCAAAATTGAGAGAACGGGAGAGATTTATTTGGCTTAACTCCTCAATTTTTTAACGAGTTAACCATTTGAGAGTTTGACTGGGTGTAGGTTAAATCCTCAAAAGGGAATCTGTTAAGGAGTTAGCCTTTTTTAGGGTTTGGCTAGAGATACATTGGTAAGGGTCTTAGAGTAACTCTCGAAAGTCGCCACATGCCCTCGTTGACATAATAACTGTAATTGTGGCGATTTTGGCCAAAAATGCCAATCTAGATGAGTCATCATGACTGTCAGTATATATAGTTTATGGAGCGCGCTCCCACCATATACAGTCCGCGAGACACCATATTTGGAGGCTGGGGTGCGCCATCTGCCAATCGTCCGTGCGGGAGAGAAGTTTTAGCTTGACCTCTTCCTCCCGCGAGCACACCATTCAATGGTGACGCCGTTCTTATGAGCATGTCTTCCGCACTGTCAATGCTGCAAATCGCTTATCCACTGAGAAGAACACCAATTAATGCCTGCCATCACATTTCGAATATGTTTTCCACCCGCACACGACCCGTCTTTGTTTCCAATTGAAGCCCACCCATTCAAGGGTATATAAAACCCATAGCACCCTTCGTCGACGCCACCACACTAACCCTCTCCCCATCCCTGTTGCCGACGACCGCGCATGCATCCTCGCTGCCCTTGAGTACTTTGATCACATCCCGATGGCCACCCACGTGGAAAAGGAAATTGTACTCACGCCTGTCTTCAAGGTTGTCACCTTGTCCTGCATCCAGGACGCACATGCATTTGTCAAATGCGTGGTCGCAGAAGTCGACAAGCCGAAGCCTACCCCACAGGGGAGCAGCTTCATTGGGGCCGAACCAGGACGTGGCCCGCCCATGAATTTGGTGAATTTTTGTATACCTATGCTAGCCCACTCATCCTAGTTACGGTTGATCCAAGTCTCGAGGTCTCGCATGAGTGCACGCAGTAGGAGGAGCCATGCCAGCTGGCTACGCTGCCACCTACAACTAATGCAACACATATCTCGGGTCAGAGAGCCAACTCCGATCCCCTCCCAAGCTCCCACCGTTGGTCCTCCCCGCGCAACATGGGCCTCCTTGCTGTTAAATATATGCTTCTTGTTGTCTGCTCCACGGCTCCGCCCGCCTCCTTGTGACCTTGCCATGGCACCATCCTCCCTTTGGCATTTCCTTTCGGTCTCTGGCCTCCACACTGGCCAATCCTAGCCCCGGTCATCGAGATGCTGCCGCGGTGCCGCCCAGATGCCTTCCAACCCTTGCCTCGGCTGCCACTATAGTATAATGCGCTAACAACCGACCAGGTCCGACGGTCCACCGCAGAGTGCCGACGCTGAGTAGAGGTCAGCTCTATGTTCACCTCCTGATGATGTTGCCGCTGGGTAATTTCTAATTATATTCAGAGCAATGTATTTATGTTATGAACTGAGCAACATTAATGCATTTTATTATCAATTCATATGTGGAATCACACGATAAAGAGATATTTTCCTTTGTGCCTAACGCGTTTTTTGTTTTGATAAGTGCAGATTTTTTTGAATTGTTTTGAGTTTTTTGAGGGGTTTGAATTGTTTTGATAAGTGTAGTGTAGTTTTTTTAGGGAGTAACCAAGCTTTATTCATCAAATGCCACAACAAGTGGAATACATCTCTGGTCGTGGGGTTGGCCCAGCCAAATGTGTCGCCCCGGACCTAAAGGAAAAGCATGCTTGGCTAGTCTATGTGCCTCTACATTAACGACACGACCTTCAAAAGTAAAAACACAACTTAAAGAAAAAACTCTACTATGAATATCAGAAATAATAGCGTCGCTGCTACCCTGGATTTTGCTGTTGATTGCCTTTACCACACCCTTTGAATCTGATGCAATTACTAAGTTGTTGATGTTAAGATCCTGGGCCAGGGCTAGCCCTTCCCGACATGCAATTGTTTCCAATATTTCGGGATCATCGACTCCTGCGATCACGAGGGCCGAGCTCCTCGGATATGCTCCTGTTTCATCCTGGCAAACTGCAGCTACTGATCCTCCCAGTCCCTTTCTGCATGCGGCATCGACATGAATCTTTGCGTGACCCGACGGTGGCGCTTTGGGGCGCTGGCTGGTTGCAATGGTTGTGGTAGGGGCTCTTTGATTTCGATCCTGAGGTTCTGCCAGTAAACTCAATTCAGCAAGGTATCAGGTAATAATGTTGGAAATATGAGCAATTTACCGAGTGATTTTACTAACAGAAATACTAGATAAAGCATGACTAGTGTAGCAGTGATAAAACAAGCCATGTGATTTGACAAAGAGAAGGTAAACAACATCTTTATATATGAACCGTAACTAAACATATCTTGAGCAGACAGTATAGCAAGTTGCATATATGAAATAGAGTCTAACATATTTAGGGCAAATACTAGAACAAGGAACTGTGGCAGAACCTCTAATAGAAAGGGGACAAACACGTATGGGGCAGCAACAGCAGAAGCGCTGGACTTGGGGTCGGTGTCCTTGCCAGCCATGTCGTCGAGGAGGTCGTGGACATCGGGGAAGAAGTCGTCGTAGGGGAAGTACTCGTCGGAGTCCGGGGTGTTCGTGAGGAAGAAGTTAGTAGTCGCGCGAAGCGCTCCCCAAAAACCTTATCACCCTTCTCCCGTACAGGACTCAAAAGGTGCAGTTTAGGAGGCCTATTGTCCCGACTCGCGGTGCACGCCGCAAGCCGAGATGCGGAAGACAGCAGTAGCGCAGAGATTGGAACCGGTGGCGAGAGGAAGGAGAAGTTCTGGTGCGTCTCTCTGGGAGGAGCGACCTCCCTTTTATAGGCGCAAGAGAAGGAGGCGAGAGGCTGCACCGGGAGCTGAAGGGAACGCGGGAGACAAAACGAACAGGCAGCAGCCGAAGAGGCGCGCCGTTCGAATTCAGTGTCCAGAGACATGAAAATGTTTCAGCTTCTGAGTGACCTTTTGTATACCCATAGTGCGTGGCAAAAATTTAGACATCGGCTCGGCTCATTCCTACAACCCGTGGCGCGTCATGACGAGGTGTGGCGTGGCGAGGCGGGCGGCGGAGGAGGAGCGCGCATGGATGTCCCTCTTGTTCTCATGCTCATATAAGTGGGGAAAGAACCTCCCTTATAAGTAGGTCTAACTCCCACTCAACTAGCAATATGGGACTAAACTTTAATAGTATCCCTTGCCTTGCACAAATGGGCTAAGTGGGCCTCTAGGATTTATTTAGGAATTTCTGAAATAGTTATTGGGCTGTCCCAAAATAGACTAAATTCCAGCAATCCCCCACCAGATCCCAGAGGCACACAAAATTTGCCTTTGGTTCCAAAACAATGTTTTATATACCGGTACTACAGTCGGGACTGTTAAGTTGAACTTCCACCTAGAACTCTATGCTACACTAGTAAGCAACTTGGACAGTGGACTGGGCCTTGAACTGCAAGTTTTCTGCGAATCTAGCTTCACATAAAGCCTTGACCAATACGTGGCTACCGCGGGTCTTACCCGCGGGTGGAGCTTATGCGTCATACTCCAAGACCTTTCATGAGTTTACTAGAGAGAACCCTACTCTCATAGATTGCGACATTTAACAATCAGACTCATATAGGTGCGTTCTTCAAAAGATGTTCTGAAGGACAACATCTCTGCTTCAAAGAGCCATTTAGAACACATTAAGATATACATCAACCTGCCATGCAGATTACGAGAGTATTGCATCTTGATGGAGTGGTATTTTTAACAGTAAGGATACTCTCCTCCCAGTTGACCAACAACTTGTCTTCCACATCTAATTCACGGGATCTCTGATCACAAAGAATAGGTTACCACTGTGAACAACTCATATTGTGGGTCTCATACCCATCTCCCTCGATACATTATCTACCACATTACGTGATAGACCCTTAGTAAAAGGATCTGCCAGATTTTTAGACATTTGGATATAATCCAATGCAATAACTCCGGAGTTCTTCATTTTTCTGACAGACTTTATCCTTCTCTGAATATGTCTTGATGACTTCATGTTATCCTTTGAGCTGCTCACTTTAGTGATCACAGTTTGATTGTCACGGTTCATAAGGATACCCGGTTTCTCAACTACCGGCAAGTCATTCAAGAGCCGACGAAGCCAATCTGCTTCGACCGTAGCTGTATCTAGTGATGTGAGTTCTGCTTTCATTGTTGACCTCGTTAAGATGGTCTACTTGCAAGACTTCCAAGAAACAGCGCCACCTCCATGAGTGAATGCATATCCGTGTGTGTCCTTTATCTCATCAGCATCTGAGATCCAGTTTGAGTCACTATACGCTTCAAGCACCTTTGGGTGCCCGGTGTAGTGAATTCCATAATTCACAGTGCCTTTCAAATAACGCAAAACTCTCTTTAGAGATTTCCAATGCACATCTCCTGGTTTTGAGACAAACCGACTCAGTTTGCTAACAGCAAAAGAGATGTCAGGTCTTCTAGCACTGGCTAAGTACATAAGCGAGCCAATAATCTGAGAATACTTTAATTGATCTCTAGCAATTCTTTGATTCTTTCGAAGCAGCACGCTAGCATCATATGGTGTTGGAGAGGGCTTGCAGTCACTATAGCCAAAGCGACTCAAGATATTTTCCACATAGTGAGATTGAAGCAATGTAGTCCCACCATCATCATCTCTCAACAACTTGATGTTCAGAATGACATCAGCCACTCCTAAATCCTTCATCTCAAAACAGCGAGATAGGAAATCCTTGACCTCCTTAATAACATTCAGATTTGTTCCGAAAATTAGTATGTCATCAACATACAAGCAAAGCATAACTCCCTCTCCCCCACCATGGTGATAGTACACACATTTGTCAGCTTCGTTCACAACAAAGCCTGCAGCAGTTAAAGTTCTTTCGAACTTCTCATGCCACTGTTTGGGTGCTTGCTTGAGTCCATACAAAGACTTCAGCAACTTGCACACTTTCCCTTCTTGACCATCTATTACAAACCCATCTGGTTGTTCCATATAAATTTCCTCATCCAACTCTCCATTTAGGAAAGCAGTCTTAACATCCATTTGATGAACGAGAAGGCCATGTGAGGCAACTAGTGAAAGTAGAACTCGAATAGTGGTCAGTCGAGCCACAGGTGAGTAAGTATCAAAGAAGTATTCACCTTCCTTTTGGGTATAACCCTTAGCCACGAGCCGAGCCTTGTACTTTTCGATAGTACCATCAGGCCTAAGCTTCTTCTTGAATACCCATTTGCATCCTATAGGTTTGCACCCATAAGGACAATCAGTTATCTCCCAAGTTTCATTCGCCAAGATGGAATCCATCTCGCTACGAACCGCTTCCTTCCAGTAGTCAGCATCTTCCGATGCATAGGCCTCTGAAATAGAACTGGGAGTATCATCTATGAGATACACAAGAAAATCATCACCAAAGGACTTTGTTGTCCTCTGTCTCTTGATCCTAGTAGGAACTTCATTGTTCTCCTCCACAGGACTTTCAAAGTGTTCCATCGAAATGGCAGGTTCGGTAATTGTAACTGATTCATGATTCGATGAACTAGGCATCTCCTGATTAGATGAGGTATCCATATCCTTCATGGGAAAGATATCTTCAAAGAAAGTCGCATCATTCGACTCCATGATCATACCGACATGCATGTCAGGTACCTCAGATTTTACAACCAAGAATCTATAGCCAATGCTATGAAAAGCATATCCCAGGAAAACACAATCCACAGTCTTTGGTCCAAGCTTCCGCTTCTTTGGAATTGAAACATTGACTTTCGCCAAACAACCCCATGTTCGCAGATAAGAGAGTTTTAACCTTTTCTTCTCCCATTCCTCGAATGGAGTTATCTCTTTGTTCTTTGTGGGGACTCGATTTAGGACATGACATGCTGTCAATATCGCCTCCCCCCACCATGCCTTGGAGAGACCCGATATGTCTAACATGGCGTTAACCAAATCAGTTAGAGTGCGGTTCTTTCTTTCGGCCACCCCATTTGACTGAGGTGAGTAGGGAGGCGTCCTCTCATGGATTATACCATGTTCCACACAAAAAGCATCAAATTCATTGGAAAAATACTCTCCACCACGGTCGGACCTAAGCCTATTGATTTTTTGATCAAGCTGGTTTTCCACTTCAGCTTTATAGATCTTGAAAAAGTTCAAAGTCTCATCCTTAGATTTCAGAAGATACACATGGCAGTATCTAGTGGAGTCGTCAATTAACGTCATGAAATATTTCTTTCCACCTTTTGTCAAAACACCATTCATTTCACATAGATCTGAATGTATAAGTTCTAGTGGTGCAAGATTTCTCGTCTCCGCAGTCACGTGAGACTTACGAGGTTGCTTAGCTTGCACACACACTTAACACTTAGATCCCTTGACAGTGGTGAAACTAGGGATTAAGTTCAACTTCGCTAGTCACGACATGCAACCAAAGTTAACATGACAAAGACGTGATGCCACACATTTGATTCACTATTGTTGCAAATATGATTAACAACTTTATTGCAAACTTCTGATAAGGATAAACGAAACATGCCTCCTGACTCATAGCCTTTACCAACAAATGTTCCATACTTGGATATTACAAATTTATTCGACTCCAAGACAAGCTTATAGCCATTTCTACATAGAAGAGATCCGCTAACAAGATTTTTATTGACGGAGGGGACATAATGCACGTTCTTCAGCCGCACGATCTTCCCCGAAGTAAACTTCAGATCGACCGTGCCAACACCACGAATAGAATCACTTGAACCATTGCCCATTAGCACGGTTGAAGTCCATGCAGTCTGATAAGACGAAAACATGGAAATATCACCGCATACATGCACATTAGCACCCGTGTCAATCAACCAATCGGTAGAATGACATACTGAAAGAATAGTGGGAAATATACCATACCCAGCATTCTTCATGTCAGTGTCTCCAATGACAACATTAGCGGTCTTGCCACCTTTCCCAGGATGACGCTTGTCATAGCGATTAGGACAACTAGGAGCCCAATGATCAGGATCTCCACACACATGACAAGCACCTTTCTTCTTGTCACTCTTCTTCTTGAAGTTCGTGTGTTGTACAACCTTGTTCTTCCCATCAAACTTTGCTTTACAATCAAGCTTGCCCTTGTTCTTGAACTTGTGGGACTGGAAGTTTTTCTTCTGTACCAGATTGGCACTAGATCCTCCCTCAATACCTCGAGCAAGTGTGTCCTTTGCTCTCGTCTTTTCTTCCACATCAAGAGTACCAATGAGATCCGGAACGGAAAACTCCTGTCTCTTATGCTTCAGTAAGGTAGCAAAGTTCCTCCATGAAGGAGGAAGCTTAGTGATGATACCCCCGGCAACAAACTTGTCCGGTAGCATGCAATTGAAGTGCTCAAGTTCTCTAGCAAATGACTGTATCTCATGAGCCTGCTCAACCACGGAGCGCTCTTCAGTCATCCTGTAATCATATAATTGCTCCATGATGTAGAGCTCAGTGCCGGCATCCGAGACCCCAAACTTGGCCTCGAGTGCGTCCCACATATCTTTTCCATTGTCAATTGACGCATAAGCATCAACTATGTTCTCACCAAGAACACTCAAGAGAGCAGCCTTAAACAGAGTATCCATTTTCTGAAAAGCTTGTGCCTGTTGAGCATCAAGTTCTCCTTCAGGTCTGCCAAGAGTGGCGTCATAGCAACTCATGGTTTGAAACCATAAGACTGCTCTCACGCGCCACCTCTTATAGTGGATACTCTCAAACATAGGAGATCTCATGGAAGCAGCAAAACCACTTGGGGTAAATTGCCTATAATAAGGTTTTTGGATTGTTGGAAATATGAGCAATTTATCGAGTGATTTTATTAACAGAAATACTAGATAAAGCATGACTAGTGTAGCAGTGATAAAACAAGCCATGCAATTTGACAAAGAGAAGGTAAACAACATCTTTATATATGAACCGTAACTAAACATATCTTGAGCAGACAGTATAGCAAGTTGCATATATGAAATAGAGTCTAACATATCTAGGGCAAATACTAGAACAAGGAACTGTAGCAGAACCTCTAATAGAAAGGGGACAAACACGTACGGGGCAGCAGCAGTAGAAGCGCTGGACTTGGGGTCAGTGTCTCGCCAGCTATCGGGGATATACCCCGCGGTGTAACCCGGCCGGACTTGGCGACTCACTAATGACCCGCCCTGATTGCACGACACACTAAGTGACCCGCCCGATCCTGGTGACTTATGGGTGACCTGGCAAGCGGATCAGAGGAGCGACAAGACCCAGGGGCCCAGGAGGCTCAAGGCCCAGAAGGCCGGCTTACGTTATGGTAGGCCGGCTTAAGAGGAAAGTTGTGAGGAATATCTCCCTTACAAGGAATCAAGACCCGGACTTGTACCCGGCTTGTAGTAGAAGATAGGCTAGTCTTAATCCTATTTGGACTCCACATGTAACTCGCCCCTCTAACTTATATAAGGAGAGGCAGGGCACCCCAAAGAGGGACAAGTAACAAGAAATAATATCTAGGGCTAGACACAAGGAGGAGAGCCGGCTTACGGTGACTCCCTCATGAGCATAATAAGACCTAGCCACAAACAGCATGTAGGGCTATTCCGGATGATGTTTCCCGTGGCCCGAAGCTGCCTAAATCCTTGTCTTGCGCCTCGCGTCTCTCGATTCCGCCCAACCCCTCTCAAGCTACCATATAGATGCGTTGGCCTCACGATTAAGTCCTTGCAAGAGGACATCTGCCGTGACAATTCCACGACAGTTGGAGCCCACCGTGGGGCCTGCGCACGGTGGTGTTGAGTTCTTAGAGGGATCTCTCACATGGATCGAGGAGCTCGCAATCTTCTGGATGAAGAAGAGACAGTTTGAAAAGATTTGCATCAGATTCATTTACGATATCGAGCGGCTGACTAAGTGGATTTTGAGTCGCCGAGATCAACATGCAAGTCGCCACATCCACCGCGGTTCCGCCATGGTCACCGTTTCGTCAAGTAACCTTGACTCGCCAAGTCATCGGCTCATAAACCTCCTCTGGCCCGGGTTCGCGTAATGATCAGCTCTTCAACTTTGTTTCGATTACAGCGACCCGGAGGAGGACTCGGTTTCGCCTCCGTCTGCGTCCCTGAGCCACCATCGCCCGGCGCGCCTCTGACTGCCGCGCGGCCGCGGTCCCGCCGTACCAGCGCCTCTCCAATCCGCTGCCGGTTCAGCCGCACCTCGCTGCTTCTGCAACCTCAGTACGCCTCGAACCGGTCGCACAACAAGCCGCCAAGCGCGTGTTAAGTCACCATGGGTCGCGCCTTGCCTCTGGCTCGAGTCCCCGTCATGCCATCGCGCTACGCACCCACCTCCGCGCCGGGTCTCCACGTCACCTGTCGCCTCAAGCCCCCGCCGCGGGCCTTCTTAGAGTCGGCCTTCTGAACCACTGAACTCGTATCGCCACGAGCCTCGACCAGGCCACCTCCGTTAACCCGCGACCGCGGGTGCGACCTCGGGTCTCTGGCCGTCTCTGCCACTTTTTTGACCTCGCGCTTCAATCGCCGCATTGCCGGAGGCCTCCTCAAGCCGTTGCCGCCGTGGCTACTCCGCGAGCCGCCGCTGCGCCCCGTCCATCTGCCTTGCTGCGGCCGACGCGTCAAGCCGGCCGGCCGGCCACCGCGCCAGGAAGTCGCCGTGCCGGAGAGTCACCGATCTTCAACCACGCCCCGTCACCACAACCTCAATCAGCCGATTCGCAGGCGTCCCTCTGCCGTGGTCTCCGCCTTTGCCGCGGATCATCCGGGTCTCCGAGTCGCTGCTCCTGCTGCGGTGGTGACGGGGCACCTTGAGCCGCCATCAGTGAGCCGCCGCCTTCGTCGTCCGACGGCACCACCGCTGAGTCACCGGTCTTGTCCCCGACGCCAATCCGCCTCGGTTTCGGCTGCGAGTCACTGTCGCCGGAGAGTCGTTTCCATCGTCGCCGCGTTGAGCCGCCGGCTGCCGCGCCCAGCAAGACTGCCCCAGTCTCACTTCCTCTCGCCGAGCGACTCCGTTTTTAAATCGCCTCCACCGCTGCTGTGTTGAGGCGCCGGTCGCTGAGCTGCGTGGTTGCACTGGCCTCTGCTAAAACCTACTTTCTAACCAGCCGTGGCCTGCTTGGCCGCCACTTCTCTGCCGCAGTATATTTAAAACACCTGAGGAAGCTTGACTTGAGTTAAATCAGTATGGACTACCTGCAAGGTGCCAACCAGCCGCTTACCGCCGTCAGGGACCTCCGATATAATCAGCAGCTTCGCCCTGCCGTTGCATGGTTGACAGGAGCAACCGGGCAGTTGCCATGCAATGTCAGACACATGTAAAGTAAGTTGGATTCAAATTGCTGGTCAAATCAACCAAAGCAGTACACATGCTCCCAGTCCATCAACGCACAGAGAGCACCAAGTGCCATTAATTAATCTGCACATGGTCCCAGGTTCAATGGATTGGCTCCCTCATATGCTATATGTCAATGGATTAATCTGCACATAGGGCGTCTGATGGTTACGTACTAGCACTAGTACAGATGTCATAATGACAGTACTAGTACTCAACCATTATCCAGTATCAGCGGTGTTCGTCTGGACAAATCAGCTTAATCTACATCAACCCGCCGGAGCCGCGTTGAGCGTCCTTGCCGCTTTGAGCCGCCGGGGTTATATTAAGTCGCCGGTCTGCCATGAGCCGCCGGAACTATATTGAGTTGCTGGTCTGCCTGAGCCACCTCTGTCGTGATAAACGGATCATCCGTCATCCAAACAAATCATGTGATATCCATCCAAATTTACTTTATTAGCACATGTTGTTTTTGTCAAAAGAACAAGTTTATCTTTGCCTTGGTCTGCAATGTTGTTTACGCAGGGCAATTATTTATTACAAAAAGTGATATTATACCGCGGGGATGGAGGCACGCCAACATCTTTTGGCACAGATGGTCGTCGTTACTCAACGGACTCCCGCACCGGCTTACAAGGCCGTGGCCGTCTCTCGCGACCGCACTGGCTTACAAGGTCGTGGCCGTCTCTCATGACCGCACCGGCTTACAAGGTCGTGGCTGTCTCTCGCGACCGCGCCTGCTTATAAGGTCGTGGCCGTCTTTCGCGACCACGTCGGCTTACAACAAGGAGGACAACTTGCCCGTCCGCACCGGCTTACAACGCCACGGCCGGTTCATCTGTCTATGCCGCCTCTGATGTTACGGTCGTCTTTACCGTCCGTCTCTCGCGGCCTGGTCTACATCGACATACCGGGACGCACTTGTCTAGATGAGCTGTTTATTGAGTATGAGAAAGTCAGTACTTGGGAAGCCCGGTTTTCTTCCAACAAATTAGAGGCAAGTTATCATATATTATCAGCAGCCGTCTGCACTGGATGATTCAATGAGCAGGTGCACAAGTCACCGCCACTACAATTTGGTTAAACTTCAAACAGCCAGTTGGAAGGAATCATTGGCCGAGTTGCTGACACGGCTCATATGGGATCATTTATAACCCGCCGCAGTCACCTCAATCTTCTGTGGATTCACATCGCGCTATCAACGCCAATGATGTATATCTTCTGCTATGGTCAAATATGGAGAATCTCAAGCCAACCCCTCGAGTCGTCTTGAGACTCGGGGGCTGCAATGGTATGACTCGGCAAAATTAACCGGTTTCAATGAATTCAAGAACTTCGGGTCATTGAAGGGAAAAATAACTCGGGCCCCGAAGATTACTGCTAGATCGAGGAAAATTTAAAAAGCCGTCAGAAGATTTCCGGCTCAAAATGAGAACTCTGGTTTAAAATCCGGTTCAAGAGACATCTTTCTCCCACAAAGCACTAAAGCTCTCAAATCCGGTTCAAAAGCTGGCCCAGGGTAAATTTGTCCCTCACAAATTTTTGAAGCTCTCAAATCCGGTTCAAAATCTGGCTCAAGGTAAATTTGTCCCTCACGAAATTTTGAAGCTTTCAAATCCGGTTTAAAGTTCCAGTTCAAAAAGAATTAATCTCTCGCAAAGTTCGAGTTCTCAGACAAAGTAAAGGTTGCCAAAAAGAACTTGCTGCCATGATGCGCGGTTCAAAACATAGGTATCATGCCTTACGGCTTATCTTATTATGGTCATTTGGGGGCTTCCTGCTCATCGGGCATAGCTATCAGTACCCTCTTGATCGGCGCAATGCCAAAACTTATATGGTCATTTGGGGGCTTCCTGTTCAAACATAGGTCGTATTCGAACCAAAAAGAACATAGCTGTCGAAACCCTTTTGATTGGCAAACTGCTGCACCTACTTGGGGGCTTCTTGATCGTATCCGAATCATAGCTCAAACCCTTTGGGAATCGACATGGATCGTATTCGACTCAGCGTCATTAAACAACTCTTAAGGTCACTTGGGGGCTTCCTGTTCAAACATAGGTCGTATTCGAACCAAAAAGAACATAGTTGTCGATACCCACTTGATCGGCATCGCCAACGCCACTGGGGGCTATATGATCGTATTCGAATCTTAGCTTAACCCCTTTGGAACGGTTTACTGATCGTATTCGAATCAGAAGCCTCAAAATTTTTATCTGTTTTTATACAATTGCAAGTATTTGAGTTGTCACAAATATCATACGTGTCGGCTCTTACAAGAGTTGAGTTATCAACTTCACTATCTGGGTCACATAAGCCGGCGATATCATTCAAAGGATCATAGGGATCTTGTGATCTACTTGTGTGCAGGATAAGACTACATTTGGGTGGTTACCCGCGCTGGCTTTTGACGTTAAGTCGCCAGGGCATATGTTGTTTAAACTCTTTGCAGGATTTGCAGAAATATGACATATAAATGATTAAGTTCAAGCTCATTACCAAAGTTGATGCTTCAAAATGATTATCCGTTCTGGATTTTTCTCAAAGGCTATAAGCCGCCGGTGTATTAAATCGCCATCGGCCAAGAGCCGCCGGGTATTTAAACTCCGAATTTACTTATCAACAGATGAGGTATTCAAAGTCGCTTTGGCGCAATGGCTATTATTTTATTAATGGATATGATTTATTCTACAATGGAAGAAATAGTCCCGAGTCGCTGCTGGCTTACGACTCGACACTTGGGGGCTACATTATTCAAATTGAGGTTACATCAAATATGCAAGTCTCATGTCGCTGCAAGCATGCACCATGACACTTGGGGGCTAATGCAAAGACATTTTTGCTCACCTTATTGAAGACCCGACTCATCACATCGTAATAAACCGGCCTTGGGGGCTACCAATTGCTCCTGTCAACAATTTAAGGTACACAAGTCTTAATCCATTATATTGAAGGATCCATTGCTCAGTTGGTAAAGTGCAAAGCTCTTAACCTTGTGGATGTGGGTTCAAGCCCCATGGTGGAGATTACATCATTTGATGGTATTATCAATGAATCATATACAAAGTCCCAGCTCAGTAATATCTTATTGAGCCGGCCCTTGGGGGCTACACGTTGTTGTTCAAGTTTACATGATCATATTTACAAAGTCCCTGCTCATTATTGCATAATGACCCGGCCCTTGGGGGCTACACTGGTTGAAATATTTTATGAGCATAAGGCAATTACAAGTCCTGGGTTGCTGCAAGCATGACAACCCGACACTTGGAGGCTACATATGTGGAATATTCAGTTTTATGATTAATGATTGAGATGAATAACCCGGATTTCTTCAAGGTTGCAACACTTATATTGGAGCAAGTCTTAAGTTATCACTATGTTCTCCTCTTAAGACTTGGGGGCTACAGGTATTATGCATATAAAGAGGGAACATCTTCAAAATTCTCAACTTTGAGTAAATCAGGAAGATCAATTACATGACCCGGTGTCAACAACAATTATGACTCGACATCATCAGTCTTTTATAACCCGGAGATTTTGGAAATTATAACTCGGCAAGATCTACATCTTTAAGCCGGTTGAAAATCAGATGAGTATATCAAGACCTATATTTTTTAGGCCGGCGCTTTGGAAGCCGACTCAAATGGATTATTTGTTTACAATATTTATTCTACAAGCAAATTGATTGTGAAGCTGGTCTATTGACCCGGATTTTCTAAAAAAAGGAAGTGACAAGGACTTAAGGATGTTCAGGTGCCGGTTTAAAAGAATTCTTAACCCGGAGCACAACCTGTCAAATTTGTTCTTGTGTTTATTTTGCAGCATAAGTTACCATGGATAAATCCAAGCTAAACTTGGGGGCTAATGTCGGGGATATACCCCACGGTGTAACCTGGCCGGAAGTATAACCCGGCCGGACTTGGCGACTCACTAATGACCCGCCCGATCCTGGCGACTTATGGGTGACCTGGCAAGCGGATCAGAGGAGCGACAAGACCCGGGGGTCCAGGAGGCCGGCTTAAGAGGAAAGACGTGAGGAATATCTCCCTTACAAGGAATCAAGACCCGGACTTGTAGTAGAAGATATGCTAGACCCGGACTTGTAGTAGAAGATATGCTAGTCTTAATCTAATGTCGGGGACCCGGGGGTCCAGGAGGCCGGCTTACGAGGAAAGGCGTGAGGAATATCTCACTTACAAGGAATCAAGACAGCATGTAGGGCACATGTAACCCGCCCCTCTAACTTATATAAGGAACAATATCTAGGGCTAGACACAAGGAGGAGAGCCGGCTTACGGTGACCTAGCCACAAACAGCATGTAGGGCTATTCCGGATGATGTTTCCCGAGGCCCGAAGCTGTCTAAATCCTTGTCTTGCGGCGGGGCGGGCGGAGGAGGAGGAGCGCGCGTGGATGTCCCTCTTGTTCTCATGCTCATACAAATGGAGAAAGAACCTCCCTTATAAGTAGGTCCAACTCCCACTCAACTAGCAATGTGGGACTAAACTTTAGTAGTATCCCTTGCCTTGCACAAATGGGCTAAGTGGGCCTCTAGGATTTATTTAGGAATTTCTGAAATAGTTATTGGGCTGTCCCAAAATAGACTAAATTCTAGCAAATAAAACCTTAAATAGCTTGGGGACTCTGAAATATTCCTTCATGTATGGCTTTCCTCCTTGCCGCCCAAATTGTCCAAAGTGTGACTGAGAGCTTCACAAATAACTCATGCGCTAATGAATCAATAAGTGCAGTTTAATGTACGGAAGGGGTTTATTGCACCGGGTGAAATTCGCTCCACCCGAAAGAGGAACAGAGTCCTCTCAAAAAAAAAAAAAAGAAGAGAGGAACAGAGAACTCGCGACGGCGATCCCGGCGGCGACGTAACTGCGGAAGCCAGATCTCCGTGGAGCCGGAAAGCACCTCGGTGGTGGCGCGGCACGGCGCGGGAGCTCGATCTCCCTCGCTGAACTGCGTCGCATCGCATCCCATCCCATCCATCCAAGCCCTCCTCTTCCTCAGGGTTTCATACCACCACTGCCTACAGGCTACAGGTATCCAGGGTGAAGATCTTACAACATTACAGCTAACGCTATGAACATCTCTGGTCGTTTAGGGTTGCTATAATACATTCTCCTTTGGTCACGCCCAAAGCGGTGCCATTCGAGCCGATCTACACGCTCAGGGTCCATCTTATGCAGGCTCCTAATTTCCAGCCACCTCTGGCCTCTGATGCGGTGCTGTCCTTCTACATGGATGCACATTCAGGGTTTTCTTCCCTCTGAGGGTGTACGCCTTGAACCTTCCGAGGAACATCACCAGGATGATGATCAGTCTCCCTTTGTCGCTCCATCTGCCGACGAACCCGTACGAGGCGTCTCTGCACGCGGAATCAGGCCTCAGTAACTTGTCACAGCTGTAGCCGAGCGAGTACCCTACATTGCCGTATGCGCTGCAAAAAGAGAAATGTGCATTATATATTGTTTTTGAACCAACACGCTCGATGCTCATGAGCCATGATAGTCTGCAACAAGCTTTAGCTCAACCTTTTCTTATGCTGCTAGCTTCATATTTTTAGCCATCTAGGAGTATTATTATTTCTAACATGGACATGAAATTGTGTATAGGGATGCCAACTTGCCTCATCACTTCGAATATTACGCTGAAGATGCTGAAATTGAGTGGATCGGCAGTCATTGACTTCCTCTCAGTTATACATGCCAAAATCGTGATTATTACTAAACAAGTACGCTTGGTCATGGCAAACTTCTTCCACGTTGCTCTGCCATTCGGATTTTCCTTTTTATCCGCTAAGCTTCGGTTATCACCACATGTAGCAAGGATTGAAGTACCAGAAGGAAGGTACCTGCAAATAAGCCCATGATCTGTTATTACCACAAAAGGAAGATACACAGCGGCACTTGTTCTAGAAAAAACTTCTTTCTCCATGGGCTATATTATATCCTGGTGTTGAAATTTGGTTGTCATTTTGACCTTCTTGGTTTTCCTGAACCTGTTGCTCTGAAATGAACTATATTTCTATCTTTGCTAAGATCTGTCTAGTAGTTTTGATTTCAGTCTAGGTGTGCCATCTGTTTGAGTGAACGATTTTCTTAGTTTGGTCTAGTAGAATAAGACGTGTTCAGCTGCTAATGTGTTATTATCTTTCAAACCCTTGCGAGAATGTAAGATTGGTATGTTGCAAGCTATGATAACTAGTTTTGCCTTATTTTCTCGGTAATAGCCATTGTCCACTCCATACCATAATTGAGGTACATATTTAATATTGGAACTATTTATGCTTTTTGTTATTAAAATACACACGTAATTTAGTCTGTGCAACTATCAATGTTCAGAAAGTCATGCAAAATAACTAAAAATAAAGGTTCAGACAGTCATATTGCTCCAGGTAATATGTGCTATCAATAAGAGCTAAGCTAAGTATGCTAATGAACTTAAGTAAATTTAGGGATACTCACATGACAAGTGCAAATATCACCATAATCGGTGGAGAAAGGGTCGAGATGTCAATGACAGTTTCACCAGCGTGTCTTGAATTGGCACTCTGGAACAGAGAGCCTATCAATTTCTGGAACCATCCCATTCCCTCCAAGGATTTCGAATCCCATTCAAAATAACAAATAAGCATCGCTTGCAGCAAAATTAGCATCACCCCAGTCAGAACCAATTGGACAGAATTCTTATGAGGTTGCAAATGCCTGTATCCAATCTCCTTTGGGTGCTGAAGGATGTAGGCGTACTCTTCTCTGCTGCTCAGCTTTCCCAAGGTCCATATGCTTAACCTCAACAGTGGCGCAAACAAAGTGTTGCCTACAAGAATCTGTGGGGTAACTAGAAGAAGGAAAGTCGGGTTATTTTTGAAAATTGCCATGCTATCATTTAACGGAGTGAAGCCACAGTTTGCAAATGATGATACTGCTGTGAAGATTGAGAATGTCCACATTTTGATATGCTTACTCTTCAGTAGATGCCTTGCATCGGAGTCAATCCATAGGAAGATGGTAATGACTACAGAGCTGCAAACTATTGCGGCTATGAAATAGCCTGCTACTACATGAGCCAAAATATTGCGAGATTTATGATTCATCCCTTTGCTTTCCTGTACCTGGTTGTGTGGCATGGTTTCCTCTGGCTGGATGCCTTCCATATAATTCTGACTGCTGTTGTTGAAATCATCAGAGGATTCGATGTCCCTGCTTATGAAAGCCAATCTTGTCTGGAGAGCACCCTCAGTGTTTGCCCGAGCATTTTTGAAGTGCAGCCCTACCATAGAAGTGAACACTTCTCCTCCCAATATCATCAGTATGATGAAAACCCAGAGCTGCTGGCCAGAGAAGTCCTCCATCTCAATTGTTGCCATGCTTGACACCGTCACTGTGGACACAGAGGTGAATATCAGATCCAAGTTCCTTGGAGATGGCTTATTCAGTGGTGCGAGGTTCTTCAGAGCAAGGAAACCAGCAAAAGATATTGACATGAGGTAAATAAGCTGGACTACCAAAGGATTGCTTTTGAATACCAGAAACAAGTAAGAGCGTCTGAACAGATCTGCTGTACACTTGGAGAGGGAACCGAGCCTTGTGGACACAAACTCATGGAAATGCTTCACCATCTCCTTCGTGATTCTAAGCGCTTCCAAACTGAATAATGGGAGCTTCATGGCTGTATGCGATGGCAGATTCTGCAGGAAAACTAGAGCTGAGCTGAATCGATGCATCAAGGTTTGTGGTTTCAGACATGAAAGTGCTGGACCTGGCAACTGGAAGCTGTGTTTTTCATGGTGTCTTCTGTGTTAAGTATTCCCACCTACAAGCATTGCCCAACACGATTAAGTTCTGGTGCTCAATATGTAGGGTGGAGTAAGACAAGTGTGTCCACCTGTACAATCATGATGCTGATTGTGTCTACAAGGGCCTGGTCACAGGTACAATTGATGCATGGACAAGCATGTGCCTCTATTATTAAAATACCCAACTACTTTATGTCCCGATTGAAAGGATTTTGGGCAATTATCGTCCTTCATTCAACAATTTTTGGATCTGAGGATATTGTTGATTTAATTTTAGCACTTTATCTTCGCACTGATTTTATGTTCAGTTATTATTTTATACTTGATCCTGCAAAGTAAAGTTGCATCATTCTGGTTTGGCACTACTTTTCTAGCTGTATTCACTAGTGTATTGTGATGCTGAAATTCACTACCCTGTAAACGCGTTACTGCAAAATGATCTATCTAGTGTTCTGTAATGCTCCACGGAGGAGACACGACTGCAATGACTAAAATAAATGCCGATTGTGAAGTTGCGTTGCAACATTTGCATTCTCTTGTTGTAGTTTCAATTATTAGTGCGGGTTGGGATAAGTGGATGTATTTAGTCCATCTGGCAGAAAGCGCCACGCTGGACAAGACTGCATTGATTGAAATAAATGACTGGGATTTCAAGTTGGGTTGCAAAATTTCAAAGTTTTAAATAGCGCGCTAAGCATCTTAGCGCCGGACCTCTTTCAAATGCTATAGCGTGCTATAGCGGAGCTATAGCGCGCTATTTAAAATGTTTGTTCATTTGTTTGGACCAAAATCTCTTAGCGCAAGACCTTTTGTAAACGCTATAGCGTGCTATTTGAAACAGTGCAAAATTTGCATTATCTTGATTAGATGCTGGGATTTTCTGGGCTGGTTTTTATTGCGAATTTTTTCCTATAACTTAAATTCAATGATCATGTTCCGATAGACACATGTGTGTATACCGCGTCCTGCGAAGGAATGTTCAAGCGAATACAATTGTAGTGGGACTTTTCTTATCCTCCTTTCCTTTCCATTTCTTTCAATGTGGCACAATCTAGTCGCACACGCGTGCTATTCCTTTTATCTCTCAGAAAAAGTGTGTGGTTAGTGAGGTTGCACGAAGATAGCAATATAATTCTTTGCCATTAATAATTACTTGTGGCCTCAGGAACTTCCGGACATCCAATGTGAGCTGAGCACCACTTGACTGGAAAATCTCCCTGTACACACGAGGATGTGTGTATCTACAGCTCCAGATCTGTGGCTGCCAAACTTTTTGGAGTAAGTGACTAGCAAACCACCAGGTCATGCTTGAATGTTTTTTATGATTTAACTTTTCATTCACCTAATGTGATACTAGCAGAACTTGCAGGTGAATCTGTACAAGGGTGGCAGGTGGAAGGTTTCGTTCTGCACCTTACATGACTACACAAAGATGGAAGGTACGGAAAAGGGAAGAGAAAGCCATTCACAAAACAACATGACCATCCACCTGCAATGCAATGGCCACCGGGTCTGCATCTAACCAAGCTTCCAGGCTTTGCCACCTTTTATGCTGAACTTCTTGAGCCTCCCGAAGAGCATCACAAGAATGAGGATGAGCTTGCCAGAATCGCTCCACCTCCCGACGAAGCCGGTCCACCTGTCGGTGCACAGCGCGTCCGGGCTGATCTGTCTACTGCAACTGTAGCCCATGGAGAAGCCCACATTTCCATACGCACTGCGGAATGTGAAGGCTAAAACATGTCAGCTTCCATGAAGGAAACCAATAACGCCGGAACTAAGTTGCAGTCATATTTGTTATTCGTTTTCAGGCTTTCTTGATTTGCGTTAGAAGGGGCTTGCCTGACGACTTCGACGACGATGCTGAGCAAGCTGAAGTTGAGGGGGTTTTCCTCGAGGTTTTCCCTCTCGGTGACGCAGATGGCGATGATGAAGATGGCGAGGTAGGAGAGTTGTGACAGAGCCGTGCTCTTGAGCAACCTGACCCCCGGGGTCTCCTCCGTGGGATGGTCCTTCACGCCCGAGCTCTCCTCAAATGGAAACCATGTGGTGTATGGAGGCAGGTACCTGGAACAGAAAGAGGATCAGTGACCCTTGCGTGCAATACTCTCTGAAAATCTATTATTGCAGCATGCATGATTAGGTGTTGCCTGAATTTCCCATGACCTGCAAGAACACTAATTCAGTTTTCTTTCAGAAAATGAAATGACGCGGCAAGAGAAGCGACGGACATAAATAGCTGCAGAAGTTGGCGATTGACAGGTTGCATCTCATGGACCAGCGAGTGATGTATGGATGGGCGTTGGCTGCCACGCTGGAGAAGTTGCACGTACGGGCCCGCTCGCTTATCAGCTGCTTGGCTGTGAGCCTATTGATTGATGATGCTGGCCCGTGGAAAAGTAACAGCAGCGGCGTGCTGACTGGGCATGGGCATGTGAATGATTGGCCGGATCTAGATGCTCTCTGGTTTAGTGGCTAGCATGACTGCCGGATGCTGATCAATCAACCACAGACTGTATGTATGCAGCCCATCCACTTCATGGAAGGGATGTGGAGTCGAGGACCGACGCGCCGGCCGTTTGGTCGTGTCGCCCCCTGGATGGCCGGCCCGTCGCCGTCGGTGGGCCGGCGTTACGCGGTTTTGCCGCGGAGCCTCGCTGATCCGGTCCAACCACCTTCGCAGAGAATTGTGGAGTGACGGCGGCGTCTGCATGCGTCGTGCGTGCCACTACGGATGGATCTTCATGTAAGCCAAGGCAAGTCCTATTTACATCTTTCGCTTTCACTTTTGGAATGACTCACCGTACGTACTCGAATCCCGCGGCTCTTGCAAACGGTCTATTAATTTCCGGAGAAGCTCCCCTAAGTCTTAACTAACAGCCATGCACAAAACGATGCTCCACCAGCTCCTGGCCCATCTTCGCCGGTTCATCAGAGATGGGCACGCGAGTGAAGATGTCGGGAGAAATTAGTTTCTGCGTCCGTCCGTCACATGCATGCCTCTGCCAACCTAAGACGCCAACGGGATAATTAATGGCCGTGGAAGCTTATAATAATGTAATTCACGGGTCCATACTTTTTGGCCCTACCGCGTGGCGCTTGTCTTTTCTTGAGGGAATAGCTCGTTGGCGCTGGTCCGTTGTACGCACAAGATGTACTACTGCTCAATGATTCAACGTCGTCCCACTCCCACCCCCACCCATGCGAGCCTCGCTATTGCGGAGAAGTACATTGATTGATGCCACTTGTCAACAGAAGCCAGATACAATGTCGCTATGAGCAGAAGACACGCATGGGGTTTTGGCTGGAGCACATGAACAAAGCTTCCAGCTCGTCAATTTATATTGTACTCCCACCGTCTTAAAATAAGTGTCTCAACTTTGTACTAGCTCTAGTATAAATTTGTACTAAGGTCAAGACATTTATTTTGGAACGGAGGGAGTATGTTGGTTGCACAGTATAGTCAGCATAACAAGATCGGAAAGCTAATTTCTTTGATTTTAATGACATGCAAATATGCAACGCAGAAACTGAGAAAAATAAAATCCCAGCTAGCTAGGAATCATGAAGGGAAACAAACTGTGAACTTAGCTTAGGTTAATTAGTTAGCCACGTGGGAGCATTGCACTCTCGTAAGCATCGGCAAGGCAGCTGATTTGCTAAAGAGAAAGATGACTCACATCATGAGCACCAAGAGGACGAGAATGGCCGGCGCCAGGGTGGAGAGGTCGAGGGTCGACTCGCCGGTGTGCCGGGAGTTCACCGCCACGAACACCGCGTTGGACACCTTCTCCCATGGGCCCATACCCCGCAGCGCGCCACCCCACTCCATGCCGCACACCATGCACACCTGCACGGCGACCAGCCCGGCCACCGTTGCCGCCAGCATCGCGCACCGCCGCGCGGGTAGCAAGTGATAGTACCCCGTCAGCTCCCTGCCGTTTCTCGCCGTCATCTCCACCAGCTCCGGCCTCCTCGTCGCTGCCGCAGCAGCGCGCACGCACACGGCCAGCAGTGTCGGGAACAGCGTGTTCCCCGCTAGCGCAAGCGGCATGAGTAGCAGCTGCAGCCCGGTGTCCCGCCTGAACGCCGCCATGTTCTCGTTGTTCGGCATGAACCCGCAGCTCGAGAACGTGGAAACCGTCGTGAACACGGCGAAGGTCCACACGCTCAGGGCCTTGCTCCGCAGCGTCCTCCTCGCGCCCGGGGACGTGTAGACGTAGGCCGCAATGGCGGCGGCGCCGAGTACGTGCGCCACCACGAGGATGGCGAGGACGACTAGGGACAGCGAGCGCACCGCCTCGCGCCGCAGCCGCTTCGCGTCTATCGGGCTTTTGCTCGTCTCGTCGGAGTTTCTCGTCCAGCTTTCGATGTCGGCGGCGTTGGCAACCTGTGGCGTCGTCTCGAGCTCGACCCCTCCGTCGTCGTGGCTCTGGACTCGCTGCGATATGCTTATACCTTGTTTCCGCAGCTTGTACCATTTGGACGCCAGGCCTACGAGTGACACGAACACCTCGCCTCCGGCAAACATGAGCACGGTCAGGACGAAGAGCTGGCCGTAGGAGAACACCTCCATCTCGACGGCGGACATGCTCGACACCGTCACGGCTGACACGGCGGTGAAGAACAGGTCAATGCCGCGGGACCGGCCCCTCCCGCCGCCGTGCCCGGCTGGCGGTGCACGGAACTTGAGCTCGTCCAGGAGGAGGTACCCGAGCCAGGAAACGGCGAGGAGGTAGGCGGCGTGTACGAGCAGCGAGCCGAGCCGAGACGGCCAGACCTGCCCGGCGCCGCACCGCAGCGCGTGCCGCCACCGCGCCGCACGCTCCGTGACGTGGTGATGCGCGTAGGACTTGCAGAGCGAGCAGAGGCGGGACATTGCCTTGTCGAGCGCTGCGGCCGTGCGCCGCACGTGGTGCGAGAGTTCCCGGAGCTTATGGTGAGCTCCGGCCATGGTGTGGGTTCGTGTACTATTGTTTTGGACGTGCACAGTGGTATTATGGGGTTTACGTGCACTAAAGCTGTGCATGCACGGGCCGGTGGCCTACGTGTTTCGCTGCTTGAGTTGGTATAAAGTGGAGACGTCCGTCAGGTATATATACAGGGAGGATAAGTGCAACGTACGGTTGGAAGTTGAACGGAACCTCGATGGCCGGCGCCGTCGGGGAAGACGATAGACTACGCGCCTCTCTAGACAACCCATCTTCAACCACAAACACAAAGATGCTTATTTTCTTACCTTTGATTACTGGTGCATAGATTTGGTGTTTCTCCGGTGTTTAAGAAATTTATCTCATTTCTAAAAAGGTAAAAGTTACGTGAGCATCGTCGAGTTCAAAGTTTATATTTTCCGCACGATGCAACTTTAGTTTAAAGAACAGGGTTGCACATCTCTAACTTACCGTTGTACGCAACATTTTTTTTTGAGGGGCGTTGTACGCAACTTTAAAATGTCCAGCAACTGAATTTTTGTTAGACTACGAGTCCAGGGTATCCTCGTCGGACCCAAAAAACCCTCCCTGGTCTATTTCAAGAGCACCGTCACAAGCACGCGTTGTGTTTGGACTTTGGAGTATATCCTAACTATATATCTAAGTTAAGTAAGTAAGTGATCCCATTTAAGGTGATGGATCAATTCTTTTTGAGGAAATGGTTGTAGAAGTTGGAAAACACTAATGGAGTTTGGCAGAAGTTGTTTGGAAGAAAATACCTTAGTAAGAAAACGTTATAAGGATGGAGTGATGATGGGGTGGTTCCCACTTTTGGCAAGGTATGATGAATGTTAACCATACATTTCAAAAGCTTGCTAGGAGGGTTATGGGAGATGGAGCTAAAACTCTTTTCTGGAAGATGTCTGGCTTGGCGATAAGACACCCGCTGAGAGATTCCCCTGATTGTATAACATATCCTTCTCTAAGTTCATCACTGTTCAGTCTGCCAAAACTAGAGGCTGGGATGCTTTTGAATTTAGGAAGACCCTCTATGGGGAGACTGAGCAGCAATGGATTGCCCTGAAAAAATTGCTATATGAAGTGGAGCTCTCTAATGATAAGAATACCGTAAAGTGGCCACTGAATAGCAAGAATAATTTTGTTGTGAGAGACTTGCACCTTCATTTTAAGGCTGCTACATTAGTACTTCCTCCGTCTAGGTGTATAAGTCACCTTACAAAAACCAAATAATACCAAAACATTTGGGCGAGGTGCATTAACTCCCATCTCGTTTCTTGTTTCTTGACATATCAACCAATAAGAGATGTGGGGCGTGCATGTTCTCAATGACCTGAGACTATCAAACACGACATGCAATGGTTAGTTCATTACATACAATGCTATTAATTAGCAATTAAACATTAAGTTTTCTCATTTCCTCATCTGCCTTGGTCGCGGTACACAGCCTAAGATGACTTATGTACCTGGACGGAAGGAGTAGGTTACAGATTTACCTTGAAACTTAAAGATCAGTTTTTTTGTGTGTGTGGCTAATGCTGAAAGGTTGTGTTCTCACTAAAGACAATTCGCTTAACAGAGGTGGGATTGGTAATGGCCAGCTCCATTTCTGTGAGCAAAACTGCAATATGGAGCATTTGTTTTTCAGATATTGTCTTGCCAACCTTGGTTTGGCAGGTTGTGGGATGTGCTTTTAACCTAACTAGATTACATGATGGCATTGAGGATTTAATTGGTGATTGGGCTAACTCCTTCTCTAAAGACCAAAAGGCTTTAGTGGTGATGGAAGGGGATACCATCTGCTGGACACTATGGAAGACAAACAAAGCTTGTTAAATAAACAATGATCCAGTTGTTATTGTGTACAATTTTTGGCACTACCTTACCAATTGGAGCATTTTGCAGAAAGAACTAGGTCGAAGAAGAATTGAGGAGGCGTGCATGATGATTAAGAATGTGAGATGACTGAAGCTTAGGCTCGATTTCATGGATGAAATTCTCTAACCAGAAGGCTGGAGGTATGATGATGTTGCTCCATGATATATAATGTTTTTGTTGTTTGTCGTTGGCATTCTTGTAATAACTTACTATCAAATAGTATCTGTTAGAATGGAGATTCATTTCGGTGTGCTTTAGCTGTTTGAGGTATGCTTGTTAATGTGCCTTATAGGCTTGTCTCGGTATTCTAGGCTTTTGCTCTGCAAATGGGGTTTGATGCCCACCTCAGTCAGTCGTGCCTGCGAGGGTTCTTTAATGGAAATCGACGTGAGTCCAGAGTCGATTTGTTTCTTTCAACATTTTGTTGTTTTGTTGATTGTATGACTATTTGGGGTGGTTTCTTTAATGGAAATTGACGCGAGTCCAGAGCTCAATTAGTTTCTTTCAATATTTTGTTGTTTTGTAGTTTGTAGTGACTATTTGGGGTGGTTTCTTTAATGAAAACCAACGTGACGGCTCATTTTAAAAAGGTAACACATTTACATGCACATTCAAGCCATTCACATCATCAAGCTCATACAAACCGTGCAGTCTTTACATTCTACTTTCCAACACATACAAGCAATCCACATCATCAAGCACATGCAAGCATTGCTCATCATCATTTTTTATTTTTATTTTGTCTAGCAACAAATAATTGAACTTGAATCTCACAAGGTAGTATAACATGCATCCACCCTCTATTTAGTTCTAGGTTTGTGACCGTTCATATGGTGAGAATGTGTTGTGGTATTATTCATATATTCTAGTTTTCCTTCTGATAATTGCATTACTATTACGTGCAGGGTGTTATCTAGTTTAATGAGCAGTATAGTCTAGTTTCTTGGGTGGTGTGGTGCTACCCAATGCACTGTCGCAATGATTGTTAGGATCTTGTAATTAATTTTTTGACTTCTATACAAATATGGCATGTTTTACGTGCTCTAAAAGATTTTTTTTCCTAAACTGGCTCAACCCCTTTCCATTACTTAACTTAACGGTAATGCAAAATGGCCCACAACGAGTTCAGGAGTAGGTGAAAGAGGGTTGAAAGCACACATGCTAAGATATCTCGGAAGGGTAGAAACCCGAATCACACATCGCTTTACGACCTATCTGCTTCTTTCAGTGACACGTAATGTGTTTTCTTTTGCGGGATAAATATTTGTATTTTCAATCACCAACTCATTACAATCACCACAAGCTATCTCCAAAATCTCACAAGGGCCGGAGCCAAGCCAAGTCATGGTTCTACCATGAACTCTACCAAAAGTAGCTAATCCATCACTAGCCTTATTCCGTAAATGTAAAACATGAGTAATACAAGTATGTCGAAGACTAAGAAGATGGCTGACTTCTTTCACTAGAGATGCATAAACTGAACGATCAGTACCGCCACCTGTAATATGTTGTAGATTTGAGGAAGAAGGTCGACCACATTGGTTCCAGCCGCGCCAACCACATGTCAGCCGATGCATCACCCCACCAGGGGTAGCCAAGAAAACTCGACGGCGGCGGGAGAATTGCATTGTGACGATGGTGGCATGAGGGAAAAGTGAGGAGCAGGCGTGGTAGTCACTACAGGAAAATCCCGTTTTCCCATGTGTTAGACTATAAGTCGTGAGCTATTTATCGGGAACTCGGCTTATCTTCTCGGCTTATGCACACGTGGTAGAGCAGGACATGAAACTTCCTACCCGCAATAAAAATTCTTGTTTCGAGTGCTCTTTATAACCCCCCCTCTCTCTCTTTTTGACTTGAAGGCCCTAAAGGGTAGATGATGTTTTTAGATGGGGCCTTCAGATTTTAGATAATCAGTTAGAGTATGTAAAAGCTGCATCCTAGCAATTTTAGAGTTTCTAATAAGTCAGTTGGAGAGTAGCCATCTGTCGTCTATACCGCATGTGTGAGGTTCTGTACATACTACATCAATATGATCGGTTGATCCATTTCCGTTGAAACCGGTACTTCTCGCTTCCCGTCCTCCTTGTGCTCAGTAATGGCGTCAGCCACATGCATTAAGGCACGCATCTTCTATCTAATCGCAATGGACCGATGGGTACCGCTCCATGGAATCGAGCTTCGAGCATGATATGCTCTCAATAATTGAGTAGAATGCTATCAAGGTCTTGAGGCTGTGAGCGCCCGAGCGGCCCGGGCGCTCTGAATTCTATCTATGATATATCTTAGATATATATTATGTCTTGGGTTTAGACTTATCGGGAGATTGGAGTGATCTTCATAAAGCGATTGCAGCTAGAGCATCTTTAGCAAATCTTTCAAAAGTTATAGTTGAGCCGAAACTTTCTAGTGTAGGGGCATCTCCAACGGCAACCCACAAATTTCCTCTCACATCTGTGTACGGACAGGGGGACCAGTCCACAGACAGGATGCGGGTGACTATCATCCAACACTGCCCGCATACATTTCAATTTGCATTTAAAACAAATCAGACAAAATTCATGCAAACCGTCTGATGTTCATTCGGATAGAAAATAGTACAAATCATTCATACATACCATGCAAATTAAATCTAGTACAATAATGTCTCAAATTCGACTAGATTCTGGATGTCCAACAAGTTTTTCGTCAACGGATCATGTCGTTCCACACATACTTCATCGAACAGTGTGTGAATGTAAATGGCCACCCCTCTGGCCTGTGGTACACCACGATAGCGCTTACAGGCTACATATAATGTGTAGACCAACATTGAGTGAATGAATCAATCCACAAGTTGAGCAAGAGAAAGCAAAACTTACGATCTCGTCCTCTGACGCGTGCAATGGCCACCTGGCCTCGAGCTAACGAACCATGTCACAAAACTTGGTGACGCTGGTCTGGATAGTGTACTCGTGATACGATAACGACCTCACATTGCGTTGTTGAATGATGTACAAGTCGTAGGACACAATGTGCTTTCGTGCGTGAAACTTTTCATGCACTTGCTACCAGAAGGTCTCCCCTGTGCTCCTGCCTACGAAACATTTAGATCCTTAAAATTATAACTTTTACCTACTTTTACTTCGGGACTAGTAGAAAAGGGGGCAAAGGTCCAGGCCGAGTCAGCCCATTAGTCCCGGTTCAGTCCAGAACCGGGACCCATGGTGGCATTGGACCCGGTTCGTGAGCCCCGTGGGCCGGCCGGGCCACGTGGGCCATTGGTCCCGGTTCGTCTGGCCGGTTGGTGGGATGAACCGGGACCAATGGGCCTCGCTCCTGGCCCACCACCATTGGTCCCGGTTGGTGGCTTGAACCAGGACCAAAGGCTGCCCTTTAGTCCCGGTTCATGCCACCAACCGTGACCAATGAGGTGCCTATATATACCCCCTCGCGTAAGAGCAGAGCACACTGCTCTACTTTTTCTGGCCACCGAGGGGGAGAGGGCTTGGTGGTGCTCTAGTTCACCTCCTATGCACACAAGGTGTTCGATGGAATGCCCAAGCCACACTACTTAAGCTTTCTCCTCTCCAAGCTCGACCTCCAAGCTCCATTTTCCTTAATATTTGTCTAGGTTTAGCGGTCCATCACACCCCGTCCCCGTCTTCACCGCCGTCGATCACCCGCGCCGATCTCATCGCCGACACCATCGTGGTGAGCCTCTTGTTCTTATCTTCTTTCTGAAAGGAAAAATATTCTTACTTGTATGTTTAGATAGATACTTGTATTATTTTCTTACTTTTATTATTGCATCTTATATAGTGCGATGGTTTTGGTATCCGCCCCCATCGGCCCTCGTCCTGTCTATGATTCGGATGTGGTATATATTATCTTTTCATAACTATTGGTTCATTTATTGTTTATGAAAATTATGCCGACCAACGTGACATAGATTTTATTTATCTAGGAGGTTGTTGAACCGGAAATTCCAACCGACCCTATTGTCGAGAGGTTAAATTTAGTTGAAGAAGAAAACAATTTCTTGAAGGAAAAAATAAGAAAAATTGAGGAGGAGAAGATGATATTGGAGTTGCATGTTGCGGATGTCGTCGATGATCACAAGATCAAGATGGATGCAATGCGCTTGAAGATTAGAAAGATTAGAAAATATGCCATTCATACCGAGGCTTGGTATCATTATGCGTTGGATCAGTTGTTACCTTGGTTGCGATTATGATCGCATTTGTTTTCGCATTGAAATGTTTTACATAGTTTCAATGTATGGTTTAATTAATTTAGATGCTCTGCAGAGCTTTATGTTGTTAGATGAGAACTATGTATGTACTTTGGTTTTAATGTGATGATGAACTTCTATTAATTTGGTCACTTAATTATCTATTCATGATGTTCTGTAATGATTTTTGACACACTTAATTATATATAATGCACGCAGATGAACCGGCAATGGATGTACGGTGACAGACACACCTCCGAGTACATTAAGGGCGTGCATGATTTTCTCGAAGTGGCTGAGGCAAACAAGCAGAATGGTTTTATGTGTTGTCCATGCCCTATATGTGGGAATACGAAGTCTTACTCTGACCGGAAAATCCTTCACACCCACCTGCTTTACAAGGGTTTCATGCCACACTATAATGTTTGGACGAGGCACGGAGAAATAGGGGTTATGATGGAAGACGGCGAAGAAGAAGAGTACGATGACAACTATGTGCCCCCTGAATACGGTGATGCTACTGAACATCAAGAGGAACCAGACGATGTGCACGATGATGCTGCAACGGGCGAAGCTGCTGAAGATCAAGAGGAACCAGACGATGTGCCCGATGATGATGATCTCCGCCGGGTCATTGTCGATGCAAGGACGCAATGCGAAAGTCAAAAGGAGAAGCTGAAGTTCGATCGCATGTTAGAGGATCACAAAAAAGGGTTGTACCCCAATTGCGAAGATGGCAACACAAAGCTCGGTACCGTACTGGAATTGCTGCAGTGGAAGGCAGAGAATGCTGTGCCTGACAAAGGATTTGAGAAGCTACTGAAAATATTGAAGAAGAAGCTTCCAAAGGATAACGAATTGCCCGACAGTACATACGCAACAAAGAAGGTCGTATGCCCTCTAGGATTGGAGGTGCAGAAGATACATGCATGCCCTAATGACTGCATCCTCTACCGCGGTGCGTACAAGGATCTGAACGCATGCCCGGTATGCGGTGCATTACGGTATAAGATCAGACGAGATGACCCTGGTGATGTTGACGGCGAGCCCCCCAGGAAGAGGGTTCCTGCGAAGGTGATGTGGTATGCTCCTATAATACCATGGTTGAAACGTCTGTTCAGAAACGGAGAGCATGCCAAGTTGATGCGATGGCACAGTGAGGACCGTAAGAAAGACGGGAAGTTGAGAGCACCCGCTGACGGGTCGCAGTGGAGAAAAATCAGAGAAAGTACTGGGATGAGTTTGCAAGTGACCCAAGGAACGTATGGTTTGCTTTAAGCGCGGATGGCATTAATCCTTTCGGGGAGCAGAGCAGCAATCACAGCACCTGGCCCGTGACTCTATGTATGTATAACCTTCCTCCTTGGATGTGCATGAAGCGGAAGTTCATTATGATGCCAGTTCTCATCCAAGGCCCTAAGCAACCCGACAACGACATTGATGTGTACCTAAGGCCATTAGTTGAAGAACTTTTACAGCTGTGGAATGGAAACGGTGTACGTACGTGGGATGAGCACAAACAGGAGGAATTTGACCTAAAGGCGTTGCTGTTCGTGACCATCAACGATTGGCCCGCTCTCAGTAACCTTTCGGGACAAACAAACAAGGGATAACACACATGCACGCACTGTTTACTTGACACCGATAGTATATACCTGGGAAGCTGCAGGAAGAATGTGTACCTGGGCCATCGTCGATTTCTTCCGACCAACCATCAATGTCGAAAGAAAGGCAAGCATTTCAAAGGCGAGGCAGATCACCGGAAGAAGCCCGCCATGCGTACCGGTGATCACGTACTTGCTATGGTCAATGATTTACACGTAATCTTTGAAAAGGGTCCCGGCGCACTAGCTGTTCCGAATGACGCTGAGGGACACGCACCCATGTGGAAGAAGAAATCTATATTTTGGGACCTACCCTACTGGAAAGACCTAGAGGTCCGCTCTTCAATCGACGTGATGCACGTGACGAAGAACCTTTGCGTGAACCTGCTAGGCTTCTTGGGCATGTATGGAAAGACAAAAGATACACCTGAGGCACGGGAGGACCTGCAACGTTTGCACGAAAAAGACGGCATGCCTCCGAAGCAGTATGAAGGTCCTGCCAGCTACGCTCTTACGAAAGAAGAGAAAGAAATCTTCTTTGAATGCCTGCTCAGTATGAAGGTCCCGACTGGCTTCTCGTCGAATATAAAGGGAATAATAAATATGCCAGAGAAAAAGTTCCAGAACCTAAAGTCTCATGACTGCCACGTGATTATGACGCAACTGCTTCCGGTTGCATTGAGGGGGCTTCTACCGGAAAACGTCCGATTAGCCATTGTGAAGCTATGTGCATTCCTCAATGCAATCTCTCAGAAGGTGATCGATCCAGAAATCGTACCAAGGCTAAGGAGTGATGTGGCGCAATGTCTTGTCAGTTTCGAGCTGGTGTTCCCACCATCCTTCTTCAATATCATGACGCACGTCCTAGTTCATCTAGTCGACGAGATTGTCATTCTGGGGCCCGTATTTCTACACAATATGTTCCCCTTTGAGAGGTTCATGGGAGTCCTAAAGAAATATGTCCGTAACCGCGCTAGGCCAGAAGGAAGCATCTCCATGGGCCATCAAACAGAGGATGTCATCGGGTTTTGTGTTGACTTCATTCCTGGCCTTAAGAAGATAGGTCTCCCTAAATCGCGGTATGAGGGGAGACTGACTGGAAAAGGCACGCTTGGAAGGGACTCAATAATATGCAGGGACGGATATTCTTGGTCTCAAGCACACTACACAGTTCTACAGAACTCTACCTTGGTGACCCCGTATGTCGATGAACACAAGAACAGTCTGCGCTCCAAACACCCGGAGCAGTGCGACGACTGGATTACATGTGAACACATCAGGACTTTCAGCAGTTGGTTGGAAACACGTCTCAGAGGTGACAACACTGTTTGTGATGAGCTGTACTTGTTGTCCAGGGGACCATCTTCGACTGTTACGATTTGGAAAGGATACGAGATAAATGGGAATACATTTTACACGATTGACCAAGATCAAAAGAGCACCAACCAAAACAGCGGTGTCCGCTTTGATGCAACAACCGAGAGGGGAAAGGACACATATTATGGTTACATAGTGGACATATGGGAACTTGACTACGGACATGATTTTAAGGTCCCTTTGTTTAAGTGCAAATGGGTCAATCTGTCAGGAGGCGGGGTACAGGTAGACCCACAGTACGGAATGACAACAGTGGATCTGAAAAATCTTGGGTACACTGACGAACCGTTCGTCCTAGCCAATGATGTGGCACAGGTTATCTATGTGAAGGACATGTCTACCAGACCGAGAAAAAGAAAAGATAAGGAAGCGAATACATCATACGATGAGCCAAAGCGCCACATAGTTCTTTCAGGAAAAAGGGACATCGTGGGAGTGGAGGGCAAGACAGACATGTCTGAAGATTATGAAAAGTTTCATGAAATTCCTCCCTTCAAAGTCAAGGCTGACCCAAGCATCCTGATAAACGATGAAGATTATCCATGGTTACGGCGCAATAAGCAAATGACACAAGCGAAGAAAAAGTGAAGACTTTCTCCCGCAACTATTATGATGATACCATGCCAACTTTGTAACAGACGAGTATGATACCATTGTCCGTTTTGTACATGCACATGCTATGTGGGTGAAATTATGATACCATGCCAACTTTCAACTTTTTCAGAGTTCATTTGAAATGCTTTAATGTCTTATGGTTCGGCCCTCGTAATACCATTAATCCCGGTTCGCTCCTTGTCAACTATGTTCTCACCAAGAACACTCTCAAGAGGGCAGCCACGTGGGCCATTGGTCCCGGTTCGTCTGGACCTTTTGGTCCCGGTTCCACGCACGAACCGGGACCAATGCGCCTCGCCCCTGGCCCATGACCATTAGTCCCGGTTTGTGCAACAAACCGGGACTAAAGGGTTGGTCCTCGTTGCGCTCAGAGTTTAGTCCCACCTCGCCAACCGAAGGGCGCTCACACCGGTTTATAAGCCCGTCCCTCTCTGCCTTGTTGAGCTCCTCTCAAAGTGAAAATAGATGCCCCTATACAGGGAATTTGACCTAAATTCATAGTGAATTTCTCTGAAATTCATAGAAATTTATTATGAATTTAGGTTGAATTTTCTCTATAGGCGCATCTATGTTCATTTTTTTAGTAAAGTTAATCACAAACTTGTGATTCACACAAATTTCAAAGAATTCAAATTTTAACTATTCAAATTTGAAAACTAATGGCACTAACAGAAAGTTTATAATTTTTCTAAAACTAATGGCACTAACAGAAAGTTTATAATTTTGCTGACCTAAAAGCAAAAAGAATTAAAAATAAAGCAAAAAACAAAAGAAAATAAATAATGCAGAAAACAAAACAAAAAAACTGGAAACAAAATAAAAATAGCAACAATAAGTATTTTGTTGTAAGTAGAAACAAAATAAAATAAATAAAGCAACAAAGAAAACAAAAAAACAAAAAAAGTGTTTTCAAATTTGAAAACTAATGGCACTAACAGAAAGTTTATAATTTTTCTAAAACTAAAAGCAAAAAAGAATTAAAAAATAAAGCAAAAACAAAAGAAAATAAATAATGCAGAAAACAAAACAAAAAACTGGAAAAAAATAAAATAGCAACAATAAGTATTTTGTTGTAAGTAGAAACAAAATAAAATAAATAAAGCAAGAAAGAAAACAAAAAACAAAAAAGTGTTTTCAAATTTGAAAACTAATGGCACTAACAGAAAGTTTATAATTTTTCTAAAACTAAAAGCAAAAAGAATTAAAAAATAAAGCAAAAAACAAAAGAAAATAAATAATGCAGAAAACAAAACAAAAAAACTGGAAAAAAAATAAAAATAACAACAATAGGTAAAGAAAACAAAAAAACAAAAAAAATGCCTCCTACTGGGCCCCCATGGCCTGAATACGACTAGAAACCCCACCATGGGCCAGGATTCAGGCCCGCAGGAGGCCCAGTAGGCCCACAGGCAGATAAGTGACTTTAGGCCCGTAAGCCTGCATTTGAGAGGAGCTCGAAGTGGTCAGTGCAGCAGCGCTTATAATCTACTGTCAAGCCCTCTCGGCTAGCGAGGTGGGACTAAACATCCAACCGCACCGTGCCGCGCCAGTTCCAGCACAAGGCCTTTGGTCCCGGTTGGTGCCACCAACTGGGACTAAAGGGGTACATTGGTACCCGGTTCGTGGCAAAAATCGGGACCAATTCACCCCTTTAGTCCCGGTTGGTGCCACCAACCGGGACCAAAGGCCGCCGCTTCTCGCCCTTTGGGCTGCTAAAAAGAGGCCTTTGGTCCCGGTTGGTGGCACCAACCGGGACTAAAGGGGGCATTGGTCCCGGTTTGTGCCACGAACCGGGACCAAAGCCTTTGCTACATAAGCAACACTTGGGGAATTTTTAGATTTCCCTCGCCAGTTGCCCCCGACGACGCCGACGACCTCCTCGACACCGCCAGGCTACCCGTGCCGCCCGCTCCTCGTCGCCGTCGCCGCCCGCTCCTCGTCGCCGTCGCCCCATGCCCCTGCCCGTGCTCGCCGTCGCCGCCCGCTCCTCGTCGCCGTCGCCCTGCCCCTGCCCCGTCCCGCCCCCGCGCGCCGGCGCCCTAGCCAGTCCCCGCTGTGAGCCGCCGCCCCGGCTCTGTTTTTTTATTAGTTTAATTTTTTTGTTCATATATATATATAATGTATATGTGTATGTATGTGGCTATATGTTTTTGTTCATATGTGGATATATGTTTTTTTTATTAGTTTAATTTTTTTGTTCATATGTGATGTATACATGTATATGGCTATAATGTATATGTGTATGTGGCTATAATGTATATGTGTATGTGATGTATATGTGTATGTGGCTAGAATATGCTAAATATATATGTCAAAAATGTTTTTTTGTTCATAGAAAGTTTTTTGTTCATATATAGAAAGTTTTTATATATGACAATGGATATATATTCGATATATATGAGAAATGATGATCCATGGAAAAGTTTTATATATGCAAAAGTTACAATTTTAGAAAAGTTTTGTATATCTAGCTAGGAAGGGAAGAAGAAGAAAAAGAATGAGAGGAAAAAGGAAATAAGAAGAGGAAAGAAAGAAGAAGAGGAGATGAAGAAGAGGAGAAATAAATAAGAAGAAGAAAAAAGAAGAAAAGGAAGAGGAGAAGAAGAAATGAATAGAGGAGAAGAAGAAAAAATAGAAAAAATTTCTATTTTTTCTTCTTCTCCTCTATTCCTTTCTTCTTCTCCTTTTTTTTCTTCGATCTTCTCCTCTATTCCTTTCTTCTTCTCCTCTTTTTATTTCTTCTTCATTTTCTTACGTTTTATCGGGTCTGTCGTTGTCCATATACCCCTCCCGATAACTTCAACACAAGGGGGGGGGTCGATATACCCCCTCCCCGATAATATTATTTTCCCATGTACGTATGTCGTGTCGATATAAACTCCCGATAACTTCAACACGTGGGGGAGGGGTCGATCGATATACCCCCTCCCGATAACTTCAACACGTGGGGGGGGGGTCGATATACCCCCTCCCCGTTACTATTATTTTCCCATGTACGTATGTCATCGTTGTCGATATAAACCCCTCCCGATAACTTCAACACGTGTGGGGGGGGGGGGGTTGATATACCCCCTCCCAATAACTTCAACACGAGGGGGGGGGTCGATATACCCCCTCCCCGATAACATTATTTTCCCGTGTATGTATCTCGTCGTTGTTGATATTACCCCCTTGAAGCGTTGTCGAGGCCACCCCAAACCCTAGAGAAGCAGCGTCGAGGCCGCTAATTAATATGATTCCTTACTGTGATTAGCTAGCTAGTTCTATGTTTGCCACTAATATATCCATATGTGTCATGTTTGAATAATAATTGTCATATTGTAAATATTTGTAGAAACTATGGACACCCCCCGAGACGAAGCAACATAAGCGATGTTGGGGGAGATAATCGCACATGGAAGTGATGCCGTCTTATCATTTCTGAACGACACCGTTGGTCTGGAAGGACAGGGTGAAGAACAGACAATTATGATGGCTCCTTTGACCCAATGCTGGTGCAAGGAGACCATGAGGACGGCTCTGGTGACCTAATGACGGTGCAAGAAGGAGACCGTGATGACGGCTCCGGTGACCGAACCAAGTCTGGCCAGGTATATATATTAGTTAAGCCTGTGCTGACTAGCTAATTGATGCATTCATTGTTTTGGTATATGTACACATATTAATTAACTCTCGTTTTTCTTCTTTTTTCTAGCCCTCTGGATCGAGCACAACTTCGGTAAGGAGACGAGGCCCGAAGAAAAAGTTGAGCTCGGATGAAAGGTTTGAGATCACAGCAATCGCGCGCGACGGCGAACCGATTGAACCCATCCGGACAAAGAACGCATTTGCTGCTCAGTGCGGGGTTCTTGTTAGGGACAAGATCCCGATCAGCATCCACCAATGGTATAAGCCTAAGGAGGAAGACCCTGAGGTGTCTTATGTCAATGATATGCAGAAAGATGATCTTTGGACTGAGCTGAAGGCAAATTTCACCCTACCGCCAGAGGAGGATCCGGAGAAGCCAGTTATAGAGCAATTAATCAAGTCTTGTGCTCTTAAGAAGATGGCAGGCCTATTCAGGAGGTGGAGGAAAGAGCTGAACAAGTTTGTCGACAAAGAAGAGACACCAGAATTCATCGGCAAATATGAGAAGATCAGAGATCACTGGCCCGCATTTGTGGCCCACAAGACATCGGAAAAGAGTAAGAAGATGTCGGCGACAAACAAGCAAAATGCTGCGAAGAAGAAGTTTCACCATCGCACGGGGTCAGGTGGCTACCTCAAAGCCCGGCCTAAGTGGTCCAAGGCTGAGAATGATCTGCTTGATAAAGGGATCGAACCAGAGACAATGAACTGGCCAGACCATTGCCGGACTTGGTTCTTCGGGGCTGGCGGAACCTTGGACCCTATATCAGGGAAGTGCCGTTGGACAAACGAGCAACTGAAAATACCAGTCAACAGGCTTCAGCACTATATCGATGCAGCGCAGCAAGGGATGTTCGTTCCAGACAGGGAGAAGGACAAGCTCACAATGGCCCTCGGGAATCCTGAGCACCCTGGACGGACATGAGGCACGCCAGGCTCCATTCCGTGGAAGGTTGGTTTTCCGGACGCAGGCGGTTACAAATGCCATGAGAGGAGGAAGAAAGTGGAGCATAGCCAACTGCAGGCGCTGCACGCAAGGGTACAAGGGCTAGAGGAACGAGAAGCAGATCGCAGCAAACGACCTGCCGAAGCTTCCCCCGAAGCTACCCCGCCATCTCAGCGGAGAAGCAACGTGGGTTCCACCGAGCTGCTTCAGCCGGAGCATGTCTTGATGGCTCCTGCTAGCTACCCCGTGGATTTTATCATGGAGTCTCAAAATGGCCACCTTATGACGCAATGGCAGAACTTAAAAGTCAAGGCGGCTGTTGGCCAAGTTCTACCTTCTGAACCCGGCGCAACTTTTCACTGTCGTCCGATTCCAGAAGGATATGCTAGGGTGACGGTGGACGAAATAACGGAGGGATTTGAGGACCTCGAGCTTGACCACCCTACCAGTGAAGGGGAGACTTGGCTGGGTTCTGCTCTGAAGACTCCATGCCTATGGCGGAAGGAGTTCATCAAGCTTCCGAACTGGATGCCTCCTCCTCCTCCGGCTAGTCAGGGCACTCCGCCTCCTCGACCGCCTCCTCCTCCGGTGAGTGACGATCAGGGCACTCGGCCTCCTTCTCCGGTGCGTGGCGGCACTCCGCCTCCTTCTCCTCCTGCACCGACGCACCCGAGCAGCCAGCAGCCTCCTCCTTCTCCGGCACGTGGCGGCACTCCGCCTCCTTCTCCGCCTGCGCCGGTGCACCCGAGCAGCCAGCAGCCTCCTCCTTCTCCGCCTCGCCAGCAAGGGCGGAAGAGACCCGCTGCCGCCCCGGCTGCTCCGGCGCGTCGTAGTCCTTCTCCTCCGCCTCGTAAGCAAGCACGAAAGAAGACAGACGCCGCGGCCGCTCCATCTGCTCCGACGTCTAGCAGTACAGTCAGCAGAGGCGGGAGGCAATACAGATACGGTCCTTCTCTCAAGCCTCTAGAGAAGTTACCATACGAGAGGACCGAGGAGGAAAACGCGAAGATCATGCAGACCGAAGTGGTGACTTCTTTGAAGGGTTGAAAGCAAAGAGACATCCACCTTCGGAGGAGAAGGTAGATCCGGTGAAAGCAAAGCGCACTATCGATGCCCTGAGGAAACCACCAAAGTCTCCGCCGAAAAACAACTATGAGTGCATTACTGCAAAGACATATCTCGAAGCTAACCGGTCGGGAAGTACTGTCAGTGATAAAAGGTTAAAAGAACGGGCAGCTGGGAAATTTTTTGCCCAGCTCGGCGAACAAGCAAAGCAATCGTGCCCTCCGCTCAATGTGTCTAGCGACATCGTCGCTAATGCTCCGGGGATGGTGCCCGGTTATAACAATCTTGGAGATTACCTGCCTGATGATGTACATTTTGATTTCTTGGAGGTGGACGAACACAGATACGAGTACGGGAAGCCTCTCGTCAAAGATGAAAAATCTCTAACAACGATGATGCGAAGATTCCATAATTGGTACATGAAAACCTACAGAGAGTCTGGGGGGACGAATACTTTGTATCTGAGAATTAAAGAGCAGCACGACCTCGTTGGAACTGATCTGTTGCCTGTTCCATTTGAGGAGTTCTTCGAGTTCTTCAATCAAAAGGCCCTCGATAAATTAACGGTCTTTTGCTACTGTCTGTAAGTACTATTTCTGTCATTAAGTCTCTATATATAGCTCGGCTCTTTCATTGCATGTATTTATAATTAATTATCCTCACTATATTATGCAGATTGAAGATCGTCGAGTGCAAAAACAAGAAATGTATGATATTGGGTTCATTAACACAAATATCATAGATGAAATTCAGGTTAAAAAGCACGCCGAAGAGGCCGAGGCCAACTTGCTACAATCGTTGATCAAAAATCAAAACAAAGATTACATACTCTTTCCTTACAACTTCAGTGAGTGTTACTGTCGTGTGCATATTCGGTTTCCCTTATTACTCGAGCGAGGTTATAGTAATGTAATTGATGAGTTATGCATGCGTGCGCAGCTTCCACTATGTTCTTCTGGAGATTAAGCTTGAGCGGGGACTAGTAACCGTCTTAGACTCGAGACGAAAAGATCCCGAAACCTATGCGGACATGACTAAATTGCTCAACAAGTAAGTTCAATCGATCATTATCGCACCATATCGGCAACTTTTTGTTCATTTCCTGATATCTCAAGTAATAATAATTATTTTCTTTGTCTTGCAGGGTTTGGAAACAGTTCACCGCAGAAGCTCCGGGACTGCCGAAGGAGCTGCGATATACATACCCGAAAGTAAGTACTACTAGCTAGCTAGTTGCGCGCATCTCCCGTTGATTCTATAGCTATACTTTCATCAATGTCATTTATAATGCTTCATTATCAGTTTGATTGACCTCTATTTCTCATAAAGTGCTTGTGGCAGGAAGAAGGGAATAATTTCTGTGGATACTACGTGTGCGAGTTCATCTACAACGCGACTTTGAAACATAAGCGGGGCTACTCTAAAAGACAATATGAAGTGCGTAAGCAATAATATTCACAATTTCATTTTATTACACCATCATTTCTGTTGAGTTTGATTCATATATGTATTAACCCCCTTCTTCAAATTAGACGTAGCAAATGCGGAATGAACTCCTAGAACAAGATCGCACGAAAGCAATTCAAGAGGAATTGACGGGATTCTTTCTTGACCACGTGATCAATAAAGCCGGAGAATACCATGTGGAAGTTGATTTCAAGTGCTAGGGGATTGTAAGAGATCTTACATATTGTATATGTATGTAGCCAGTAGCATCGGATAGATAATACGAAAACTTGTTGTTCGACCAATCTCTCGGAGAAGGAGAGGTCGATCAATCACTTCTCTCGGTATGCATGACGAACTTCTGTACTTAATGGTTCCCTTCATTTTCTTACTAGCTAGCGTGTCGAGGGCCTCTCTATGTACAGTATGTAGCGACAACCAAGCACGGACATAAGACAGGACACTTCTCTCTATTAATTAGCTAGCTAACACAATATATGAAACACCTAAATTAACCCCCAAAACCCCCAACGCCCCCCTTAAAAAAACCCCAGCCACTGAAATGCTGACGCGTGGATGCCTTTTGGTCCCAGTTGGTGCCACCAACCAGGACCAAATGCCCTCCTGCCTGGGCTCGGCACACCGGCCACATGGAGGCCCATCTGTCCCGGTTCGTGTTAGAACCGGGACTAAAGGTCTAGGGCATTAGTAACGACCCTTTAGTCTCGGTGCAAGAACCGGGACAAAAGGCCCTCACCAACCGGGACTAATAGGGGTTTTTCTACTAGTGCGGCCAGCAGTGCCTGGAACAACGTGTTCCCCGCTAGCACAAGCGGCATGAGTAGCAGCTGCAGCCATGTTCTCGTTGTTCGGCATGAACCCGCAGCTCGAGAACGTGGAAACCGTCGTGAACACGGCGAAGGTCCACACGCTCAGGGCCTTGCTCCGCAGCGTCCGCCTCGCGCCCGTGGACGTGTAGACGTAGGCCGCAATGGCGGTGGCGCCGAGTACGTGCGCCACCACGAGGATGGCGAGGACGACTAGGGACAGCGAGCGCACCGCCTCGAGCCGCAGCTGCTTCGCGCCTATCGGGCTTTTGCTCGTCTTGTCGGAGTTTCTCTTCTAGCTTTCGATGTCGGCGGCGGTGGCAACCTGTGGCGTCGTCTCGAGCTCGACCCCTCCATTGTCGTGGCTCTCCACTCGCTGCGATATGCTTATACCTTGTTAGCTCAGCTTGTACCATTTGGACGTCAGGCCTACGAGTGACACGAACACCTCGCCTCCGGCAAACATGAGCACGGTCAGGACGAAGAGCTGGCCGTAGGAGAACACCTCCATCTCGACGGCGGACATGCTCGACACCGTCACGGCTGACACGGTGGTGCAGAACAGGTCAATGCCGCGGGGCCGGCCCCTCCCGCCGCCGTGCCCGGCTGGCGGCGCACGGAACTTTAGCTCGTCCAGGAGGAGGTACCCGAGCCAGGAAACGGCGAGGAGGTAGGCGGCGTGTACGAGCAGCGAGCTGAGCCGAGACGGCCAGACCTGCCTGGCGCCGCACCGCAGCGCGTGCCGCCACCGCGCCGCACGCTCCGTGACGTGGTGATGCGTGTAGGACTTGCAGAGCGAGCAGAGGCGGTACATTGCCTTGTCGAGCGCTGCGGCCATGCGCCGCACGTGGTGTGAGAGTTCCCGGAGCTTATGGTGAGCTCTGGCCATGGCGTGGGTTCGTGTACTACTCCCTCCTTTCCGGTTTATAGGACTTATCTCAAAATTTTAGTTTTTCCACTTTATAAGGCTCAATTTGGTTGTTTTCCATCACATGTTCAGATTCTAAGGTGCATTAAATCATTGCATGCAAGTATTAAGAGAAAATTAACCAATGCATGTACTTTATGCATGCATGCATTGCAATTAATGCATTGATAAACATAATTTTTTGAGGAAAACAAGAGCATAAATTAGGTGCTTTTGTAAAATTACAAAAAGTATTCCACCACTCACCATCTACCTTGATTGGTAAGATTTTTGAATTGAGCCCTATAAACCGGAAAGGAGGGAGTATTGTTTTGGACGTGCACAGTGGTATTATGGGGTTTACGTGCACTAAAGTTGTGCATGCATGGGCCGGTGGCTTACGTGTTTCGCTGGTTGAGTTGATAAAGTGGAGACGTCCGTCAGGTATATATACAGGGAGGATAAGTGCAACGTACGGTTGGAAGTTGAACGGAACCTAGATGGCCGGCGCCGTCGGGGAAGACGATAGACTACGCGCCTCTCTAGACAACCCATCTTCAACCACAAACACAAAGATTCTTATTTTCTTACCTTTGATTACTGGTGCAGAGATTTGGTGTTTCTCCGGTGTTTAAGGAACTTTAGTTTAAATTTTCCGCATGATGCAACTTTAGTTTAAAGAACAGGGTTGCACATCTCTAACTTACTGTTGTACGCAATGTTTTTTTTGAGGGGCGTTGTACGCAACTTTAAAATGTCCAGCAACTGAATTTTTGTTAGACTACGAGTCCAGGGTATCCTCGTCGGACCCAAAAAACCCTCCCTGGTCTATTTCAAGAGCACCGTCACAAGCACGCATTGTGTTTGGACTTTGGAGTATATCCTAACTATATATCTAAGTTAAGTAAGTAAGTGATCCCATTTAAGGTGATGGATCGATTCTTTTTGAGGAAATGGTTGTAGAAGTTGGAAAACACTAATGGAGTTTGGCAGAAGTTGTTTGGAAGAAAATACCTTAGTAAGAAAACGTTATAAGGATGGAGTGATGATGGTGGTGGTTCCCACTTTTGGCAAGGTATGATGAATGTTAACCATACATTTCAAAAGCTTGCTAGGAGGGTTCTGGGAGATGGAGCTAAAACTCTTTTCTGGAAGATGTCTGGCTTGGTGATAAGACACTCGCTGAGAGATTCCCCTGATTGTATAACATATCCTTCTCTAAGTTCATCACTGTTCAGTCTGCCAAAACTAGAGGCTGGGATGCTTTTGAATTTAGGAAGACCCTCTATGGGGAGACTGAGTAGCAATTGATTTCCCTGAAAAAATTGCTATATGAAGTGGAACTCTCTAATGATAAGAATACCGTAAAGTGGACACTGAATAGCAAGAATAATTTTGTTGTGAGAGACTTGCACCTTAATTTTAAGGCTGCTACATTAGTACTTCCTCCGTCTATGTGTATAAGTCACCATACAAAAACCAAATAATACCAAAACATTTGGGCGAGGTGCATTAACTCCCATCTCGTTTCTTGTTTCTTGACATGTCAACCAATAAGAGATGTGGGGCGTGCATGTTTTCAATGACTTGAGACTATCAAACACGACATGCAATGGTTAGTTCATTACATACAATGCTATTAATTAGCAATTAAACATTAAGTTTTGTCATTTCCTCATCTGCCTTGGTCGCGGTACACAGCCTAAGATGAGTTATGTACCTAGACGGAAGGAGTAGGTTACAGATTTACCTTCAAACTTAAAGATCAGTTTTTTTGTGTGTGTGGCTAATGCTGAAAGGTTGTGTTCTCACTAAAGACAATTCGCTGAACAGATGGGGGATTGGTAATGGCCAGCTCCATTTCTGTGAGCAAAACTACAATATGGAGCATTTGTTTTTCAGATATTATCTTGCCAACCTTGGTTTGGCAGGTTGTGGGATGTGCTTTTAACCTAACTAGATTACATGATGGCATTGAGGATTTAATTGGTGATTGGGCTAACTCCTTCTCTAAAGACCAAAAGGCTTTATTGGTGATGGAAGGGGATACCATCTCCTGGACACTACGGAAGACAAACAAAGCTTGTTAAATAAACTATGATCCCGTTGTTGTTGTGTACAATTTTTGGCACTACCTTACCAATTGGAGCATTTTGCAGAAAGAACCAGGTCGAAGAAGAATTGAGGAGGCGTGCATGATGATTAAGAATGTGAGATGACTGAAGGTTAGGCTCGATTTCATGGATGAAATTTTCTAACCAGAAGGCTGGAGGTATGATGATGTTGCTCCATGATATAGAGTGTTTTTGTTGTTTGTCGTTGGCATTCTTGTAATAACTTACTATCAAATAGTATCTGTTAGAATGGAGATTCATTTCGGTGTGCTTTAGCTGTTTGAGGTATGCTTGTTAATGTGCCTTATAGGCTTGTCTCGGTATTCTAGGCTTTTGCTCTGCAAATGGGGTTTGATGCCCACCTCAGTCAGTCGTGCCTGCGAGGGTTCTTTAATGGAAATCGACGTGAGTCCAGAGCTCGATTTGTTTCTTTCAACATTTTGTTGTTTTGTTGATTGTATGACTATTTGGGGTGGTTTCTTTAATGGAAATTGATGCGAGTCCAGAGCTCAATTAGTTTCTTTCAATATTTCGTTGTTTTGTAGTTTGTAGTGACTATTTGGGGTGGTTTCTTTAATGAAAATCGACGTGACGGCTCATTTTTAAAAGGTAACACATTTACATGCACATTCAAGCCATTCACATCATCAAGCTCATACAAACCGTGCAGTCTTTACATTCTACTTTCCAACACATACAAGCAATCCACATCATCAAGCACATGCAAGCATTGCTCATCATCATTTTTTATTTTTATTTTGTCTAGCAACAAATAATTGAACTTGAATCTCACAAGGTAGTATAACATGCATCCACCCTCTATTTAGTTCTAGGTTTGTGACCGTTCATATGGTGAGAATGTCTTGTGGTATTATTCATATATTCTAGTTTTCCTTCTGATAATTGCATTACTATTACGTGCAGGGTGTTATCTAGTTTAATGAGTAGTATAGTCTAGTTTCTTGGGTGGTGTGGTGCTACCCAAAGCACTGTCGCAATGATTGTTAGGATCTTGTAATTAATTTTTTGACTTCTATACAAATATGGCATGTTTTACGTGCTCTAAAAGATTTTTTTCCTAAACTGGCTCAACCCCTTTCCATTACTTAACTTAACGATAATGCAAAATGGCCCACAACGAGTTCAGGAGTAGGTGAAAGAGGGTTGAAAGCACACATGCTAAGATATCTCGGAAGGGTAGAAACCCGAATCACACATCGCTTTACGACCTATCCACATGCTTCTGTCAGTGACACGTAATGTGTTTTCTTTTGCGGGATAAATATTTGTATTTTCAATCACCAACTCATTACAATCACCACAAGCTATCTCCAAAATCTCAGAAGGGCCAGAGCCAAGCCAAGTCATGGTTCTACCATGAACTCTACCAAAAGTAGCTAATCCATCACTAGCCTTATTCCGTAAATGTAAAATATGAGTAATACAAGTATGTCGAAGACTCAGAAGATGGCTGATTTCCTTCAGTAGAGATGCATAAACTGAACGATCAGTACCACCACCTGTAATATGTTGTAGAGTTGAGGAAGAAGGTCGACCACATTGGTTCCAGCCGCTCCAACCACATGTCAGCCGATGCATCACCCCACCAGGGGTAGCCAAGAAAACTCGACGGCGACGGGAGAATTGCATTGTGACGATGGTGGCATGAGGGACAAGTGAGGAGCAGGCGTGGTAGTCACTACAGGAAAATCCCGTTTTCCCATGTGTTAGACTATAAGTCGTGAGCTATTTATCGGGAACTCGGCTTATCTTCTCGGCTTATGCACACGGGGTAGAGCAGGACATGAAACTTCCTACCCGCAAAAAAATTCTTGTTTCGAGTGCTCTTTATAACCTCCCTCTCTCTCTTTTTGACTTGAAGGCCCTAAAGGGTAGATGGTGTTTTTAGAGGGGGCCTTCAGATTTTAGATAATCAGTCAGAGTATGTAAAAGCTGCATCCTAGCAATTTTAGAGTTTCTAATAAGTCAGTTGGAGAGTAGCCATCTGTCGTCTATACCGCATGTGCGAGGTTCTGTACATACTACATCAATATGATCGGTTGATCCATTTCCGTTGAAACCGGTACTTCTCGCTTCCCGTCCTCCTTGTGCTCAGTAATGGCGTCAGCCACATGCATTAAGGCACGCATCTTCTATCTAATCGCAATGGACCGATGGGTACCGCTCCATGGAATCGAGCTTCGAGCATGATATGCTCTCAATAATTGAGTAGAATGCTATCAAGGTCTTGAGGCTGTGAGCGCCCGAGCGGCCCGGGCGCTCTGAATTCTATCTATGATATATCTTAGATATATATTATGTCTTGGGTTTAGACTTATCGGGAGATTGGAGTGATCTTCATAAAGCGATTGCAGCTAGAGCATCTTTAGCAAATCTTTCAAAAGTTATAGTTGAGCCGAAACTTTCTAGTGTAGGGGCATCTCCAACGGCAACCCACAAATTTCCTCTCACATCCGTCTACGGACAGGGGGACCAGTCCACAGACAGGATGCGGGTGACTATCATCCAACACTGCCCGCATACATTTCAACTTGCATTTAAAACAAATCAGACAAAATTCATGCTAACCGTCTGATGTTCATTCGGATAGAAAATAGTACAAATCATTCATACATACCATGCAAATTAAATCTAGTACAATAATGTCTCAAATTCGACTAGATTCTGGATGTCCAACAAGTTTTTCGTCAACGGATCATGTCGTTCCACACATACTTCCGCTTCGTCTTCATCGAACAATGTGTGAATGTAAATGGCCACCCCTCTGGCCTGTGGTACACCACAATAGCGCTTACAGGCTACATATAATGTGTAGACCAACATTGAGTGAATGAATCAATCAACAAGTTGAGCAAGAGAAAGCAAAACTTATGATCTCGTCCTCTGACGCGTGCAATGGCCACCTGGCCTCGAGCTGACGAACCATGTCACCAAACTTGGTGACGCTGGTCTGGATAGTGTACTCGTGATACGATAAAGACCTCACGTTGCGTTGTTGAATGATGTACAAGTCGTAGGACACAATGTGCTTTCGTGCGTGAAACTTTTCATGCGTGAAACTTTTCTTCCGGGATGTCCTTGCGAGCTTTCAAATTCATCCACAAGATATTGGACCGAATTTCGTGTCCAATATATGCAACTTCAAGAAGAACCATCTGTGGAGTTGTTCCGGGATTTTTTCCATTTAAACCGCCGCACGGAGTTCTCTGACGGTCCCAACACGGAACTTGGTGGGGTATCAATCTAGAAGAGAAAAGAAGTTGATTTTCCTCATGCAAAACACCACAGCCATCCTAAAGATTGGAACAAAACTTGGTTTTATTGCCAGAATACTGCCCCTGCTGGAGAAAATCCCTTGCCGGGTTACCGCCCTCAGCGGCTTAGCAACGGCCACCCGTTACCTCTTTGCTTAACTACCCAAGAACGGAAAACTTATGCACCTCAACTCGCCAAGCTCCGGGCTCTCATGGCCAACGGTTTGACTGGTATTGATCTCGTCTGCTGCTGGGTTTCCTGGGGTATCTTACCTTTAAGTCGCCGCCCTGGATTAATGCATGAATATACGGGCGACGTCAAGGATCCTCAACGACATCACGAAATAGTAATGACAAAGATTGCAGTTACTGAATCTGTGAAGAAGATGCTGGACAAGCCGATCGCAGCTTGCAGTCAAATCGGGTTGCCACCTTTTTGCGCCATCAACAAACCGCCAGCGGTAAAGTTTAACTTATTGCACCATGATTCGCCTCCACTTTAACAATGTGCTAATGCTCCTGTGTTTTAATTTTGCAGGCCAACAACTCCTTCTGGAAACGGACTAAACCGGCCAGGGCTCCTCGTGCAAAGAGCAAGGTCACCAAGAAAGCAGGCAAGAAGAAAACCACCGAATCCTCTGATCCGCCAGAGGATGTTGACGAATCAGATCCAGTGGTAGAACTTTACTCACTTGGTTCCTTTTTCATACACCTTATTGACAATAACTATTCCCAGGATGATGCGGCAGCCAGTCGTGCAGACCATGTTGAGTTAATCTCTCTTTCTCCGATTCGGATCTTCTGCCGGTTCAAAGATATCACCGTGCAATTCGGAAAGTGAAATACTCTCACCCTCTTGCTTATCTGGATCCAAAATTTTCTTTGAAGACACAGCAAGCTGAAGAACATCGCACAACCCGGCGCAGTGGCCAGCAAATCACCTCTTCCGGTTTACCAGATACGCCAAACCGAAAATGTCGTCCAGTGGTTACTTGTTCTCCCGAAAAACTTTATCCTTTAAAGGGTTTCTTTAGATACCCACTTAATCGGTCTGATCCAAACTACTAGGCGTCTTCCAATTCATCTGGCGGTTCATCAACCACTCAGCTGCCTCCCCTCAAAACCGTCCCTGGGTAAGTATTGTTCTTCATGTTTTTCCTTCGTAATTCGGTTTACCGTGCTAATCTTTGTTGTGATGTTACAGTGCCAAATCCCGCCTAAGCAAGAAGGCTAAAACCAATACCCCCATTGGTGAAGTTGAACCAGAGAGGGCTGCTGAAGATACCAGTAGAAATACCGATGTTATGGATGATTCAATCCGACAAGGCGAGAATACTGAAGCTAATTCGCCGGAGGCTGACCCGGCAACTCATATTGATCCGTCGAGCCCTCATGCTACCCCTCCAAGCCCGGCTTCCAATCCGCCGAGCCTTCTGCTAATCCGCCAAGTCCCGCTAGGGGTACCAGCAATCCGCCAAGTCCACCAAGAAATGATGATGATGATGTTGTAATTCCGGCACAGCTCACACCAGTCCTGGTAATCCGGTTATCCTGGCCAAACATACCGCCAAAGAGGAATTCGTGACTATGGGCAAGGGGAAAGGGAAGACGGATTTATCCAACTTCGTCAACCTTAGCGCTGAGGAACTTCATTCCGTCTATTTAAACCGCCTGTACACCAGCCGTGACCTTGAAGCCGGTTTGGTGAACCTGATGAAGGAGCATTATGAGGTATGAACACTTGAAACTTATTCTATTCTATATATTGTTTCCATGGTAGCCCCCAAGGGCCGGTTTATCTCCTGAAGATAAACCGGGACTTTGATATAAAGAACACTTCGACGTAGTAACCCCCAAGGGCCGGTTTGTCTCCTCAAGATAAACCGGGATTTTGATATAAAGAACACTTTGACGTAGTAACCCCCAAGGGCCAGTTTGTCTCCTTGAAGATAAACCGGGACTGTCTGTCTTTGTTGATTGCTTTTTCCTTTATGACTGATCAAATGTGCATTAGCCCCCAAGTGCCAAGCTTAATACCTGAATTGAGCCTTGGGGCTTTGAAAAATACCCAGTTGAAAAAAGAAAACCACATTAGCCCCCAAGTGCTAAGTGTATAATTTATTATGTGCTTGGGACTATAAGAGATGTTTAACTGTTGTATCATCTGACCTTGCAGGCTGACATGAAAACCAAAGAGTCCCAAACCGCCGATCTTTAAGAAATCCTTAAGCTACAGCAAGAAGAGACCTCTAAAGCCAAAGAAGAGCTCAAGGGTGCCTTATTGGCCATGGAACAACTTAAAGAGGGCTTCAAAACTGAACGCACCAACTGGGAGACTAAAAAGGCTGCATTATTAAAGTGGGTAGAAGATGCTGAAGCAGCCCTTAAACCGGTGGAGGAAGAACTGACAGGTCTGAAGCATCAAGTGAATTCCATGACGGCTTCCGTGTTTGGTAAGCACCTTAGAACACCTGTTCTATAGTACTATCAACTCCGCCGGTTTAACTTGAATTTTTGAAACCGCCGCAGTCCCTCGCATTACTCATCTTGGAACAAACATGCGGATGAAGCTAGAAGCGGCCTACACGTTGATTGAGCAACTGTATACCAGTGCTCAGCGAGTGATCTCTGCAGCTTCATACAACAGACCGACACCAACTTTGATCAAGGACACATTAACAAGATTATCCATGACACCGGCTCAGATAGAGGAGGTGAAGCGATCTGCTTCTAGGGCTGGCACTTTACTCGCACTGACTCGGGCCAAAGCATGGATATCTGACTTGGATCCGGTTGACATCTGTAACGCCCCGGATTCGTTGCGCCAGGTGTCCCCCAGTTATTCGCCATCATTGCCATGTCATTTTCTTGCGTGTTGCATATTGCCATGTCATCATGTGCATCTCATTTTGCATTCGTGTTCGTCTCATGCATCCGAGCATTTTCCCCATTGTCCGTTTTGCAATCCGACACTCCTATGTCCTCCGGCGTTCCCCTTTTTGTCTCCTGTTGTGAGCGGGTGTTAAAATTTCTTGGAATGGACCGAGGTTTGCCAAGTGGCCTTGGTTTACCACCGGTAGACCGCCTGTCAAGTTTCGTGCCATTTGGAGTCCGTTTGATACTCCAACGGTTAACCGCGTAGCCCGCAAAGCCCCTTTTGTTTTGCAGCCGAAGACCCCTCCAAAGTGGCCCAAAAATCCCTCCAAACCCCCCATGCTCTCGGTCGTTCGATCACGATCGCGTGGCCAAAATCCGCACCTCATTTGGACTCTCCTAGCTCCCTCTACCTATAAATATGTCTTCCTCCCCGAAATCCCGCAGTCCAAACCCTAAAAATCCCCCCCTCTCCGCGTCGGACATGTCCGCCTGCCGCTGGACGAATCCTGCCGCTGCCCGCGCCAATCATGGCCTGCCACGTGTCCACCCGCGCCCACTTCACCGCCGGGCCTGTGAAGCCCAGATCGGACCCGCCCCAAGCCGCGCCGGGCCCGAGGAAGCCCGCAACCTCGCCGCCCGCACCCGCCTTGCCGGATCTTCGCCGCCGCCTTCGCGCCGTCGCCAGCGACCAACTATGGCGACCGGAACACGCCGCCGCCCGTCCTCCGCCTTGCCTGCCTTGCCATCCACCGCGCCCGCCGCCGCACGCCTGCCCCGAGCACCGGCCCGCGCCTCCCCGCTCCTCTGCTCGCTGGCGCCGCCAGCCGCCCCGGGCGCCATCGCCGGCCCCCGCCTCCACCGCGCCGGCCACCGCTCCCCGCCGGCATCCCGCGCCGCACCTCGCGGTGCCGCGCCGCCCCGCCTCCCGTGTCGGCCCTGGCCGCCGTCGCCAGGCGCCCTGCTGCTCCCTGCCGGCGTTCGCCTCGGCTTCCGCGCCGCTCACCGGAGCTACCCTGCCGTCGTCCTAGCCGGATCTGGTCAACCGGGACCAGATCCACCCACCCATCCATCCAAACACGGCGCCCCGTCCCGATCCGCTCCGTCCCGTATATCCTCGTCCGCCCGTTGACTTTTTTTGCGAGGTGAAAATCTGCCAAGTCCCCGTTTTATTTGCATATTATGTTGACCTCTTCATTGCATCGTTACTCCATGCATACTGCTCCGTTTCGTGCGTATGATATATCAAAATGTTCACCATGAGATGCTCTTCATTTAATTACATTATGTCATGCTTGTTTGAGGTCATCTTGATGCCTGAATCTCTGTTGCAAGAGTGCTATATGATGTTATTCTGCTAAAACCGTTATAACTTGATGATTTGTCATTTTCGTTGCATTTTGTGTGTGCATCCTATGAGGCTGATCTCTACATGTGTTTTGTACTACATCATGCCATCTTTACAGGAGTGCCATACATGTATTTTTGTGAGTTGTGTAGTGAGTGCATCAAGCTTGTTAAGTAGGGTACTTGATGTTACTGTTTTGCTAGGCTGAATCTGTTATTTTGTGATGCTATGTAAACCTGCTGCTACAAGTCATTCTATGCATAATCTGGAGATGTTCACTAAGGATGTTTTGTTATACATGTCATGCTCTATCCATACATGCCCCTGTTTGCATTTATAGACTGCTGTAGCTTGTTGTAATCTTGCTCCAAAGTTGCTAAATAATGTTGCTGTCATCCTGTTAACATTAAGTTCAGTTTTGCCATGAGCTTTTCTAGTGATCCATGCATCCTATGAACTTGCTCTTGCCACGCTTAGCTTCATAAACATGTCTTCTTACTGTTTGTTATCTTGTCATGCCATGTATTACTCTTTGGTGAGTGGTACAAGCTCACCAACATGCCTACTTATTGTTGTTCCTGCCATGTTTGAATCTGTCATATAACTTGCCATGTTTACATGGGTATCATCATATCTTCTGATCCTTTTTGGATCATGGTCAGTAAAGGACTTTTGTTCTATGCATTTAGTAGTATCATTCCATGCCTTTGTTTGCCATGATAAGTTCCTGTAACATGTTGTTTGATAGCTCTAAACATTGCAACCTGATGTTATTTTTGCAAAGTCTGAAACTGTTACTATATGCAATCTTGCCATGTGTTTTGGAGCATGTTCTAGTGATTTCTGGAGATAGCTCAGTGTTCATGGTTTGTTATGCTTTACCTGTAAATCATGTCCATGCCTTTTGTTTTCATATTGTGGTACTGTAGCATGTTGTTTTGATGCTAGCAAGATGCCTAGTTGCTGTTTTGGACAGATTGTTGTTATGACTTGTATAGAGTGTGTGTTGAACCGTTGCTCCGTTTTGAGTGTGCTCTGTATGAAACTTGCTTGATTTTGCATGTAGCTTCATATTATCATGTTGCATCCATGTTTTGAGGTGTTTGTTTGATGTTTGCACGCATTTTGCATCAATGCCATGTTTATCTTGTTTTGCTCATATCTTTTAGTCCGTAGCTCCAAATCTAACGAACTTTATATGTAAATTGACTAGAATCTCATGTAGATCATCTTGGTGCATCTTAACTTGCTGTTTAACAACTTGAACATAAGGTTTATTAAGATCTGGACCAATTTCTAAATTTGCATATGAGGACTTACCGGAATTGTTATATGTTGTTCTCGGCCTCATTTAAACTTGCCTTGATGTGTTGCTCTTGTATACATCATCTCTTGCCATGAGTAGCTTCATGTAGCCTTGTCATGCATCATGCTTGGTTGTGCTTCATGTCTTGTCTATGTGTGGTGTGTTTACCATGTTGTGTGCTTCTTCTCGATAGTTCCCGTTTCGTTGCGATCGTGAGGATTCGTTCGTCTACGTTTGGTTCGGCTTCATTCGTTCATCTTATTCATGGACTCGTTCTTCTTCCTTGCGGGATTTTAGGCAAGATGACCATCACCTTGGATCTCATTACTATCATTGCTATGCTAGTTGCTTCGTTCTATCGCTATGCTGTGCTACCTATCTCTTTTTGATCAAGCCTCCCAATTTGCCATGTCAGCCTCTAACCTTTTTCACCCTTCCTAGCAAACCGTTGTTTGGCTATGTTACCGCTTTGCTCAGCCCCTCTTATAGCGTTGTTAGTTGCAGGTGAAGTTGAAGATTGCTCCATGGTGGACATGATTATGTTGGGATATCACAATATCTCTTATTTAATTAATGCATCTATATACTTGGTAAAGGGTGGAAGACTCGGCCTTATGCCTAGTGTTTTGTTCCACTCTTGCCTCCCTAGTTTCTGTCATACCGGTGTTATGTTCCTGGATTTTGCGTTCCTTACGCGGTTGGGTGATTTATGGGACCCCCTTGACAGTTCGCTTTGAATAAAACTCCTCCAGCAAGGCCCAACCTTGGTTTTACCATTTGCCTCACCACCACCTATACCTTTCCCTTGGGTCGGCCAACCCGAGGGTCATCTTTATTTTAGCTCCCCCGGGCCAATGCTTGTCTAAGTATTGGTCCGAACCAGAGCCACTTGCAGTGCCACCTCGGGGAAACTTGAGGGCTGGTTTTAGTTGTACGTAGTGTTCATCCGGTGTTGCCTTGAGAACGAGATATGTGCAGCTCTTATCGGGATTGTCGGTGCATCAGGCGCCTTTGCTGGTCTTGTTTTACCATTGTCGAAATGTCTTGTAAACCGGGATTCCGAGTCTGATCGGGTCTTCCTGGGAGAAGGTATATCCTTCGTTGATCGCGAGAGCTTATCATGGGCTTAGTTGGGACACCCCTGCAGGGTATAAACTTTCGAAAGCCATGCCCGCGGTTATGTGGCAGATGGGAATTTGTTAATGTCCGCTTGTAGATAACTTGACACCAGATCCTAATTAAAAGGCATCAACTGCGTGTGTAGCCGTGATGGTCTCTTTTCGGCGGAGTCCGGGAAGTGAACACGGTTTTTGGGTTATGTTTGACGTAAGTAGGAGTTCAGGATCACTTCTTGATCATTGCTAGCTTCACGACCGTTCCATTTGCTCTCTTCTCGCTCTCTTTTGCGTATGTTAGCCACCATATATGCTTAGTCGCTGCTGCAACCTCACCACTTTACCCCTTCCTTTCCCATTAAGCTTTGCTAGTCTTGATACCCATGGTAATGGGATTGCTGAGTCCTCGTGGCTAACAGATTACTACAACAACAGTTGTAGGTACAGGTTATGCGATGATCTTGACGCGAGAGTGATGTTACTTGTTTTGGAGTTCTTCTTCCGCTTCTTCATCGGTCAGGGGATAGGTTCTAGGTCGGCAACCTGGGCTAGCAGGGTGGATGTCGTTTGAGTTTCTATTTATGTTTCATCCGTAGTCGGATGTTGATCTCTTGTATGGTGTTGTTGTATTCGTGTGGCATTGTATGCCTTATGTATGTATCCCTACCTATTATGTAATGTTGATGTAATGATATCCACCTTGCAAAAGTGTTTCAATATGCGGGTCTATCCTTGGTGGGACCTTCGAGTTCCTTTTGGATAGGGTCGCATATTGGGCGTGACAAGTTGGTATCAGAGCCTCGACCGACCTTAGGAGCCCCCCTTGATTGATCGTGTAGTTTGGACGTTGTCGAGTCTAGAAGGAAACTATTTTTGGAGTCTAGTTATATCGGAGAGTAGGAATTCTTTTTACTCCTAAGCCCCTTCGTCGCTCTGGTGAGGAATCTTGACGTAGGTGTTTTGAATTACTCCTCTTCCCCTTCAAATTTTCTTTAGGATCACGCAGTTGGTTTTCTGATCGTTGGTTCTCAGGTCTTTTGATCCGGTGCATTTCTCGTCAAGTTGACTCGAACCTCTTCGTCTTTGCCAAGTTCAATCCACAGTCCACTCTCAACGAAGTTGTTTCTCTGCCCGCAGTTGTCTTCTTTTCCCACCCGCCCACCCCTTTTTCTCTCGGAACCAGAGTCCGTAATCGAGTATCCATCCTACTCGTGTGAAGCCTTTGCTTTCTTTCAACCGTTGTTTTATCTTCAAGATATTTGTCGGTTCTCCCTTCCAGGTGCCTTTGTTTTCCCGCCTTCCCACCCTCTTATTCCCGAAGCCTGAGTCTGTTTCGACCTTCAATTCCATTCATGCGGAGCCTTTTCAGTCTTTTATCAATTGTTTCAACCGGTGAATTATCTTTTGTTTGAAATTCTTCATCTCTTTTTCCGGTGCACTAAATTCAAGTTTTTTCCGGTGTTGATCGTATTCTTTTCCTTGGATCAAGTGTTCTCCTTGCTCGTTTGCCTCTCGCCATTCAATCATTCTGGAGTTCAAAAGACATCTCAGGAGATTCGTCTGTGTTCCAATTAATTCTAGGTTGTCACCTCATTCAAATATTTCAATTGTTCCGGTGCATCATCTATCTATTCAACAATCCTTTCCGACGGCGTTTTTCTCTTTAGTGGGCCCCAACCCACAGGTCTTTTCCCAGGATCTTACCTGACTCTTCTAATTATTCCAGAGCCACCCCTAATTCTTTTCAAAGGGTGACGTAAGAATGGATTCCATCAGTCACATGCCTTTTGAAGATCTTTTTCAAATTCTTTTTATTGTTGGCTCAACCTCTTCATTTGTCATGCTCCCGGAGTATCTCAGTAATTTTGTTGGTGTTTCTCGTCGTCATTTGAAGATCGAAGAAGAGTTCCTCTTAAATCTTGTTCATTCTCTCGAAGTTTCGCGGTTCTAGCCTCATGTTATCCTCTCGAATTATTCCATTTGTCAGATATTCTTTCTTACCCATCCGGAGTATGTCAGAAGTTGTTTTCCCGTTTCTTTTCACCAGAGGCCATCGTTCCAGAAGAATTCTTCATCCTCAGATTTCAGCTACCGTTATCCAATTATCCCGGTGCTCCATTCAAGTGTTCTTTAATAAGCTCATGATCTCCTTGTTATTTTGCATCTAAATCCCCTCTAGCATATTTGTTCCTCCAATTCTTCCCGATGATTCATTCTCTTCCACCAGTCATTTCTGAATTCTAACGGTGGTTGGCTCAAGATTATTTTTTCTTCGTTTATCATATTAATTCATTCATTCTTTCCAATCCCACCGGTGGTTCATGAAGACTTTCTCAAGTGTTGTGCTATACCTCCCTTAACCCTTTTAAAAAAGAATAAGTAGTATGCTAAATCCATTGCTTTTCACCTATCTAATTTGATGAAGGATAATCATACAATAAATCTTATTCTTATTTCATCCAAGTGATTAATCCTTTCCTTCGGAGTTTGTTCTTGATGAATAACTAGTTCCAAGTGTTTCCATCTTTTTTTCTGGAGTTCAAATTCCCTAGGCCATTTTGTCGGAACCTCCATCTAAATCACCGCAAGGCTTTAATCTTATTCTTTTCATCTTTCATTCTATCTCATCATCCTTTTTGTCAACGGAGTTCTTCATGGTGGTTCTTCATGATTTAATTCATTCTTCAAGAGTTCATCAAGACTTTGTTGGAGAAGTTCAAGTATCTTTCTTCTCGCGTCTCGAAGTGTATTTAATTCTCCGTATTCTTTTGAAGTGGAGTTTTGCATTTCTTCGTTATTCCCAGATATTCACGCATTTGCTTGTGGCATAATTTCACCTCAAGTTTTGAGTTGTTTTTGATAAGTCCACAACAAGCTTATTCTTTCGTTCTTGATTTTCTCAACAGCTCTGTTCAACCCTTCCTTCTAAATTCTTTTCATTCCATTCTTTCAATTCTTCCGGAGGCATTGCATTGTTCATCTCGTCAAGTGTCATCCCATCTTGTGAAGTTCATGTTCTATTCCTTCCATTTTCAGCCGGAGTGCTGCCTAAATCCTTTCAGTCTTATTCGTTTCTTATCTTGTTCTAACCGGAGTGGTTTCATAGCCTATCTGATTCCATGAGCTTTTGATTCTCGTCATTCTTGTCGTTCCTCTCTTCTTCTCGAATGCTCTTGATTCTTTTCTTCTTCTCTTGAGTTCTTGTTTCACCTCATCCATTTCCCCTTCCGTCTCGCTCCTAAGATCTCGGGACGAGATCTCTTGTTAGTGGAGGAGTGTTGTAACGCCCTGGATTCGTTGCGCCAGGTGTACCCCAGTTATTCGCCGTCATTGCCATGTCATTTGCTTGCATGTTGCATATTTCCATGTCATCATGTGCATCTCATTTTGCATTCGTGTTCGTCTCATGCATCCGAGCATTTTCCCCGTTGTCCATTTTGCAATCTGACACTCCTATGTCCTCCGGCGTTCCCCTTTTGTCTTCTGTTGTGAGCGGGTGTTAAACTTTCTCGGAATGGACCGAGGTTTGCCAAGTGGCCTTGGTTTACCACAGGTAGACCGCCTGTCAAGTTTTGTGCCATTTGGAGTCTGTTTGATGCTCGAACGGTTAACCGCGTAGCCCGCAAAGCCCCTTTTGTTTTGCAGTCCAACACCCCTCCAAAGTGGCCCAAAAATCCATCCAAACCCCCTCCGTGCTCTCGGTCGTTCGATCACGATCGCGTGGCCGAAAACAGCACCTCATTTGGACACTCCTAGCTCCCTCTACCTATAAATATGTCTTCCTCCCCGAAATCCCGCAGTCCAAACCCTAAAAATCCCCCCCTCTCCGCGTCGGACATGTCCGCCCACCGCCGGACGAATCCCGCCGCCGCCCGCGCCAATCATGGCCTGCCACGTGTTCACCCGCGCCCACTTTGCCGCCGGGCCCGTGAAGCCCAAATCGGACCCGCCCCGGGCCACGCCGGGCCCGAGGGAGCCCGCAACCTCGCCGCCCGCACCCGCCTTGCCGGATCTTCGCCGCCGCCTTAGCGCCGTCGCCGACGACCAACTCCGGCGACTGGAGCATGCCGGTGCCCGTCCTCCGCCTCGCCTGCCTCGCCGTCCACCGCGCTCGCCGCCGCACGCCTCAGCGCGCCTGCCCCGAGCGCCAGCCCGCGCCTCGCCGCACCTCCGCTCGCCGGCGCCGCCAGCCGCCCCAGGCGCCATCGCCGGCCCCGCCTCCACCGCGTCGGCCACCGCTCCCCGTTGGCGTCCCGCGCCACACCCCGCGGTGACGCGCCCCCACGCCTCCCGCGCCGGCCCTGGCCGCCGTCGCCAGGCGCCGCGGCGCCCCACTACTCCCTGCCGGTGTCCGCCTCGGCTTCCGCGCCGCTCGTCGGAGCCACCCCGCCGTCGTCCTCGCCGGATCTGGTCAACCGGGACCAGATCCACCCACCCATCCATCCAAACACGGCACCCCGTCCCGATCCGCTCCATCCCGGATATCCTCTTCCGCGTGTTGACTTTTCTGCAAGGTGAAAATCTGCTAAGTCCCCGTTTTATTTGCATATTTTGTTGACCTGTTCATTGCATCATAACTCCATGCATACTGCTCCGTTTCGTGCGTATGATATATCAAAATGTTCACCATGAGATGCTCTTCATTTCATTCCATTGTGTAATGCTTGTTTGAGGTCATCTTGATGCCTGAATCTCTGTTGCAAGAGTGCTATATGATGTTATTCTGCTAAAACTATTATAACTTGATGATTTGTCATTTTCGTTGCATTTTGTGTGTGCATCCTATGAGGTTGATATCTGCATGTGTTTTGTACTACATCATGCCATCTTTACAGGGGTGCCATCCATGTATTTTTGTGAGTTGTGTAGTGAGTGCATCAAGCTTGTTAATTAGGGTACTTGCTGTTACTGTTTTGCTAGGCTGAATCTGTTATTTTGTGATGCTATGTAAACCTGCTGCTACAAGTCATTCTATGCATAATCTGGAGATGTTCACTAAGGATGTTTTGTTATACATGTCATGCTCTATCCATCAATGCCCCTGTTTGCATTTATAGACTGGTGTAGCTTGTCGTAATATTGCTCCAAAGTTGTAAAATAATGTTGCTGTCAGCCTGTTAACACTAAGTTCAGTGTTGCCATGAGCTTTGCTAGTGATCCATGCACCCTATGAACTTTCTCTTGCTATTCTTAGCTTCATCAACATGTCTTCTTACTGTTGGTTACCTTGTCATGCCATGTATCGCTCTTTGGCGAGTGGTACAAGCTCACCAACATGCCTACTTATTGTTGTTCCTGCCATGTTTGAATCTGTCATATAACTTGCTATGTTTACATGGGTGCCATCATATCTTCTGATCCTTTTTGGCTCATAGTCAGTAAAGGACTTTTGTTCTATGCATTTAGTAGTATCATTCCATGCCTTTGTTTTCCATGATAGTTCCTGTAACATGTTGTTGGATAGCTCTAAACATTGCAACCTGATGTTATTTCCGCAAACTCTGAAACTGTTACTATATGCAATCTTGCCATGTGTTTTGGATCATGTTCTAGTGATTTCTGGAGATAGCTCAGTGTTCATGTTTTGGTATGCTTTACCCGTACATCATGCCCATGCCTTTTGTTTTCATATTGTGGTACTGTAGCACGTTGTTTTGATGCTAGCAAGATGCCTAGTTGCTGTTTTGGACAGATTATTGTTATGACTTGTAGAGTTATGTGTTGAACCGTTGCTCCGTTTTGAGTGTGCTCTATATGAAACTTGCTTGATTTTGCATGTAGCTTCATATTATCATGTTGCATCCATGTTTTGAGGTGTTTGCTTGATGTTTGCACACATTTTGCATCCATGCCATGTTTATCTTGTTTTGCTCATATCTTTTAGGCCATAGCTCCAAATCTAATGAACTTTATATGTAAATTGACTAGAATCTTGTGTAGATCATCTTGGCGCATCTTAACTTGCTGTTTAACAACTTGAACATAAGGTTTATTCAGATCTGGACCAATTTCTAAATTTGCATATGAGGACTTGCCGGAATTGTTATATGTTGTTCCCGGCCTCATTTAAACTTGCCTTGATGTGTTGCTCTTGTATGCATCATCTCTTGCCATGAGTAGCTTGATGTAGCCTTGTCATGCATCATGCTTGGTTGTGCTTCATGTCTTGTCTATGTGTGGTGTGTTTACCATGTTGTGTGCTTCTTCTCGATAGTTCCCGTTTCGTTGCGATTGTGAGGATTCGTTCGTCTACGCTTGGTTGGGCTTCATCCGTTCATCTTCTTCATGGACGCGTTCTTCTTCCTTGTGGGATTTCTGGCAAGATGACCGTCACCTTGGATCTCATTACTATCATTGCTATGCTAGTTGCTTCATTCTATCGCTATGCTGCGCTACCTATCTCTTTTTGATCAAGCCTCCCAATTTGCCATGTCAGCCTCTAACCTTTTTCACCCTTCCTAGCAAATTGTTGTTTGGCTATGTTGCGACTTTGCTCAGCCCCTCTTATAGCGTTCTTAGTTGCAGGTGAAGTTGAAGACTGCTCCATGGTGGACAGGATTATGTTGGGATATCACAATATCTCTTATTTAATTAATGCATCTATATACTTGGTAAAGGGTGGAAGACTCGGCCTTATGCCTGGTGTTTTGTTCCACTCTTGCCTCCCTAGTTTCCGTCATACCGGTGTTATGTTCCCGGATTTTGCGTTCCTTACGCGGTTGGGTGATTTATGGGACCCCCTTGACAGTTCGCTTTGAATAAAACTCTTCCAGCAAGGCCCAACCTTGATTTTACCATTTGCCTCACCACCACCTATACCTTTCCCTTGGGTCGGCCAACCCGAGGGTCATCTTTGTTTTAGCCCCCCCGGGCCAATGCTTGTCTAAGTGTTGGTCCGAACGAGAGCCACTTGCAGCGCCACCTCGGGTAAACTTGAGGGCTGGTTTTAGTTGTATGTAGTGTTCATCCGATGTTGCCCTGAGAACGAGATATGTGCAGCTCTTATCGGTATTGTCGGTGCATCGGGCGACTTTGCTGGTCTTGTTTTACCATTGTCGAAATGTCTTGTAAACCAGGATTTGAGTCTGATCGGGTCTTCCTGGGAGAAGGTATATCCTTCGTTGATCGCGAGAGCTTATCATGGGCTTAGTTGGGACACCCCTGCAGGGTATAAACTTTCGAAAGCCATGCCCGCGGTTATGTGGCAGATGGGAATTTGTTAATGTCCGGTTATAGATAACTTGACACCAGATCTGAATTAAAACGCGTCAACCACGTGTGTAGCCGTGATGGTCTCTTTTCGGCGGAGTCCGGGAAGTGAACACGGTTTTTGGGTTATGTTTGATGTAAGTAGGAGTTCAGGATCACTTCTTGATCATTGCTAGCTTCACGACCGTTCTGTTTGCTCTCTTCTCGCTCTCTTTTGCGTATGTTAGCCACCATATATGCTTAGTCGCTGCTGCAACCTCACCATTTTACCCCTTCCTTTCCCATTAAGCTTTGCTAGTCTTGATACACATGGTAATGGGATTGCTGAGTCCTCGTGGCTCACAGATTACTACAACAACAGTTGCAGGTACAGGTTATGCGATGATCTTGATGCGAGAGCGATGTTACTTGTTTTGGAGTTCTTCTTCTGCTTCTTCATCGGTCAGGGGATAGGTTCCAGGTCGGTAGCCTGGGCTAGCAGGGTGGATGTCATTTGAGTTTTTGTTTATGTTTCATCCGTAGTCGGATGTTGATCTCTTGTATGGTCTTGTTGTATTCGTGTGGCATTGTATGCCATATGTATGTATCCCTACCTATTATGTAATGTTGATGTAATGATATCCACCTTGCAAAAGCGTTTCAATATGCGGGTCTATCCTTGGTGGGACCTTTGAGTTCCTTTTGGATAGGGTCGCATATTGGGAGTGACAATGCCAAATATCTGGCTTGGATCCGGTTGACATCGCCAAGGGATTTCTAGATGAACAGGCTGACGGATCAGCTTTTGACAATGAAACACTCAAAGCTCTGACAAAGGAGATGCGTCCACTGTTAAGTCAACTTGCTGCAGAGGCTAACCTGACGGTTCATCGGTCTTTTTATGATGAGAGGAATCAGCGGGTTGATACAACTATGACAGAAGCGCAAAACCTTATCCCGCCAATTCGTAAGCACACTTACGCCCCTGATGTTGACCCGTCCAATGTGATAAGTGAAGAAGCTGTCTTTCGGGCTCTAACCCGGATTGACTGGACCACCCTTGACTTCCAGCCTCTGGGTGGAGAGGAGGAGGCTGACCCGGTGCCTGAAGATCCTTCCACTTCACGTCGTCCTGGCAACGAGTCTTAATCCGGCCTTTGTGCTTCTTTGTCAAACTTTGTTGTGCAAGAACAACCAGCATTTTGGGCCACAAAGTGCCTTGTAATAGGCTAGTTAAAACTCTTTGATTTGCTGTGCTGATGCACGACTTTTGTTGAACCGCCATGAAAAATGCAATGTTTGATTATGCTTTGATTACGCGATCCTGAAGCCTGCATATAGAAAGTGTGTCCTGGCGGTCTACCACTGGACGGGTCATAATGCCCAAGATAAAGCCCGATTGATAATCAAACCTTAAGAAATATGAAATAGCTCATACCTGTGATATGATATTACTTAGTTGATTTACCAACTGTGATTGTAATAAGGGTGAAAACCCAAATCATGAATTTGTATAACTCCACCATATACTGATGGCATATAACAAGTCATGTCGGGTTACAATGAACACCAGATGATCAAAACTGGCGACAAGTAGTCAAAGCCAAGCTGGGTTTAGAAACTCCAGTTTGATGGTAAGGTCTGTCAACTTGTAGTTGAAAACCAAGCCGGGTTAACAAACACCGGGAGTAATATGATGACTAAAAAAGCCATACCGGATCAAAAGATACCGGTTCAACATAGAATTTGTCAAAAGAAAATAAACAATGACAAGGCAAATAAAACCGTGTAGTCGAGGCTTTTCGAGGGCTGTCAGGCCCAAATTAGAGGCTTTTCGTGGGCTGCCAGGCCGCCGAGTTAAACCATTTGACAAAGCCTTTTAAGATGGGCCTCCAACTAACCAATCACCATTTTAACTTTGACAAGTTCAGGGTCTCAATGAGAGTAACTGTCAAATGTTCGGCGGGTCATGCTAGGATTACCTGGATAGGAGTGGCTTACTTGATGAAGGCAGGCTAACCCAGGGTTTTAGGTAAATATACCAGGCTTCCAAGCCATGGGTCGATACCCAGCTACAAGGGTCCTTTCAAGCTCTTTGTTACTTTACACAAAGAGCCCCCAAGTAACTCGATGAGCTATGCTCATTAGGTGCCTATGTTTGAGTTGTGCATAGCATCGAGACTCTCTTTGGCCCCGTGGGTGTGAAGCTCCCAAGCTGTATTGTGGCATGATAGCCGGTTTAACAGGTAGTACTCCGCTTTGTCAGCTGAAGCCCCCATGTAACTCAAAGGATATTTGAGAAACAATAGCAGAGGCCCTGCTTATAGCAAGGATGCTGGTTTATTTTATTGATTATAATATAGACATTGTCGAAATATGTACATAAGAAAAGCCTATGGCTCAAGTGTAGTAAGGCAGTAGGAGAGCTATGTTCCACGGCCGCCGGGTCTCCTCCTCAGAACTGCGTGAGTTGTCTTGAACGTCAATGAGGTAGTATGATATGTTGTGCAGATTCTTGCTTACCACAAAGGGTCCTTCCGAAGGTGGGGATAACTTGTGCATATCGGCCTGATCCTGGATGAGCCGGAGCACCAAGTTGCCTTCTTGAAAAGTTCTCGTCTTAACCTGGCGGCTGTGATAATGCCGCAGGTCTTGCTGATAAACCGCCGAACGAGCCAAAGCCATATACCGTTTTTCATCTAACAGGTCCAACACCTCCTGACGTGCTTGCTCATTGTCCGCTTCAACATAATTGGCAACCCGGGGCGAATCATGACGAATATCACTTGGGAGGACCGCCTCTGCCCCATATACCATGAAGAAAGGTGTGTAACCCGTTGATCTGTTGGGGATGGTGTTGATGCTCCATAACACAGAAGGAAATTCTTCCACCCAACAACCCGGCGTCCGCTTTAAAGGAACCATAAGCCGGGGTTTGATACCATTCAAGATCTCTTGATTAGCTCTCTCCGCTTGACTATTGGTCTGGGGGTGTGCCACGGATGCTAAGTCAAGCCGGATGTGCTCTCTCTGACAGAAATCCTCCATATCACCTTTAGAAAGGTTCGTGCCATTATCCGTGATAATGCTGTGTGGAAAGCCAAAGAAGCGGAAACTAATCTTTTTGAGAAATTGAACCGCCGTAGCCGCATCACACTTACTGACAGGCTCCGCTTCAACCCATTTGGTGAACTTGTCAACCGCCACCAGCAGGTGGGTCTTTTTATCCTTGGAACGCATAAAGGGTCCTACCATATCAAGCCCCCAAGTGGCAAACGGCCAAGTGATGGGAATCATCCTCAATTCTTGAGCCGGAACATGAGCTCGGCGTGAAAACTTCTGACAAGCGTCACACCGCTTTACCAGATCCTCCGCATCAGCATGAGCTGTCAACCAGTAGAACCCATGTCGAAAAGCTTTAGCGACCAGGGACTTTGAACCGGCATGATGACCACAATCCCCCTCATGAATTTCCCGTAGGATCTCTTGGCCTTGTTCCGGAGAAACACAACGCTGAAATATGCCTGAAACGCTGCAGCGGTGTAACTCACCATTGTGAATAACCATGGACTTGGATCGCCGGACTATCTGCCGGGCCAGGACTTCGTCATCTGGTAACTCGCCCTGGTTCATATATGCCAGATATGGAACCGTCCAATCCGGCACAACATGTAAAGCGGCCACCAATTGAGCCTCCGGATCAGGAACAGCCAAATCCTCCTCTGTAGGCAACTTAACAGACGGGTTATGCAAGATATCTAAAAAGGTATTGGGAGGTACTGGTTTACGCTGAGATCCAAGCCGACTTAAAGCGTCTGCTGCTTCGTTTTTGCGCCGATCGATATGCTCAACCTGATACCCTTTGAAGTGACCCGCCACAATATCCACCTCGTGTCTGTAAGCCGCCATGAGTGGATCCTTAGAATCCCAAGTGCCAGAAACTTGCTGAGCCACCAGATCAGAATCTCCAAAGCATCGTACCTGGCTTAAATTCATCTCCTTGGCCACACGAAGCCTGTGGAGCAGAGCCTCGTACTCAGCTGCATTGTTAGTACAACGGAACATTAAACGGAGGACATAACGAATTTTATCACCTCGAGGGGAAGTAAGGATAACTCCAGCCCCCGAGCCCTCCAATTGCCTGGGTCCATCAAAGTGGATAGTCCAGTATGTATTATCTGGTTTGTCCTCTGGTGCTTGTAACTCGGTCCAGTCATTAATAAAGTCAACAAGTGCCTGAGACTTGATGGTTGTTCAAGGCACATACTTCAAACCATGTGGACCAAGCTCAATTGCCCACTTTGCCACCTGGCCAGTTGCCTCCCTGTTCTGAAATATATCACCCAAAGGAGCTGAACTGACAACTATAATGGGATGGCCTTGAAAGTATTGTTTGAGCTTATGGCTTGCCATAAAAACTCCATATACCAGCTTCTGCCAATGCGGGTATCGCTGCTTTGACTTGATAAGCACCTCACTGATATAGTAAACCGACCGTTGAACCGGATACTCCTCACCAGCCTCTTTGCGCTCTACCACAATTGCCACACTGACAGCACGGGCATTAGCAGCCACGTACGATAACAAGGGCTCTTTGTCAACCGGAGCAGCAAGGAGCGGCGGTTCAGCCAACTGCCGCTTCAAGTCTTCAAATGCTGCATTAGCCGCATCACTCCAGACAAAGGTGTCTGTTTTCTTCAACATCTGATATAGAGGGATCGCCTTCTCTCCCAAACGGCTGATAAACCAGCTTAGGGCTGCAATTCAACCTGCTAGACGCTGAACATCATTGATGCACGCCGGTTTAGCCAAGAATGTAATCGCTTTGATCTTCTCTAGATTAGCCTCAATGCCTCTGTTGGACACCAGAAAACCTAGAAGCTTGCCTGCCGGAACACCAAAAACACACTTGTCCGGATTGAGCATCATCTTGTAAACACGCAGATTGTCAAAGGTCTCCTTGAGATCACTTATCAATGTCTCCTTCTTTCTAGACTTTACCACAATGTCATCAACATAGGCATGAACATTGCGCCCAATCTGAGTGTGAAGACAATTCTGCACACAACGCTAATAAGTTGCCTGGGCAATCTTGAGCCCAAAGTGCATAGAAACATAGCAGAGGGCTCCAAAGGGAGTGATGAAGGCAGTCTTCTCCTAGTCCTTAACTGCCATTTGGATCTGATGATAACCTGAATAAGCATCCAAGAAACTCAAATGCTCACAACCCACCGTCGCATCAATGATTTGATCAATACGCGGGAGAGCAAAAGGATCGGCCGGACAAGCTTTGTTCAAGTCTGTGTAATCCACACACATGCGCCAAGTGCTGTTTTTCTTAAGAACAAGCACCGGATTAGCCAACCACTCAGGATGAAACACTTCAACGATAAACCCAGCAGCCAACAGCCGGGCTACTTCTTCACCAATTGCCTTGCGTCTCTCCTCGTTAAAGCGACGAAGAAATTGCTTGACCGGTTTAAACTTGGGATCAATATTGAGAGTGTGCTCAGCGAGTTCCCTCGGTACACCTGACATGTCAAAAAGTTTCCATGCAAAAATGTCCCGGTTCTCACAGATGAACTCGATGAGCGCGCTTTCCTATTTCGGATTCAGATTTGTGCTGATGCTAAACTGTTTGGACGAATCGCTAGGAACAAAGTCAACAAGCTTAGTCTCATCAGCCGGTTTGAAATGCAGGGTTGGGTCATGCTCAGTGGTGGGCTTCTTCAGAGGGGTCATGTCTGCCGGATCAACATTATCTTTATAGAACTTCAACTCCACTATAGCACAAACCGACTCAGCATAGGCCGCATCTCCTTCCTCGCAATCCAAAGCGATCTTACAACTTTCGTGAACCATGATGGTCCCTTTGTGACCCGGCATCTTGAGATGCAAGTAAATATAACAAGGCCTTGCCATGAACTTTGCATAAGCCGGTCGCCCAAACAGGGCGTGGTACGGGCTCTGGATCCTCACCACTTCAAAGGTCAATGTCTCAGACCGGGAGTCATGTTCATCACCAAACACGACTTCCAAAGAGATTTTACCAACAGGATATGCCGATTTACCTGGTACCACACCATGGAAAACAGTGTTTGACGATTTAAGACTCTTGTCTGTCAACCCCATGTGATGGAAAGTCTCATAATATAGAATGTTGATACTGCTCCCTCCATCCATGAGTACCTTGGTGAACTTATAACCTCCCACCTGAGGTGCCACCACCAAAGCCAGGTGACCTGGATTGTCAACCCGGGGCGGATGATCCTCTCTGCTCCACACAATAGGTTGCTCGGACCACCGCAGGTAACGTGGTACTGCCGGTTCAACAGCATTAACAGCCCTCTTGTGAAGCTTCTGAGCACGCTTGCACAAACTTGTGGTGAATACATGGTACTGCCCACCATTCAACTGCTTTGGGTGACTCTGTAACCCGACTGCTGCTGATTTCCTTGATTATTTTGGTGGTTATTACCACCCTGGCTGTTGCCCTGATTATTCTGAAATCCAGAGCTTGAACCGCCGCCACCATGGAAACCTGGCCCTGAACCGCTTGATGGACCCTGATCATACCGGAAAAGATCAGAGTTTTTGAACTCCTTCATAATGTGACAATCCTTACAGAGATGTGTTGCAGGAATCTCCTTGGTCCATGCTTTGGGCAGGGCTGGTTCAACAAACGCTCCAGATTCATTCTGCCACCATGCTGGGGCGGTTTACCCTTACGACGATGCACATTAGCATTAGCCACAAAGTCTGAATCTGCTTTGCGCTTACCATTTGAAAGTGCGTTATGTCGACTAGAGGGGGGGGGGTGAATAGGCGATTTTTATGAATTCTTCACTGAGGAATTTGCCGGTGAGGAAATTCCTTAGAGAAGAACTATTAGCAGCGGAATAAGTACTCAGAAGTAAACATAACAGAATACAAGCATGGTCATCATGATGAAATGAAGACTAGCACAGAGTACAGAAAGCGTAATCACAGGATAACACAAGATGAAGACAAACAGACTGAACAAATTGAACTGTGGAAATTGAGAAAGTCTTCAGTCAAAGTCTTCAAACACAGATATGAACAAACACTCAACACAGTAATGAGGAAATGAAAGGGTTGAGGAAATAGAACCAGTTAGGTTGGTGAAGACAATGATTTGGTAGACCAGTTCCAACTGCTGTCTCAGTTGTACGTCTGGTTGGAGCGGCTGAGTATTTAAACTCGAGGACACGCAGTCCCGGACACCCAGTCTCTGAGCACGCAGCTCAGGACACCCAGTCCTCACCATATTCTCCTTGAACTAAGATCACGCAGATCTCGTCCAATCACTCGTGGTAAGTCTTCAGGCGACGTCCAAACCTTCACAGACTTGGTCACTCAGCAATCCACAATTCATCTTGGATGCTCTAGACCTTGACGCCTAACCGTCTGGAAGAAGCACAGTCTTCAAAGATAACAAGTGTCGGATCCACGCAGGATCAATTTCTTCAGTGATGCTCAATCACTTTGGGTTTGGAGGTGTTTGGGTTTTGGGGATTTTCCTCACTCGATGATTTTCGCTCAAAGTCCTCGGAGGATGGGTTGCTCTCAAATGACAAGTGTCAAGTTCTCTCGGAGCAGCCAACCAGCTAGTGGTTGTAGGGGGCGGCTATTTATAGCCTAGGGAGCAGCCCGACATGATAAGACATAAATGCCCCTCAATGATATGACCGTTAGGTGGATAAGATATTTTGGGACAGCTGGCGCGCAGCACAGCAACGGTCGGAAATTTGACTCTCAAATTCCTCAGGGCTATCATGTTCCTCACTGTGTAGGCAATCCGCACTGGCAAATTCCTAACTCCTCGGTCAGAGCAAATTCATCAGCGACCAGAAGAACTTCGTCTCTGTCACTGAAGAAAGTGACTGAACTGTATGAGATTTCCAAAGGCTTCACTCGAAGGGATTGGTAGGTGTAGGATTTTGAGTTGAGCATCACATGGAAATTTTTCCTTAGTATTTCCTCGACCCCCTTTAACAGTACGGTGTTTCCTATGACTCAAGAAAGAGAAAAACAAAACTATGAAAATGAAATTCTTCAAGCTTCATATTCCTCGCATGAATATCAAGTCTTCACGGATACACCAATTTCTTCATTTTCAAAGTCTTCAGAAAGTCTTCAGAATATCAAAGTCTTCAGTTGAAGAACTTCATTTTTAGGGGTCGACTTTCTTTGTAAATATCAAACTCCTCATAGACTTATAGACATGTGTATACTCACAAACGCATTAGTCCCTTAACCTATAAGTCTTCAATACACCAAAATCACTAAGGGGCACTATATGCACTTACAATCTCCCCCTTTTTGGTGATTGATGACAACATATGTTAAGTTTTCAACGAGGATAAATATATGAAGTGTATACGCTGATATTGAGGAATTTGATTACAAGATATAGTAGAACTGCCCCTGAAGATGTGCATAGTGAGGAATTTGCTTTTGAAGCAATGCACACTTGAAGAGTTAAATCATGGAGATCTCCCCCTATATCTTGTAATTCATACACGCATTTGATATATAATATGAAGAATTTGAAATGCATGATGAAATATGGTGCCTGATGAGATTCAACATGCGTGCAATGTCATTAACGAGGAATAAGCATGCAAAGCATAATGCAACAAAAGTATCAGCGCACCATCGGGTTTAAGATTACAACTCGATCCAAATAAAAGTTTCTGAAGAACGAGAGTTGTAACTTAAAAAAATGCCCTTAATATAAACCCGCTTGAAGACTAACTCAGATTTCTCCCCCTTTGTCATCAAATGACCAAAAGGATTGAAACTGAGGACTAACGCCCCTGAAGAATATCAAGTTGATGGAGGAGCGCCAGCGTTGTTGGGGTTGTTTGTTGTAGCAGGGCCTGCCGCAGTGTCGTCCAAATCTTCATACTCATCAGTCTCGCGTGATGAAGAATAGGAGCTGGCCACCAAGGAAGGAACTTTGACCTTCTTGAATTTCTTCTGTGGAGGTGCAGACTAGTCAAATTCTTCCTTGAGACCCATTTTCTTCAGATCTGCAGCGCTGTAGACATGAGAGAGAACAGCCCAGGTACGGTTGAAGGTTTCATGGAGGTAGTATTGGTTTTTCTTCACTGCATTGTGTGTTGAGGTCATGTTGTGAAGAATTGAACCAAACTGACGATTTACCCAGTTATGATTGCGATCAACCTTCTGATGAAGACTGAGGAGTAACTCACGATCAGTCATCACCCTGGGTGCTGTGGCTTGAGGATTTTGCTTGGCTGAGGTATTTGCGGCAGAGTCATGTGTGGCAGAATCATCATTGGTAGAGTAAGATGCAGCCTTGCGAAATTGACCATCCAATGGACGAATGCCTTCATCGATCACAGCAGCGGCCTTGCCTTTATCATCAGCTAATGAAACTGTCCGTTTGAGGACTTCAATGGGAGGCAAGTAGCTACCGTGGTTCAGAGTGTCAGCTTTGTAATTCAGTGAAGATCTTGCCCTGATGAATCTCATAATCCAAGGAGCATAGGGCTTCAGCTCGAATGGTGACATAGCAATATTGGCCAGAGTCCTCATGAAGAAATCATGGAAGTTGACGGGAACGCCATGAATGATGTTGAAAAGCATATTCTTCATGATGCCAATGACTTCTTCATCATTTGAGTCGTGGCCTTTGATGGGACTCATTGTCTTCGTCAGAATTTGATAGACAGTCCGAGGCACATAGAGTAATTCCTTGACGAGGAATTTGGTTCGTGGGGCCTGCTTTGGCTTCAAAGGCTTCATCAGTACTTGCATATAGTGATCTGACAGTTCTGGTTCATTGTAGATGCAACGAGCACCATCAAGTGGAGGACTGAGAGGAAGGACATGAAGCAATTCAGTTGCTGGTGCCTTGTAGTGAGTGTTTTCAGACATCCAGTCCAACACCCATGAGTTCACGTCATCAGCGTCTCCGGTGATGTGCAAAGTTGCATAGAATTGAAGAATGAGTTCTTCATTCCAGTCACAGATATCAATGCAGAAATTCAGAAGTCCTGCATCGTGAAGAACACTGAGGACTGGCTCAAAACTGGGTAGAGATTCCATGTCCACATGAGGAATATGTGCATGATCGAAGACTTTGTCTTTGGCGAAAAGCACTGAGGAATAGAAATTGGCTTGGCTGGCAGTCCAGAAACGCCTCTTCCTTATGTGAGCAGAATCATATGGATTATAGTCTGTGAAGAATACGTGCTCGGCAAAGAAAGCTTCAGCCTTGAACTTTTGTTTTCTTGAGAACGGATCCTTTGGATTTGGCAAAGGGGTGTCAGTGAGTTGCATTACTACCTCAGGAATCGCGAGCTCAGGTTCTTCAGGCTGAGGAATTTCTTGTTCCTCAATAGGTGCAGTCTGAGGATCAGCAGCAGCAGGTTCATCAGCACTAGTGGCTGGAATTTCTTCATGGACAAATGTCGTGGGATGAGTTTCTTCAGAGCCCATTTGAACTGTTGGTGCAAGGGACTGAGGTATCTGTTGGAGTGGGGTGAAGAGTGGAGAATTTGGATGCTGACTTTCCCAAAAGTCATCGTTCATCACAGGTGTGGTGCAGCCAATATCCACATCTTCATCTTCAATTTCCTCAACACCAGCCTCTTCAGCTGTGAACTGAGGCATAGGTGAGGAAATGATTGGCGTTGAAGGGATTGCGTCCACTTCAATTTCTTCATCAATCTGCTCTGACGAAGCAGCAGAATGACTTTCTTCATCAGATCCGCTTGGGATCTTATAGTCTTCTCCAAAAGGAACAATGTCCTTTGATGGCATGGAGGAAATCGGAACAGCATCAATAGGATTTTCGAGTGAGCTGGTCATTGGCTTCATTTTCTTCGCAGCCGAAGAATTTGACGCAGCTGATGCCTTCCTTTTCTTCACTGCAGCTTGCTCTGCAGCCTTGGTCTTCTTCACATCGAATGCACATGGAAGAATTGGAGTTGGTGTAGGCGTAGATGGAGCTGAGGAATCTGGTTGATTTTCTTCAGGCGTAACTGATGCAGTTGCCCTGATCACTTCAGTTTCTTCAGGCGCACCACTAGTGGATGCCCTAGCAATTTCTTCAGCGGCTGGAATTTCTTCACCAGCCCTGGAACGAGCTTGTTCATGAGCAGGCTGAAAGTCATTAGTGGTGCTGGCATGTTCTTCAGCAGGCTGAGCAGAGTCTGCAGCCTGAAGATTTTCTTGTTGCGATGGGGCTGCAACATTTGTGAATTTCTTCGTCAGATTGACGAATCTCACTTTAGCTCCCTGCCAATCAGCATAGTAAGCATCAAAGTCTTTGCTAAGGGCTTGAATTTCAGATTGAGCCTGGAGAAGTTCCTTAGGTGTCATTCTGACAACGTTTTTCTTCAGGAGCTTCTCCTTTCTGTATTGCAATTTCTTGATCTCTCTTGCCTTCTCAAACTTCCATTTCTCTTCAGTGATGAAATGGGACAACATATGATTCTGTCTAGGAGTCAGATGAAAATCAGGCATTGGTGTGTTCGGATCCTTGTGCCAGAGATCAATGTAATCGAGGATTTTCCTCGGATCCAACAACAGTGACACAGATGTGCCTTTGGCTCTAGCGGCCTTCACCTGTCTGTCTCTGATGATTTCTGCAAGTTCTTCATCAGACGCTTCATCATCAGAAGGCACATGGAATACAACCTGTTTCTTCCTTGGACTTGGCCGAGGACCTCGTCCAGCTGTTGCTTTGGTCTTCATCAGTGTCAGGCCAGATGATGAAATTGGTGCAGCTGAGGAACTTGCAGAAACACCAGATGCAATCGAGAAACCAACAGTCCTTTGACATGTAGCCAGATGCACAGGAGCTGAGGACTTTGAAGGAGCTGTTGAGGACTTTGGTGGAGCTATGGCAGTGTGAGGAATTTGCCGTGAGGGCATTGCTGAGGAACTTGGCCGTGAGGGCGCTGTTGGTGAAGCACTTGGCTTATGAGCAGGCTTCTTTGGCATGGATTTCCTCGGTTTGACCAAGGCCTCAGCAGCAGCAGCAGTGGCAGAATCCTCATTGAATTTCTTCACTGCCTCCTTGGCCTGTCTTGCCAATTTTTCTTGGCGCTTAGCCCATTCTTCAGGAAAGTCCTCACCACGTTTGATGCTTGTGGGGTCAGCTACTTGGCCAGGTGCCAATGGAGCTCTTGGGCATGGAGGATTGAGGGCGAATTTCTTCATGTACTTTGGAGTCACATATCTGTATTCCCTCCATTCCCTTGCCCATCTCCGTTCAATCTTCTGAATGCGCACCTTGCGCTGATTTTTATTTTCTTTGCCAAATTTTGCTTCATCAGGTGTGCAATAGTCAGCATAAATTTCCTCAGGGATTTCAAAAGCAGTCATAACTTCAGGTTTCTTTCCTCCTTTCTATGGCTTCTTACCGTCTGCCATATTCTTCAGTTGAGGAATTTGAACAATCGAGTTTTCTGAAGAAGTATGCAGTTTTTATTTGAGGAATGCTGCAAATGAGTTAAGTTGATGAGAACCTAGTGATTCAGCAGCAGACATGAGTACCCCTGAAGAGAGTACAGGTGCGAGGAATTTGGAGAGGTCATATGCGTTCTCAGAAGGTTTTTCGAAAAGAACAAGTTTTGACGAATTTGACCAGATGAGCCTTGAGGAATTTCACTAAGCGTTCTTTGTCTTAGGTTCCAGAGTTGTACAGATTGAAAATCCACACAATTGAGGAATCTTGAAGAAAAATGATGCTTAGAAAAACTAATCAAGAGCATATAACGTGTGAGGTGTTCATGTGTGTGAAGATTTGAAGAATAAACACCTTTGAAGATTTTCAGGAAAGCTTGAGAATCAAGGCGAGTAATAAAAGTAACTTTTAATTACCCGAAGTGAAGAACACGACGAACTGAGAAGAACAGATGGGAAGTTCGTCAGGTTAGATCTTCCATGCCGTAACTCGACGGAGGAAGACAACTACGGCGGCGGCGGAGTGAAGATTTCCGCGGCGGCGCGAGTACGACGGCGACGAGGTCGAGGCAGCGAAGCTCTTCCTCACCGGCGACGATGGAGTAGCGGCGGCGGTAGGGTTTGAGGAGCTCGAGCGAGAGAGAGAACGGTCGAGCGGAGTAAATGAAGTGAGGAAGGGGAGAGGGGTATTTATAGACACGGTGAAAAACTGTTCGCCCGATGATTTAGGACGAACGTGCCCCTGCCCTTTCTCCTTCACGCGACAGGTGTCACCCACGTACTGTGTAGTGTAGATCGTGTACGATCGTGGGTGAATAGAATAATGCATCGTGGGATGCGGAACAGTTTGTGCGGCAAAACCAAAAATTTGGATAAGATTTGTTTTAAAGTTTCGTTCGCAATTTCTTCAGCTGACAAGGACATAGTGAAGATTTTGAATGAGTTTCAAATAGAACGCACATGAAGAATTTGTGAATAGATTGGGTTGAGTATAGCATAGAGGGGGAATGGTCCGATCACATTCACTTAGCAGAAGAAGCAACTTGAAGAATTAGCTATAAGTGAATGCTGTAGAGGACATAAACTTATATATATTTATATAGCCAGTGAAGAAAAACGAAGGAAACAGTGAAGATTTTGAAAAGTTGAAGAATTTGAAAAATTGAAGAATTTCAAAACTGAGGAAAAACTCAAATTGAAGATTTTCAACTTTTTGTGGTGGTGTGACCCACCGTATAAGAATGATGATTTCAGACACCGCGTACAATTGTCGTAGGGTTCTAAGAATCAAATTCTTCATTAATTTCTTCACACTTAGAGTGTTATTCTTCATTGATTGAAGAAAAACGTTTCTTCATGTGTTGCACATCTAAGTCATCAATTTTGCATAAGTGTTAGGATGTGTGTCCTTTTCAAAGAACATTCGAAGATTCTAAGATATTTAGCTCACACTTCAACTTGCTAAATCTCTTCTCATCCAAGGGCTTAGTGAAGATATCAGCTAGCTGTTCTTCAGTCTTCACGTGCTCGATGGAGATGTCGCCCTTCAACACATGATCATGAAGAAAATGATGACGAATCTGAATGTGCTTTGTCTTCGAGTGCTGAACTGGGTTGTGAGCAATCTTGATGGCACTCTCATTGTCGCAGAGGAGAGGCACATTCTTCACGTTGATGCCATAGTCCTTGAGTGTTTGCTTCATCCAAAGCAGTTGAGCACAACAAGATCCAGCAGCAATGTATTCAGCTTCCGCAGTGGACAGTGATACGCAGTTCTGTTTCTTCGAGGACCAACAGACCAAAGATCGTCCGAGGAAATGACAAGTGCCAGAAGTTGACTTGCGGTCCACACGATCACCAGCATAGTCAGAGTCAGAATATCCAATGAGATCAAAAGCAGAGCCCTTGGGGTACCATAATCCTAGTGTTGGTGTGTGAGCTAGATATCGAAGAATATGCTTCACAGCCTTATGGTGTGATTCCTTCGGTGTAGTTTGAAATCGGGCACACATGCAAACACTAAGCATTATATCTGGCCTAGATGCACATAAGTACAGTAAAGAACCAATCATGGAGCGGTATACCTTGTGATCAAAGTCAATACCATTTTCATCAGTGCATAGATGGCCATTTGTGGGCATAGGAATTTTGACGCCTTTGCAATCTTGCATGCCGAATTTCCTCAGTACATCTTTGAGGTATTTCTCCTGAGATATGAATATGCCATTGCGCTGTTGACGAATTTGAAGACCTAAGAAGAATTTCAACTCTCCCATCATAGACATTTGATATTCTTCACTCATCATATATGCAAATTCATCACTATAAAGTTGGTTAGTACAGCCAAAGATAATATCATCAACATATATTTGGCACACAAACAGTTCACCATCATAAGATTTAGTAAAGAGATTAGGGTCAAGTGAACCGGGTGTGAAGCCATTCTTCACGAAGAATTCCTTCAATGTATCATACCACGCCCAAGGTGCTTGCTTGAGGCCATAGAGGGCCTTATTAAGTCTGAAGACTTTGTCAGGATTCTTTGGATCTTCAAAACCTGGGGGTTGAGCAACATATACTTCTTCCTCAAGCTTACCATTGAGGAATGCACTTTTCACATCCATTTGATATAAGATGATATCATGATGGTTAGCATAAGCAAGTAATATGCGAATAGCCTCAAGTCTAGCAACAGGTGCAAAAGTTTCATCGAAATCAATTCCTTCAACCTGTGTGTAGCCTTGAGCTACCAGTCGTGCCTTATTCCTCACCACAAGGCCATTTTCATCTTGCTTGTTGCGGTAGATCCACTTTGTGCCAATGATATTATGCTTGCAAGGATTTGGATGTTTGACCAGTTCCCAGACATTGTTGAGCTCAAACTGATGTAATTCTTCTTGCATAGCCTGAATCCACTCCGGCTCCAGAAATGCTTCATCTACCTTAGTGGGCTCTGTAATAGAGACAAAAGCATAGTGCCCACAAAAGTTAGATAAATGTGAAGCTTTTGAGCGTGTGAGAGGACCTGGCGCTTCAATGTCATCGATGATCTTGTCAACTTGAACTTCTTTTGCAACGCGAGGATGAGCTAGTTGTCGTCGAGGTATTTTATCATTTTCCTCAGCACCATTGTCTTCAGCATTATCTTCAGGTGCATCAGCTCGACGTTCTTCGCGTACTGGAATGAATTCTTCAGCAAATTCTTCAGTAGGAATGACATCCTCAGTTGCCTTGAACTTGATAGAATCCTCAGGTGTTGGTTCATCTAACACAGAAGGTAGGTGCTCTCTTTGCGAGCCATTAGTTTCATCGAACCGCACATCTACAGTTTCAACAACCTTGTGAAGAGCATTGTTGAAGACTTTGTAGGTGTGCGAGTCCTTTCCGTAACCAAGCATAAAACCTTCATGTGCTTTCGGTGCAAATTTAGAATTGTGGTGAGGATCTCTAATCCAACATTTAGCACCGAAGACTTTGAAATAACTCACATTGGGTTTCTTGTCAGTGAGGAGTTCATAGGCCGTCTTCTTGAAGAATTTGTGAAGATATACTCTGTTGATGATGTGGCACGCAGTATCAATTGCATCAATCCAAAAATGATGAGGCGTTTTGTATTCATCAAGCATAGTGTGAGCCATCTCAACAAGAGTTCTGTTCTTGCGCTCCACGACGCCATTCTGCTGAGGAGTATAGGGAGCAGATAACTCATGAGTAATACCAAGTTCATCAAGATAGTCATCAAGACCGGAATTCTTGAACTCAGTTCCATTGTCACTCCTGATGTGCTTGATCTTCACACCAAAGTTGGTTGAAGCCCTCCAAGAGAATCGTTTGAAGACTTCCTGCACTTCATGTTTGTAAGTAACAATGTGTACCCATGTATATCGAGAGTAATCATCAACAATGACAAAACCATATAGAGATGCAGCATTAGTGACTGCTGAGTAATGATTAGGTCCGAAGAGGTCCATGTGAAGCAATTCAAATGGACGAGTAGTGGTCATGATAGTCTTTGCTGGATGCTTGGCCTTGGTCATTTTTCCAGCTTCACAGGCTCTGCATAAGTGATCCTTGAGGAATTTGACATTCTCAATGCCAATGACATGCTTCTTCTTCGCAAGCATGTGCAAATTCCTCAAGCCTGCGTGACCAAGTCGTCGATGCCATAGCCAGCCTTCTGAAGCTTTTGCAAGTAGACACACGGCTGGTTGTGGTCCTGTAGAGAAATCAACAATATACAAATATCCTCTCCTAAAGCCTTTGAAGACTTTGGAATTGTCAGCTTCCATAATCACAACACAGCGATACTTGCCAAAGACAACAACCATATCAAGATCACAAAGCATTGAGACTGACATGAGATTGTATCCTAAGGACTCAACAAGCATGACTTTGTCCATGTGTTTATCCTTAGTGATCGCAACCTTACCAAGACTCAATACCTGACTTTTGCCTTTGTCAGCAAAGATGATATGCTTCAGATGTGACGGTGTTAAAGGAGCATCCATCAAGAGATTCTTGTCACCAGTCATGTGATTTGTACATCCACTATCGAGGACCCATTCAGTGGTTTTGGATTGATCATCCTGCAGATGGATTAGTGTAACTTACAATCTCATATGCTTCATCAGTGAAGAATATGATATCAAGTTCATCAGATGAATTTCATCAAGCGGTAAACAGATATAGCAGTATGAGGACGAGTGAAATGAAAGTTCATTTCATCATAGTTAGCCTGCGTCCTTTCAGGAAATTTTGTCAGGTCCCCAGCAAATTCTTCAGACGTTAAAGCACGTCTGGAGACCTGACCCTGCAGAAGAGATTAGTTCTTTTTCTTCACCACCCACATCTGAAGGGGTGGCAAAGAGTTCATCACTCTGCGAGCACCATAAGAGAATGGTGACATAGAGGCCAAACCATTTCGTTTCACATAAGAGGGGTTAGGGTAAGCATATGAATATGCAGAGAAATTCTTCGAGGACTTATGAACATAATGATTTGAAGAATAATGTGCATATTCATAGCCCAACAGAGTTGTTAGCACGATGATAATCATATGAGGATTTTGATCCAGTTGAGGAATTTGATCCACGTGAGGAATTTTGTCCGTATGAGGACTTGGATCCATATGAAGAATTTGGTCCATATGAAGAGTTTGATCTGGGGTTCCTATTCTTCACAGGTGGTGTCATGAGGACATTCACCTGAAGACTTTCAACATAGCTTTTGGGAACCCAGATTTTCTTCATAGGGGAACCGTTCCTGCAGTTAGTCCCAACATATCTAGCAAATACTTCACCATTCTGATTTTTGAACAGTTTATAGTTGGAGTCAAATGACTCATCAGAAGAATGAGGAGATTCACATGTAAAGCTAGATAACAAGGATGGATCAACTGTGGTCCCTTTGCAGCAACCCATGAGGTTTTGGGGTACTGCTCAGGTTTCCAATATGTTACATCAGCATTAAGTTTCCTCTCAAAGGCAATACCCTCTTTCCTAGGGTTTCTGTTGAGGATCTGCTTTTTGAGCACATCACAAAGAATCTGATGCCCTTTGAGGCTTTTGTACATGCCTGTCGTGTACAGTTCCTTCAGCCCTGCATCGTCAGTGATACTAGCAATGTCCTCAGATGAGGAATTAGTGATAGCAGAGGCAGGTGAAGAATTTGTAACAGTTGAAGCATTTGAACATTCAGGTGAAGAATTAGCAGATTCTCGTTCAATGCACTTTAAGCATGGAGGAACAAATTCTTCCTGAGAAGCGTTGATTTGTTGAGCTAGTAACGAATCGCGCTCCTTCTGAAGATCTTCATAACTCACTCTTAGCTTCTCAAGATCTTGCTTTCTTTGAAGAAATTCATAAGAAAGTTTCTCATGATCAGATAAGAGAGTGTTATGATGACTTTGAAGGTTATCAAACCTAGACTGAAGTCTCTGAAGATTTTCAGTCAGGGCTTTAGTGCGATCCATTTCTTCGCTCAACATATCATCACTTTTACCTAGAATGTTTTGAACCTTTTCCAAGGCATGTTGCTGTTTGGTGGCAATGCAAACAAGTCTGGTATAGCTAGGTTCAATATCATCATCAGATTCATCATCATCAGATTCACAGTCACTGAATTTAGATGAGGAACATTCGGTTACCTCGTCACCTTTTGCCATGAGACATGATGCAGAAGATGATGATTCTGGTTTGAAAGTCATCGTTTTGAGAGATTCCTTGAAGTTCTCAAACCAAGGATCATGATGGGTTCGATGACCTTCATAGACATCAGAGATTCGGTCCCAGATAAGCTTTGCATTGCAAAGATGCATAATGAGCCTGAATTGATCTCTGGATAGGCAGGAACAGATGATATCCTTCGCCAAGATGTCAAGTCGAGTGTACTTGCGAATATCATCAGCATCCGCCATTTTGCATAGATCAGTAAGACCAATCTCAGTGACGGTCCACAGCTCGCTGTTCATTGCCATGAGGCGCTTCCTCATCATGGCCTTCCACTTGGGATAATCATGACCGTCAAAGATAGGGCATGCTACTTTCTTCATACCTGTGGTCGACATAACTGAAACTCCAGGCGGTTAAACCAAAATCACACAGAACAAGGGAGTACCTTGCTCTGATACCAATTGAAAGTGCGTTATGTCGACTAGAGGGGGGGGGGTGAATAGGCGATTTTTATGAATTCTTCACTGAGGAATTTGCCGGTGAGGAATTCCTTAGCGAAGAACTATTAGCAGCGGAATAAGTACTCAGAAGTAAACATAACAGAATACAAGCATGGTCATCATGATGAAATGAAGACTAGCACAGAGTATAGAAAGCGTAATCACAGGATAACACAAGATGAAGACAAACAGACTGAAGAAATTGAACTGAGGAAATTGAGAAAGTCTTCAGTCAAAGTATTCAAACACAGATATGAACAAACACTCAACACAGTAATGAGGAAATGAAAGGGTTGAGGAAATAGAACCAGTTAGGTTGGTGAAGACAATGATTTGGTAGACCAGTTCCAACTGCTGTCTCAGTTGTACATCTGGTTGGAGCGGCTGAGTATTTAAACTCGAGGACACGCAGTCCCGGACACCCAGTCTCTGAGCATGCAGCTCAGGACACCCAGTCCTCACCGTATTCTCCTTGAACTAAGATCACGCAGATCTCGTCCAATCACTCGTGGTAAGTCTTCAGGCGACTTCCAAACCTTCACAGACTTGGTCACTCGGCAATCCACAATTCCTCTTGGATGCTCTAGACCTTGACGCCTAACCGTCTGGAAGAAGCACAGTCTTCAAAGGTAACAAGCGTCGGATCCACGCAGGATCAATTTCTTTAGTGATGCTCAATCACTTTGGGTTTGGAGGTGTTTGGGTTTTTGGGATTTTCCTCACTCGATGATTTTTGCTCAAAGTCCTCGGAGGATGGGTTGCTCTCAAATGACAAGTGTCAAGTTCTCTCGGAGCAGCCAACCAGCTAGTGGTTGTAGGGGGCGGCTATTTATAGCCTAGGGAGCAGCCCGACATGATAAGACATAAATGCCCCTCAATGATATGACCGTTAGGTGGATAAGATATTTTGGGACAGCTGGCGCGCAGCACAGCAATGGTCGGAAATTTGACTCTCAAATTCCTCAGGGCTACCATGTTCCTCACTGTGTAGGCAATCCGCACTGGCGAATTCCTAACTCCTCAGTCAGAGCAAATTCATCAGCGACCAGAAGAACTTCGTCTCTGTCACTAAAGAAAGTGACTGAACTGTATGAGATTTCCAAAGGCTTCACTCGAAGGGATTGGTAGGTGTAGGATTTTGAGTTGAGCATCACATGGAAATTTTTCCTTAGTATTTCCTCGACCCCCTTTAACAGTACGGTGTTTCCTATGACTCAAGAAAGAGAAAAACAAAACTATGAAAACGAAAGTTTTCAAGCTTCATATTCCTCGCATGAATATCAAGTCTTCACGGATACACCAATTTCTTCATTTTCAAAGTCTTCAGAAAGTCTTCAGAATATCAAAGTCTTCAGTTGAAGAACTTCATTTTTAGGGGTCGACTTTCTCTGTAAATATCAAACTCCTCATAGACTTATAGACCTGTGTATACTCACAAACACATTAGTCCCTTAATCTATAAGTCTTCAATACACCAAAATCACTAAGGGGCACTAGATGCACTTACACCATTATTCCCATGGCCTCCTTGGTTGTGCTGCTATCCCTTTGGACCACCATTCTTCTTTTCCTTCTCCGTATTCTCCTCATCAGAATCGGGATCCTTGGTATTATCAGAATCGACATATTTGACCAAGGCGGCCATAAGGGTGCCCATATCATTGCAGTGGCGCTTGAGCCGTCCTAACTTCATCTTCAGCGACTTAAACCGGCAATTACGTTCCAGTGTTATGATTGCTTGGCCAGCATTGATCCGGTCCGATGAGTGCAAAACTTCTGAAACCCGGCGCACCCAATGAGTTGTTGACTCGTTCTCCCCTTGAACACATGCATCCAAATCCACAATGGACATATGTTGTTTACATGTATCCTTGAAATTGGCTATAAACCGGGCCTTCAACTGGTCCCATGACTCGACGGAGTTAGCTGGCAGGTTCTTCAACCATGTACGGGTTGTTCCCTCCAACATCATCGTGAAGTACTTTGCACAAGCTGCTTTGTCCACGTCCAGCATCTCCATTGCCATCTCATAACTTTCAACCCACGCCTCGGGTGGTTGATCAGCGGTATAATTTGGTACCTTACGTGGGCCCTTGAAGTCCTTAGACAGTCGCACATTATGGAGAGCCAGAATGAGACAGGGCACTCTCCAAGAACTGAAAGCAAGCCCGGTGCCTCAGTCCACTGACACTGCTGGCTGAACTGGGGCGGGTTGATAACGTCCCGTATGCTGTGCTGCTAAAGCGGCCTTCCTTCATGCTCTGCCATTATCCACCACGTCCTGAGCCGGATTGGGTCCTTGAGGGACCATACGATGCCGCGCACTGCTGGACACCTCCGGTTCATCTATATGCCTGCTATAGCTTTTGCTCCGACGTGGGGTCGTGTGAATCCTATCTCGGCTATACGAGTAAGCATGCTGCTGCGTCATAGCCGTCTGAAGAAGATCCCTGGCCCACCGTGTCTCAACCACTGCTGGCCATTCACCCTCTATCGGAATGGCTGCCAGTCGGGATGCTGCTGCTATCATATTGTCCAAAGGGGTCGAGAAGTGACCCGGCGGGGGTGTAGTATACCGTGGCAGGTTGTCCGTTTGCCGAGGTGGACCCATCACCTGAGGCTGATCCGGCGCTCCGGTCATTGGTGTAATAGTCTGGTTCACCACGGCCGGATTGCTAGTCCCTGCTCCTGGCGTACCAAAGAGGTTCATCGCATTGTAATCCGCCGGTAGGTGAGATCGATGTCTCCTTTTGAATACTTCGTTTGAAGCGTTCTGATCCATCAAAAGGCAATAATTCTCGGCTTGAATCCTCTGTGCCTGGGCATCTAAAGCGGCCCGCTCCTCCGTCATCCGGATCTCTTCAGCTGCTAAATCTTCTTTAGCTTGTGTTATCTGATACTTCAGCCTTGCAATGTCCGCATTGTGCTGATCCTGCGTCGCCGGTGTAACTGTTGTGGTCAACAAGGTAGCCCAGGCATCCATTAAACCGGAGAGAACTTGAGCCGGCCGGCGCGCGGAGCCTCCTGCCCCTGCTACCGGTCCGGACGCTGCCGTAGTAGAGTTTTGTAAGGTTGGCTGTGTTCCAGCCATAAAGATCCCGACGTGGTTCGGCGGTTCAAGAAATTTCGAAATACTGGTGCCGGAGTACCCTTCAAACACGCCATCCTGAACTTGGTATAGGGATTCGGTTTCACCAGCGGATGATTCGCCGTCGGAAGAAGCGACCGTCTCACCCTCAAACACCGGTTCAGATCCGATCCCGTGGACACATCCTACGAACGCACGCTTCATGGCAGGCTGAATCCGGGCGGGACTTGCACGCTGAGCCATTTCGATGAGGTCGGTGCAGATGTCCGGCTCAGGGCCCGATTCGCCGATCTTGCCGATGAAGACGTGAATTCCGCCGAAGGGGACCTGGTACCCGTACTCGATTGAGACGGCCTCGCGGCCCCAGCCTGCGTCGTCGATGTAGAGCTTGCCGCGATGACTCTTGGTCATCCGGCCTACCGCATATCCTTTGAATCCTTCAAAGCTGCCCTTCAAGAACTCGAAACCATCGTGCGATAGCCCCACGGTGGGCACCAACTGTCGTGGAAATATCACGTCAGATGTCCTCATGTAAGGACTTAGTCGTGGAGCATCGCGACGGGTTAGCTTAAAGGGGTTAAACCGGACAAAGGGCACGAGGGATTTTATACTAGTTCGGCCCCTTCGATGAAGGTAAAGGCCTACGTCTAGTTGTGATGGGATTATTGGGGTCTCGCTAACCAGGGAGCTAAACAAGCTATGCCTGGCTATCGAGTTATTGTTTCTTGTCCCTGGACCACCACCGGGTCGTCCCCTTATATACACGGGTTGACGCCCAACCGGTTTACAGAGTCCCGAGGCCGACTCATACAAGTGTCCGGCTCGGTCTCTCCTTTCCTTATCTTACAATACAAGTTACATGACTATGGCGGTTTACCACTATGGGCCCTAATCCTCCTTTGGGCTCCGGGCCTCTAAGCTTCATAGTAAAGCGCCATCTTCTGAGTCTTCGTGAGCTTCAATATAGTTGAGCGTGAACCGACCCCTCCTGGGCGATTTACACTCAGTAGTTATATCCCCAACACTACTAGAAGGTCTCCCCTCTGCTCTTGCCTATGAAATCTGCAGATACGGCCAACCGCGCATCACACAACAATTCATCCTCCATGGTTGAGTAGCTCACCATTCTTCATACTCTAAAAATGACATAGCATTTGAAAAAAAGCTCAATGACATTTCACCGAACACCTGCCGGGCGTGGAGTCCACCATGGAGGTCGTCGACAAGGGTAGAGTGTACCTAGGTACAAACGACTCCAGGGTGGACAGCTCCATCGTAAAGGCAAGTGGGTGCGTCAGTGATGGTTGCAGACGTCTGACAATGCCTATGTGGCCTAAGACGTAGAACAACGGTAGCGGAGGTCCAGGGTGCGGATGCAAAGTAAGGGGGAGAAGGGGTAGGCTAGAAGGAAATGAGACCAGGAGGGGGGATTGGGTGGGCCGGGGGTCTCAAAGTCCTATGTGTCTGCTATCCAGCCTCCTACAAACCTCTACCAATTTATCTCCAATTTGAGAGAGAAAACGCGTTCGGACCGCGCCGCAGACCGATACATGCCCTTGTTTGATGGCTTCCGCGATCCGGACAACATAGTCTGGACAGATGCGGGTGGTTTGTGGGTCCGCCTTGGAGATGCCCTATGAGATCGGACTTAGCAGATCCTTTAAACATTATCGAGTTTTAAATCCCGGCAATGCGCCCCTCAAACTCTAGACACCGGCCCAACCCATTTCCTCTGTCTCCCCATCGATTAGGGCCTCCACTGACCCTGATTCAGGATGCCTCCGACCCCCTTGATCGAGCTTGAGCTTGTCTCCACCCTCGAGCACCACTGGATCCCGAGCTCCGCGTCGCCTCCATAAGCTCCTACACCTCCTCCCTGAGCTCCGCGCCACCTCCCGTCACCACCCCAACTATTTCCGTTGCCTTCTTCTTCGTTGCCGCCCATGCCTTCTTCCCGAGCTCCACGCCGCCGTGGTTGGCGACATGGTTTGTGGAGGAGCATCAGTTAGCCGAGATGCAGCTCGACGACGATCATGCCAATGTCAACGTTGTAGCCGTTATTGTGGCGAATCCGGATACTATCGCTGAGAACCACAATCTCAAGTCATTGCAGTGCACACAGAAAAAAAAAAGCACAGGCGGCCCAAGCGCATTTGTTGGAACGTTGAGTTTGCGGTGTTGTGCAAGGACATCAAAGGTGAAATCACCGACAAGAAGGAGGAGGAGGAGGAGGAGGAGGTGGACACCAATGGGTTCGCCTATTTCGTGGATTTGGCCTGCCGCCCAAGAAGATGAGGCCAGTCCCCTGGCGGGGGGTGATCAACATCCACTCCGACTTGGAGTAGATTCTATTATCATGTAGTGATGTTTTAGCTACTTCAATGTTGATGTAGTGGTAATGTACTAAGTACACGAACGATTCTACTATGTTGGGTTTGATGTTAAAGTAGTACCGTTGTTTAATTATGAAATAAAGTAGGTTAATTATGTGATTCAAATGAATTTGTATGCAAAAATGTGTGTTTGAATTTGTTTTGGGATTAATTTTCAGGGGATGTGCTAGCTGAAGAATTTTTTAATCCAAATATTGACAAGTTGTAGAACTCCCCTATGGCCAGCATCACTAATACTAGAGCTATTTAAACAGAACATTTTGACTTTGTGGCACTTTTCCCACACCACACATATGGTATGCCTAGATTCGTCAGGCCAACTTACTTGTTGAGTATAAAGATTATTAGGAAGTATAGGATAGACTAGGATTTGGTCATGCCTTGTCTTGTACTTCAAGTTGGTCTTTATACTTCTATTTATATGCCCACGAGGCTCAAGCAATACAACAACTATTTCACCAAATCCCTCTCTCCCTTTTAATATGGTATTAGCCTAATCATGATCCAAACCATAGCCGCCGACGCTTTCGCACCCGTGCGCCTCCCCCGGGGCGGTCGATCTCCATGACCGTCGCTAGGGGCCGCGCCGCCCTTAGCTAGGGTTCGTCCGCCGGTCCTGTTAATCGGCTGCCCTAGAGAGTCTTTTTCGTGATCCATTGCTTGGGTTTTTCTCTCTCGCCGATTGATTGATAGGTGTTATTTCTCTTTAGTTTGCCGATCTAAGATCGGATTGAGTCGCCCATCACCATCCATCGTCTACAGCGCGCCTCTACTCGGGCTTTGTCGCGGCATGCGGCCTCGCATCACGACGACCGAAGCTTAGGAGCCCATCAGGTGCATCCGCTGTTCGCATTGTCCGCAGGCGTGTCCATCTGGCGTGGCCCATGTGCATGGATTGCTCGGGCGCCCGGGTTGACCCATCGGTCCACATCACATCCAGGGCACTTGGATTCGAACTCTACACCTCCATGTTCCATAGGAGACGAGCTAACCAGTTGACCTATCAACTGTTGGTGCTAAAATGTGAAGCGTCCTAGTATAAGAACTAATACCAACGAAGAATCTGGACAACTTTTTTTTTTTTCAAACCTTCCTTCGAAATTGTTAATTATTTTAACAAATGAGCACTGTTTCAAAAATACGATACAAAATTTAACAACTACACTAATTTTCAAATTTCAAAATACAAAAAATAAAGTAGTGAACATTTTAAACTGATTTGTTTTTGAAAGTCCTAAATTCTGAACATTTTTAAAATTGCAAACACTTTTTGACAAAATCCCAACTTTTTGTTCCAAAATTTGAGTAATTTTTTGAACGTACATTTTTTTTCAAAAAAATGCGAAAAAATTCTATGAAAATGAACAAATTTTAAATTTCCCAAACATTTTACGAAAACATGAACAATTTTGGAATTTGAGAACAATTTTTTAAAGCACAAATGATTTTTGAATCTTGAGAACAAATTTGGAAGTGCAAACTATTTTTTAAAGCACGAACATTTTTTGAATCTTGAGAACAAATTTTGAAATGGAGAACAGTTTTAAGAAATCCCAAACAAATTTGGAAGCACGAACAATATTTTAAAGCATGAACATTTTTTGAATCTTGAGAACAAATTTTGAAACAGAGAACAATTTTGAAAAATCCCAGACAAATTTGGAAGAGTGAACATTTTTTGAATATGTGAACCAAAAGTTGAAATCTGGTACATTTTCTAAATTTCAAAAGTTTTGAACTTTTTTGTGTAGCGAGAACAATTTTTTGAATTTTGAGAACATTTTTTCAAAAACTGAACATTTTTTTGAAACACGAACAAAACTTAAAAATTTCGATATTTTTTGAAAAAAATAGAAGAAAAGAAAAGAAATTAAAAAATAAAATCTTAAACATTTTGTAAAACTGCGAACATGATCTGAAAAAGACAAGAAAAAAAGAAATAATAAAAAATAAACAGAAAACGAAAAAAATAAACAGAAACGTGAAAACCAATAAAAGAAAAAAAGATTCATGAAGCCTACTAGAAGGTTTACAAAACCGGAGTGGGAAGTTCGTAAGTGGGCCGGCCCAAAAAGCATCGCTCCGCGCTCGCCCCTGTGCGATGTGGGGGCAGTTTGCCGCAGTGAGCGGCGAATAGGATATTCCTTCTTGATCTCGCCCGCCGCGCCTTCTGTCTGATCAACCGTCCGGCGGAGCTGGGTCCAGGCACCCAGGGCCCAGGCCCGGGGCGTGCAAAATTTATAATAGGCTACGTGCGTGCGAGTATATAGCTTTTTCTGCAGGCCCGGGGTGCTGCCCAGTAAACGAAAGAAAGCCCAGAGCTTTGATGGCCTGTCTTACGTGAAACGGACGTTACTCTCAAAAAAAACGTGAAACGGACGCACGAACAAGGCAAGGCTACCCCAGGCACGATCTACTCGCACGCACGAGGCAGAGGAACGTTTCGTAAATAATAACACAGTGCTGTTGCTGAAAAAAAGGAGACGCAACGCTCGTGCGGCCGCCGCCGAGTCGCGCGCACACACAGGATCAAATCTCCATCCTCCAGCGCTCGCGCCGCCGGCGATGCCTGCGCCCCCCAACCCCTCCCCACTTCCCCCCTGCTCCCTGGCACCGCCCTTCTGTCCTGTGCGTCGTTCGCCCGGGCGCGCCATCCCCTGCTGGTTGCTTCACTGCCGGGTGCCGCACCTTGTATTTTTCTTTGATGTTTTCTCTGTTCCCCCTGATGCTTTTCACTTGTACCATGTTCTACTTATATCAGTGTATAAACTGCTTCAAACTGAAATTTAATTGAAATAGTGTGTGTATATCTATCCAGTCGTATATCTAGGGTATTGTTGAACTCAAATTGATGAAGTTGCTAATTTCATTTCATATTGTAGAAAAATAAGATGAAGAGATTTTTTTATGTGTCTAGGGTATATTGCTTATAGGTCTGCAAAGGGCTTTTACCTCGTTGAAGTGGTAAGTTTTTATATTGTTATCAGTGATAATTGTTTTACTTGGTATTTATGTCTTCTCTTATGAATTTTGCTTTTGATGTCTTGAAGGTGTTGGCTCTTCTTCCATCGTTGATAAGGTTATGTGAGGCACAGATGAAGCAAACCATTGATTTGGTACACATTTTCATCATGTACTATTCTTTGTAGTTTTTGCTATGTTTTTATCCATTTTGTTGTATCATTAAGCATGGAGTTTTAATTCTAATTTTTAGTGCGATTGGGTCATATTTTGTATGTGTATCTTTTGAGTTAACTAAAAGCCTCATGTACATTAAGTTTTTCCCTCGCGGCAAAAACTATTTGTGCCCGGGGCTTGCCCCAATCCTGGCTCCGCCACTGCGCGTGGGCCACTGCAGGTCCTATGAAGATTGTTCCGAGTACAGCGCGCCCCTTCACCGATCGAGCAATGGGCCGTCGCTGCATCGCCCCGTCGGGCCGCAGCACCGCCACCCCGTGGTTCTTCTTCCGGCTGCATCGACCCGCGTCACCGATGCGTCGCCCCTTCGGGCCGTAGTGCCGCGGACCGCGGTCTCCCGCCACCCCGAGGTCGTCCGCTCCAAGCCGTCCCGTGGCTGCATCGACCCGTTGCGCCGCCGCTGCGTCGCCCCGTCGGGCCGTAGTGAGCGTGGCACACGGTCCACGCCGCCGTCCCGAGATCGTTCCCGCAGTTGCACCGACCCGAGTTTCGCCGCTGCGCCGCCCCTTCAGGCCGTAGCCCACGCCCGCGGTCCCTGGCGCCGCCCCGAGGTCTTCCGTCATCGCCCCGACCTGCCCGCCGCCGCTGTGTCGCCCCTTCGGGCCGTAGCACCGCGGCCCGTCGTCCACCGCCATTGCCGCGCGTCGACCTCCTGTGGTATGTGCCGCGCCGCCTTCCTTGGCGCGGGTACGGCACTGTCTGCGCCGGTCTTTGTCACGCTGTTGGGTTCTCCTCACCTACTTCGAGCACCGCCGCCGCGCTTCTAACTTAGCCGCCGCCATCGTTAGGCCGCCGCCGCCGCTCTTCTTCGGCCGCCGTGCTGCTACCCCCATAGCCGCCACCGCCCGTCCACCCACAGTCGTCTTCGTCCAGCACCAGGCCGTCGCCAGCGTCACCGTCATCTACCACGACCACTTCGTCTACTCTGACAACCGCGGGCGACATCGGCCCTGCACCGATTGGCGCCGCAACCGTCGTCGAGTTCTTCTCTGGTGGCCCCTCCGACTTCTTCGACATGGCGTACAACTCATGCAGGTCCCTCGTCTACGCATGCCCGGTGCTGGCAACACCGATGCGTGCCTTCGTCCACGACGTGTCCTCGGACCTGGCAAGCCTGGTGCGACGCTTCGTCAACTTCGTCTTCGTCCATCTACACATGCCTGATGCTGGCAACACTGGTGCGTGCCTTCGTCCACGACGTGTCCCCGGGCTTGGCAAACCCGCCGCGATGCCTCGTCAACACCATCTTCTCTCCGACGCACCCCTACTTCGACATCACTACACCCATGCTAAGTCGACACCTCCTTGCGCCCGTGGCTCCATGACGACTTCCTCGACACCGGCCATCCCGACACGACATCGACCACGACCTTCTTCGCACGGCTACCTCGACCACGGCTACACCACCCACGCTCTCGGCTACATCAACAAACGACACAAAGGGCTATCACCTACTTGAGCAACCTCATCGGTTTCCACTTCAGCCACGGCTATGTGATGCATCGACCGTTACGACTGTGGGAGGGTGTGTCCGTCGGCTTGCCTTTGGATTCTTCTCCAGTATCACCATCTGCGTCGCTACCGTTGTGACTGCGGGGGGATGTTGAGTATAAAGATTACTAGGAAGTATATGATAGACTAGGATTTTGTCCTGCCTTGTCTTGTACTTCAAGTTGGTCTTCGTACTCCTATTTATATGCCCACGAGGCTCAAGTAATACAACAACTATTCCACCAAATCCCTCTCTCCCTTCTAACATTACTGACTGGAGTAGCCACTACTGTTATACCAAGTGTGAGGTATGTGTCTACATTATTTGTTTCTGGTCTGCAAGTTTATCATAGAATTAAGTGACTCCGGTGTAGATAAAGGATCTTAGGGCATCTCTAACGCCCACTCTTAAACCACCCGCAACCATACAGTATGGTCTGAACGTGTTTTGTCATCCAACTCGATTATGTATAGGTCCGCTTGGTAATCCGAACGTCCTTTTCTTCGAAAATAGAAAACAAACTAGAGGGTGGGGGGCTATGTGGGCATCTGGACCGCTGCCACACCCGCTTTCGAAAAACCTGCTCCACCCAAACTCCTCTCCCTCGCCAGTGTTCTTTCCCGCCCGAAGCGGTCAGCGCTGCTCCAGTGCCACAGTCATGCCGACCCATAGCACACGCGACCTCACATGCCGCTCCGGCCGGAAGCGTCGCCCGCGCCGAGCTTTTCCGGCACATGTGACTGCTCTGCTTTCAAATGATAGCCCGTCTGTCCGCCTACCTACATTAAACATGTGCGGTTACCGAGGAACCTGCTCCGGTGCCACCTGTCTGTTCGTTTGCCGCTCACAAATTAACCACCTCGCAGGTTGCACTGCCATCCACTTGCTATTTAAACTCTAGCCCCGACCATAACTGCATCCAACCGCCTCTGCTCCATTTCTCCTCTCGGCACCACACCCGCCATGACCTCCTCCAGCCCCAAAGACATTTGGGACAACCTCTCGTCCAAGCAGAAGCAGGAGATCGCGTTATTGCAGCTGGCTGGCATGCCGGTAGGCAGACAGAGGCAAGCGCCGCGAACGCGCCAATGGAGGAGGCGGACGACAACAAGCCGACACCCTCATCATGGCCGTCAATGCCGACATCACCAAGGGTGAGGCCCATGCTCAGTACATCGAGATGGTGTTGGAAGAGCGAGAGGACACGTTTCGGCAGGCACAGGCCGACCAGAAGCACAACCTCCGCCTCCTTGACAAGCACCAGCACACGGAGGAGCAACTCGTCGCCGATACGGCCATCAGACCGGACATGGACGTGGCGAGCAGGAGGCCCTTCTTGACTCTTACCGCTTCGCCTGCGAGATCCGCCGCGACCACTGGCGGAACCGCCTCCAGCAGGCGGAGTTATAAGTCGCCTTCAAGGAGATCGACGAGGTGGCAGAGGAAGTGTACATCAAGAGCGAGGGCAAGGACGACGTCGCCAGGTCCACCACGGCCATGCCTCGCCGCCACGGCCACAAAGCCAGCACGTCCACGGGCACCGCCGGCAGCGAGGAAGAGTAGAGCATGGGGAGGACACCGGCGCTCGGGTCCCAAGAAGGCCACCAGACTTTCACTCCCACTAAAGCCAAGCTTGGCGGGCTCACATCGTCGGCCCATTAGCCGCTTGCAGGCTGCGGAGGCAGAGCTTCATTTTCCGGAGCTCATGGCCGGCCGGACATGAAAAACGGGCGCCGACGGTCATATAGACTAGGTTTAGTTGAAATATGTCGAATAGTAATGACTTTGCTCTGATTTAGATGAACAACATCCTGGTTTATGTAGAAGCTACCAAAGTTTCAATGAATATCGTCCGGCTTGTTTAAATTTGCATCAAATTTGTTAAATTTCTTCCAAAATATAACTAGGCATGTGCGGATAGCTTTGAATGACCGATTCCTGCATTAGTGCCCACGGACTGATCCCCCAAGTCCACGGACGGATTGGGTGTTCGGTTTGGGTGTTGGCATGCCCTTATACTCAATAATTGTGTATTTGTCAGTTGTGCACCTACTACGTACACTTGCTTAGATAATAATTATCCACCTAATTGCGTACTCCTTGAACAAAAAGCTGCAGAAATAATGGGTTAATAATTGAGTAAAGTCTATTAAGAACCGATCGAGGTCGTATGGCTGGTGAGTGCCATGTTGAATCTAGGGAAGACATCATTTTCTTGTATTAGCAGGTCGAACGACTTATTGCAAGAGATGAGATCTGAGTGCGTGAGAGAGCCAGAGCATGCACGGCTCCGATCAAGTTCCGACACCTAAATGGCCAGGCCGATGATAGTAATTATTAAGCACATATACACAATCGATAATGTGTACGCTACGCATCCAGGGAGGAGTAATCATTATGCAATTCTTCACTACTGCCATTTTTAAAATACTTGAAGTTCTAAGTTTGTCCTAAGCCAAATATACCTTTATGTTCTGACTGATTCTATAGAAAAATACATCAACACGTACAGCTTCAATTATATATAGTATATTTTATGGTGAGTCTAGTGAAAGTGTGAAACCAATATAATGTTGTAGATATTGTAATATTTTTCTATAGTCTTGGTTCAACTTAAAGATGTTTTTTTTAGAAAAGGAGGATGACCCCCGGCCTCTGCATCCGGGCGATGCATACGGCCACTTTATTAATTATTCTTACACAAGACCTTACAAGCCATACAACGGCAAGACTAAAGGCACTGTCTAAGCAACAACTGTCGCTACACATATCCAATTGATGAAGGGACGCAGATAGTCTGGGCCTAATACCAAACAGACATCGCAGCCAAACCTAAACATCTAAGACCTGAGGTCCCAACTAGGACGCCTGCCGGGTATGGGGCACCTACCAGTCCGGAGCACTCCTCAACCAAAACGCTTGCCCGGTATGAGGTCGCCGCTGCCACCTGCCACCAGTCCATCTTCAGAGTTGTACTGTTGCATGTACCGTGTCAGGTCTCTCTGCCATCGACGACACCACGACGCCCGACAGCGTCGTCCTCCTGCGCGAGTCCATCCTCCCACAACGAACTCCGAATCTGCACTGCGCCACGCCGTCAAGATCCGTTGCCATCAGTGTGCAGGATGAAGCACCGCTCCATCAAAGAATCCGTCCTCTGGTCCCTCGATCACGTGTGTATCTCCAAGAATGACGCCCCCAAGGAAGGAACGACACCAGAGCGCCGCCGTCATCCGATCATCCGATCTAGGGTTTTCCCCAGAGGTAGCAGAGAGTAGCCTTGAACTTCTCCACGGCGATGCCTTCAATAAGGGAACGACGCAGATAGCGCCGCCACCGCCAGCCTCAGCAGACGCCGAAGGCAAGTTTTGACCCAGATCAGCTCGAAGGGATCCAACTCTCGTGCACAGGCCGCCGTCACCACTAGCACCACCAGGCAGAACCCTGGAGCACCGGCAGATCAGCGAGCCGTCGACACTACCGCATCCAGATCGCCGGCCACGCCGGGCCACCGCCATCCCCCGCGCCGTCCGGGTCAAAGACGGAGCCGCCAACCGCGCACAGGGACCATCGCCGCCTGCACACGCCGGAGCTCCGCCGAGAGCCCAGTGCCCGCCACCGCTTGCCGAGGGCCGCCGCTGCGCGCCCCGAGCGGACTCCCACACACACCAGGGAAAATTGCCGTCGCCCCCAAGCCCGTGCCGGGGCGCCCCGCCTCCAGCACGCCGCCAACCACCGCCGCGATCCGCCCGCGCCAGATCCAGCGAGCCGCGGGAGAAGAGATCCCGCCGCCGCCGCCGACCGGGCTTTGCCCGGCGGTGCGCCCCGACGACAGCGAGGAGGAGAGGCCGGGGGAGGGACTAGTACGCGGCGGCGCTAGGGTTCCCCCGGTCGCCGCGCAGGGGCGACATGGGAGGAGTCCTTGTAATCTGTTCAATAGATACGGCGATTATATGATCAATGAGCCCGGAGCCAACTTAAAGATGTTTGACTTAGGAAAAACCTAGAAGCTCAAGTATTTTGGAACGGTTGTACTCCTTCCGTTCCAAAATAGATGATCCAACTTTAATACAAAGTTGGGTTAAATTTAGTACAATGTTGAGTCATCTATTTTAAAACGGAGGGAGTAGTTCTTAAGGCTATACTGTTCGTAGTTAGCCGAAATGCAGGCAGATGTACATCATGTGTCGTCTGTGCAAGAGAGTCGGTGATCTCGGGAGTCACCACAACTGGGCGAAGATCCAACAGTGATAAGAGCATTCGAAGTAGGTTAGAGTAGCAAGAGCTCGGGATTGTCGTCAGTCTGTCCTAAAGTTAAAGCCGCTTGTGATAGGTCTACCATAGTCTATTCAAATAGTTTACGAACCATCTTCCATAACCCTAAGTTGATTCTAAGCTTAAAGCTCCATGTGATCTGGTTTATGAACTGTCTGCCATAAGTCTATCATAGTCGGCACCAACGATTTATTCTAGAACCAAGGATGTATTTCCTTCTTGTTCTCTATTTTACTTATTTCCAATCAGTATTAGATTCATTCCCAAATCAAACATCAACACGTGCAACATAAATATAATTATATAAATAGGTCATCAGTTTCGTGTTACAAAGATCCAATCAAGGAACTTTCTCTCACTTTGTTCCTTGCACTGCCATCTTTTGTCCTCCTACCACACAACACATGTACCACTCCCACGGCATGGTAGAAGCATCTTTACGGTCAATACCATTATATACAACGACTCATCATTCCAACAACAAGGATAGACATGTCCTGAAGACAAGGAGACCCATTGTGTGGGTTTCAGATAGTTTCATGCAATTCTTCACTTTCTTGTTCACAAAAATCATGGAAAATACGGCAATCATTCAGTAAACTAGGCATTCCTATATTTTGAATAAACTTAAACGTAATGCAAGTGGCAAAATTTCAAGTAAGCACAACGACAACATAACTAATATTTGCATTACAAAAAAAAGACACTTCCATGACATTATGGTCCGAATTGAAAAAAAATCTATCATGGATCTGACACTTCCATGACGTAATTGTGACAAATACACATATCATCATAGATGTGGTGGGCTCTTATTTCTATGGCAAAAAATTATGAGGAAAAATGGGCTTTTCGTCATGGGAGGGCCAGGTGTGCACCTGCATGACATTCTTTAAGCCGTCCATAACGTAAAAAATCATGATAGAAGTGAGGCCGAGGAAATTTTCAGCGAGTTGCCGGTATAAGGTGGGTGGTCGGGGCCGAGCGATGCAGTGGTGTGCACATTTCTCTCGCACATGTGCGTGTGCAAGCCCTTCGGTAACTAACCCGAGCGAGTCGTTCACTTACTGAACCCGAGCGAGCCGTTTGGTTACTGAACCCGAGCGATCGATATCGATCCCTCTCGCAGTATGTACTTAACACGAGCGATCGATCCCTCGCACTACATACTGAACCCGATCGATCCCTCGCACTACCTACTGAACCCGATCGACCCCTTCACTGCTAACTAAACTTGATTAATCCATTCGCTGCTAACTGCACCCCAGCAATCGATCCCTTCGCTGTGCTTACTGAACCGGATCGGTCAGTGCGTTGTATCAAGCCCCCACACGAGACGCGAGTTGAGCTAGCCGGTTGGTTGCCTCTCGAGGAACAGTGCCCCTTGCTACTGCGCGCGCGATATGTAGTAGATCGAGTCGAGACTTGCATCGATCGGTCCCCCTGGCACGAGACGTGGTGAGTTGACCTAGCCGGTTGGTTGTGGATGGAAAGTTCCCATTGTTGTCGCCTGCTCGTACACCCCACCCCAACCAATGGGGGTTGGATGAGCAGAACCCCGGTCGTGTAGGTGGTTGGCGCTGGATGAACAGGACCCAGAGGAGGCGGTGCCATGGTACACTACACCCCAACTGGTTGAGGGTGGATGAACATGACCCCGTGGAAGCCGTAGGTAGTTGGCGGATGAACAATAGCCCATGGAGGCACGGTAGGAAGTTGACGGTGGATGAACAATAGCCCGTGGAGTCCCGTTTTGTGGTACGCCACACCCCTCCTGATGAACATGATCCCGTTTCGACCATAGGCGGTCGAAGAGAACTCCGTTTCCTCCGTTTTGCGGTACGCCAGACCCCTCCTGATGAGCAGGACGCTGTTTCGACCGTAGGCGGTTGAAGAGAAGTCCGTTTCCACTGTTTTGCGGTATGTCGGACCCCTCCTGATGAACATAACCCCGTTTTGACTGTAGGCATTTGAAGAGAACTCCGTTGCGTCCGTTTTGCAGTATGCTACACCCCCAGCCGGTGGGGGGTCGATGAACAAGACCCCATTTCGGCTGTTCCGTCCAAGCCAGTTGGCTCCCGATTAACATGACACATTCTGATCTAGTCGTTTGGCTCCCGATGAACACAACGCTGCAGTTTCCTTCATTCCGACCCAACAGGTTGGCTGCCGATGAACAGGATGCCGTTGCTTTCATTCGTTGCCTCTCCATGTATACGATCTCTGACCACATGTATCCGCGAGTATGCGTTCGAGACCCGTTCTGTATGTATGTATGTGGTCATATTTTTTGCAGCGTGGCTGTACGTACGTGTACATGATTTAGACGGGGGTGCGTGACATGCTACGTCAGGGTTCGAATGACACGTGACGTTTCTTACTCTGCCATGGTTCATCGTTACAGGAAGGCTGATCTACTAGTATGTACATATATGTTTTGCGACTAGACAAATAACACTATGTACACTTCGACCTGGTGGGTCCCAGCTGTCAGGGGAAATCATTTTTTTGCACGTAATAAGGAGACACTTATATGCGCACGAAGACGTAGCTGGTGGGTCCCTGCTATAAGGGGCACGAATCATTTTTTGCGTGTAATAAGGAGACACTTTCTTCCGTGAGAAGATATAACTGTTGTGTCCCGGCTGTCATGGGCAGTAATTAATTCTTGTGCTTATAATAAGGAGGCACTTCATTGCATGCGAATATATAGCTGGTGGGTCCTAGCTGCGAGGAAGAGGAATTTGTTTTTCTGTGTAATAAGGAGGCACTTACTTGTGTGCGACCATGTATCTGGTGGGGCCAAGCTGTCAGGAGCAGGAATCATTTTTTGCATGTAATAAGGAGACACTTCCTTACGAGCGACCTTGTAGCTGGTGGGTCCTAGCTGTCAGCCTCTCCATGTATAACCCTCTTCTGATGGTTGTTGTTTGTTGACCATGTTGATTGCGTCGCCCTGAGAGCACTAAGGCGTGGACGGCGACGAGGCCTAGGAAGGGAATGAGCTGGAGCCAGGGAATAAGCGGCAGGGGATGCCCATGCGAAGGGGGGGTACGAGGGTTGACTGGTTAGGCTGTAGGGTTCGGCTGTCGTCGTCGGAGAATAACAGAAGGTGTGGATGACTAGAGGGATGACCTGGCCAACGGCGAGGCTTGCGCGGCAGCACAACTAGCCACGGGAGACGGGAGATTGAAGAAGCATGATGACCGTTGGATGGACATCCAACAATCACTACTCCTAAAATTATGTGTTGAGTATAGGTTGACAAAGCCTTATGTACGCGTCAACTTAGTAGACATTCCGTTTGCTATTATTTTTATAATCTACAACCATTTCTACTTCTTATGGAATTTATTGCAACCCATTTTTGTTTTTTTATAATTACTGCCCATTTTCTAGTCAGGAACAGGGTTAAAAATTCAATGAAATTTACATATTTTGATGGGGTCCAAACTATTTTTAATCCCAAAGTGCCAGATTGAAACTAATTTTAATTAATATTATATTAAAATCCAATGGAATTTGAAATCTCAAAGAAGAAAATATCGAAATATGAAACTAATTGCCCATTTGTTGTGTTTTTTTAATATGTACAACCCATTTCATACTTTTAAGATCTACAGCCCGTTCTGGCTAGGCCAAATGCATACCTTCTCGTTTTGAAAGAATCGCAGCCCAGCAGGTCGGAGAAAAAAATATTGGCCAAGGTTGGGTATTCTTCAAAAAAATATGTTGGGCCACCCATTTTCACAGAAAAAATAGGTAGGCAGGTCATGTTGTTAAACATGCCACATACGACGTTTTCCAGTTTATACACTGATCGGTGTGAACAACAAAAAACCCGCTCGAGCTGCTAGATCCCAAGTGTGAGCCACTCCTTGTGCAATTCTGTCGTTAATTAACTATACATTGACAATGTTGGGGTCCCATGATGGCCTGGAAGTGCACAAGGTTTAGTTGTAGCCTTTTCAAAGTAAGAATACCGATTTCATAGGGAGCACATAGTACTAGGGGAAAACCCTATAGGTAGACAAGTAATAGCAGCGCGAGCCTAACAAGCCACACTATTGCTAATTAGCAGTAGCGTGGGACTAAAACAGGCGCTGCAAGTGCCCATTAGCAGTAGCGCTGGCCCACCATAGGGGCACTACTACTAAGTGGGCTCCACAGTGCCCCTACGGGCTGGCCATTAGCGGTAGCACGGGACAGTAACACCTGTTGCTACTATGGCCAGCCAATGCCCAGCTCCCATGCCCCACTTAGCAGCAGTGTGGGCCTTGACCGCGCGCTATAGCTAATGGGCTTAGCAGTAGCGCCGGCCCGCCGATGGCGCTACTGCTAAGCCAGCCCTATCCTCTTCGTCCGCGTCCTGGCCACTACCTCTTTCTCAGTCTCCCTTCACACTCTGTCGCTCCCTCCCTTTGCCTTCGCCATCGCCCGCCGCCGCCATCGCCTGTCGTCGCCCCCAAGGTATCTCTCTTGCTCGTTCCTCCTCTCGCCACCCGCCGCCCTCCTCCTCCGGACGCCCTCCTCTACCCTCCCTCCTCTCATCGCCCGCCGTCCTCCTCCAGAGCCCTACCTCCCTCCTGCCTCCCTTCATGTCGGCCTCCTCCTTCTGTTTTTGTAGAATGTAGGTTTATTTTTATTTTTTTGAATACAATAGAATGTAGATTATTTGAATGGAATAAAGTTTTTAAGTAAATATAGGTCTTTTGAATAGAGTAGAAAATTTTCAGTAAATATAGGTGTTTTGAATAGAATAGAAAATTAGTAAATGTAGGTCTTTCGAATAGAATAGAATATTAAGTGTCCAATAGAGTAGAAAATTAGAAAATGTTCAGTAAATGTAGGTCTTTTGAACCAAATACCTTTAAGTATTTGAGGTATCAAATAAAATATAAAATGTTGTTGCCAATTATATTGCGATTTTTTATGTAATGCTCACGTTGCCAAATGTAGAGAGAGAGAGACCTACTTTCTTGAAGAACTAGGGTATTTAGTTATGCTTGCTGTCCAAATGAAATGTTAGGGTTATAACATATATTGAAATATTTTTGTAAATATTGAACCATTGAAATGCAATGAGCACCAAGTTTGAAAATTTCTATATAAATGCTCATGTGTGAATGCTTTTGTGTGGCGCAGAGTAGATCATCAATGAGCTGGTCGACGATGCCCAGAAGATCACCGACGACACCCACATTGCCGACAACCATCGTCTATAGTGAGTAAACATGGTCTATGTGGTTCCTTAAATACGAAAATGAAGGATATGTGCTTGCCCAAGTGGCCTATGTTTGCAGGGAACACCTCCGAGTGGCTTATGTTTTGCTAGAGTGTTGATTCAGTTCCGTTCCAGTAAATTTCAGGCGCTCGATTTGCCCTATTTTAGCAAAGGTCATGCCGGAATTTTTTGTGAATTTTAGCATGACATGTGCTAGAATATAGGAAATATTGAGTGCCCTGGATTTGCCGGAAAGAGAACTAAATGACATTTCGGGTTGACTTTATGTCCGTCGGGGCTCCATACATGATGGTCAAAAAATTACTGAGGGAGAGTGTCCACCATATGTGAGAGAAGAAGAATGCCGACTGTTGTCGCGGGGGTCACTCTTCCTTTTCATTCTCATGATATACCTTTTGGTAATGCACTGGAAGGAAGAGAAGAGCGACCATCACCGATGGTGGAAAGATCAGTGAAGGAGTGTCCACCATATACATTAGTGAGGAAGAAGAATGCCGATTGTTGTTGTCGAGGTCGCTTCTTCTTCTTTCGCAGGTGCTAGACATTTTGGTGTAATGCACTTTAAAAATAAAGGAGGAGCGACTATCACCTACGGTCACAATTATCAGAGAGGAAGAATCCCGACTATTGTCATGGGGGTTGCTTCTCATTCGTTCCCATGTGCTAGAAATTTTAATGTAATGCACTCGGGAATGAAGGGAGGAGCGACCATCACCGACGGTCAAATATGTCAGAGAGGGAGTACCCACCATATACACACCACGTGATATGAGAGTTTTCAAGGAAGACTCGACAGATCAAAAGTCAACCCATGCTGAATAGTGATATGTGTGTTGAGTTTCTGTTAATTGCCTTTGATTTATTATCTTTGAATTATGAACATACACTACTGCAGGATGGTGCAAATGCGACAGTCCAATCAGAGACCCTTCGACCAAACTATGTGTGATGCATTAATCACAAATGGTGGTGTAAGAAAACTGTAAAAAATGAGACGAGCTGTTTGCGATGGCGCAAACATCAAACAAGATTCAGATCAGTGTTGCGTGTGCGATGCATGGCATAGGTTAATCCATATGATCCATATGATCCATAACAACATAAACAGTCAGCCAGATGAGGGTGTGTGCAATATATGGCATATAGTTCACTAGGATGAATCATGTGTGATTAGGCAACACAATAGAAGCGGTTAGCCAGATCAAGGTGTGTGCTATGGAGGGCATATAGTTCACTCGGATGAACTGTTTGCAATGAGCCAAGACAACGTAAAGAATTCAACTAAACAAGATATGTGTGATACGCGACAAACATGCCCGTAATCAGAAATGTGTGCGAAGACCAATAATAACATAGATGATTGCTGCTAAGAAGCCGTGTGATTTGCTCTGTCTATATAAGAACAACAATATATAACTAAAATAAACATCTAATTACATAAGTGACTATACAGATCATTCACACACACCTCAATAAACAATGGCATGCATTCTAAACTAGGAGAAACGATCGTCTAGTCATCTACTTCTTGTGACGCTCCCGCCATTGCTCTGCGGCTTGATCCTTCATTTGTGGCAGGACGAAGACACTTCCTCATGTCAACGATCTACCTGTACATCTCGTAGCTTGTGTACGCGTCCTTGTCCGCATACTTGACGTGTTCTTCATCCAGTCTCTGATGCTAGGCACTATGCTGGGTGTTCTTGTCCTTCTTACTCTCATCTTTCATCTTCATGTAGTAAGGGTCGATGATGGCCAAGGCGAGGTCAATTAGGGAGCTCTGTTTGTTGTTGGTGCTGCTCCAGACCTTGTAGTGGTCAAGGATGTTGACAAGATTTTGGAAGGTCAAGCCCGAACCTCGAGCGGTTTTAGATCGTTGGTGGTGTCCACCCTAGCAAAACTATAGTCGGAGCTGTTGATAAACCCGGAGAAATGCTCGCAAGGTCTTGTGGCCAGGTGGTAGTGGTAGATGAGGATGTCATGTCGCACGCATAGCTGGGCGACAACAACCTTCTGGTCTTGCCCGGCACAGCCGCTGGTGAACTCAAGGTTGAAGCCAACCACTTGGTACTTGTCCTTAGCAAGGAACTGCTCCATTTTGGATGGAGCTCTGCATTGAGCCCGAATCATTCGTGTACACCACTGAGAGGTCCTTCTCCCTCATGTGGGTGTCCAGTATGTGATGCATGGTGAACTGTCGCCCATTGTCGTCGTCGGCCGTTGGGAGCGCCATTGGAGCCACGGGGAGCGCCATTGGAACCGCTGGATGTCCTTTGTGTGTGTGTGTGTGTGTGTGTGTGTGTGTGTCATCGTGGGTGTGCTTATTGTGTCGTGTGGCGCGATAGATGAAGGTAAATGACCGCAGGAATAAATGGGGGCCGGGCGGCCTGGATTCTCGGCACGTACGCATGGCAGTTTTTGCAGCAGGTAAATGCATCATGGCGCCGCGCCTGGCGCAACCGCATTGATACGTCCATTTTGCATCATGTTTTCTTACTGTTATCTATGTTGTTTTATTGTATAATAACATTTTTTGGAGTAATTCTAATGCTTTTCTCTAATAATATGCAAGGTATGCACCAAGAGGGAGAATTCTGCCAGCTGGAAATCTGGACTTGAAAAAGCTACGTCAAGCTACCTATTCTACACAACTCCAAATGAGCTAAAACTTCCCGAGGATTTTTATGGAATATTTAAGGATTATTGGAGCAAATAAGTACCAGAGGGGGGCCACCAGGTGGGCACAACCCACCAAGGTGCGCCAGGAGGCCCAGGCGCGCCATGGTGGGTGCTGCCCTCCTCGGCCCACATCCGGTGCCCCTCTTCTGGTATATAAGTCATTTTGACCTAGAAAAAATAGGGGGAGGACTTTCGGGATGAAGCACCGCCGCCTCGAGGCGGAACTTGGGCAGGAGCACTTTTGCCCTCCGGTAGAGCGATTCCGCCGGGGGAACTTCCCTCCCGGAGGGGGAAATCATCATCATCATCATCACCAACAACTCTCCCATCTTGTGGAGGGCTATCTTCATCAACATCTTCAACAACACCAACTCCTCTCAAACCCTACTTCATCTCTTGTGTTCAATCTTTGTACCAAAAATATATGGTTTATTTGGTGGAAGACTATATGTTCAGATCCATTGTGCTATTTAATACCCCTCTAATCTTGAGCATGATTATCATTTGTGAGTAGTTACTTTCGTTCTTGAGGTCCCGGGAGAAATCATGTTGCAAGTAATCATGTGAACTTGATATGTGTTTGATATTTTGATGATATATATGCTGTCATTCTCTTAGTGGTGTCATGTGAACGTCGACTTCATGAAACTTCACCATATTTGGGCCTAAGGGAATGCATTATGGAGTAGTTATTAGATGGTGGGTTGCGAGAGTGACAGAAGCTGAAACCCCAGTTTATGCGCTATTCCGTAAGGGACCGATTGGATCCAAAAGTTTAATGCTATGGTTAAAATTTATTCTTAATACTTTTCTCGTAGTTGCGGATGCTTGCGAGAGGGTTAATCATAAGTAGGAGGTTTGTTCAAGTAAGAACAACACCTAAGCACCGGTCCACCCTGTTGGGGAACGCGGTAATTTCAAAAAAAAATCCTATGATCATGCAAGATCTCTCTAGGTGATGCATAGCAACGAGAGGGGAGAGTGTGTCCACGTACCCTCATAGACCGAAAGCGGAAGCGTTTCAATAACGCGGTTGATGTAGTCAAACTTCTTCATGATCCAACCAATCAAGTACCGAACATACGTCACCTCCGCGTTCAGCACACGTTCAGCTTGATGACATCCCTTGTGCTCTTGGTCCAGTTGAGGACGAGGATGAGTTTCGTTAGCACAACAGCATGGTGATGGTGATGATGATGCTACCGGCGCAGGACTTCGCCTAAGTACTACGATGGTATGATCGAGATGTGTAACTGTGGAGGGGGGCACCACACATGGTTAAGAGAAACTTGTGTGTCCTAGGGTGCCCCCCTTTCCCCCGTATATAAAGGAGGGAGGGGGAGACCGACCGGCCCTATGGCGTGCCCCAAGAGGAGGATTCCTACTAGGACTTCCTAGTCCTAGTAGGATTTCCCTCCAAGGAAGAGAGGGGGAAGGAAGGGGAGGGAGAGGGAGTAGGAAAGGGGGGGGTGCCCCTCCCTTCCCCTAGTCCAATTCGGGCCCAAGGGGGGGGGGGGGGCGGCCAACCCTCCTGCAGCCCTCCTATCTCTCCACTAAGGCCCATTAGTTCCCCCGGGGGTTTCCTGTAACCCCTCTGGCACTCTGTTTTTACCCGAAACTATCCGGAACACTTCCGGTGTCCGAATAACATGGTCCAATATATCAATCTTTATGTCTCGACCAATTAGAGACTCCTCGTCACGTCCATGATCTCATCCGGGACTCCGAACAAACTTAGGTCATCAAAACACATAACTCATAATACATATTGTCATCGAACGTTAAGCGTGCGGACCCTACGGGTTCGAGAACTATGTAGACATGACCGAGACACATCTCCGGTAAATAACCAATAGCAGAACCTGGATGCTCATATTGGCTCTTACATATTCTACAAAGATCTTTATCGGTCAAACTGCATAACAACATACGTTGTTCCCTTTGTCATCGGTATGTTACTTGCTCGAGAATCGATCGTCGGTATCATCATACCTAGTTCAATCTCGTTACCGTCAAGTCTCTTTACTCGTTCCATAATACTTCATCCCGCAACTAACTCATTAGTCACATTGCTTGCAAGGCTTATAGTGATGAGTATTACCGAGAGATCCCAGAGATACCTCTCTGAAACACGGAGTGACAAATCCTAATCTCGATCTATGTCAACCCAACAAACACCTTCGGAGACACATGTAGAGCATCTTTATAATCACCCGTTTACGTTGTGACATTTTATAGCACACAATGTGTTCTTCTGGTATTTGGGAGTTGCATAATCTCATAGTCCGAGGAATATGTATAAGTGATACATCTCCAACGTATCTATAACTTTTGATTGTTCCATGCTATTATATTGCCCGTTTTGGATGTTTATGGGCTTTACTTTACACATTTATATCATTTTTGGGACTAACCTACTAACCGGAGACCCAACCCGTATTGCTGTTTTTTTTGCCTATTTCAGTGTTTCGAAGAAAAGGAATATCAAATGGAGTCCAAACGAAATGAAACCTTTGGGAGCATGATTTTTGGAACAAACGTGATCCAAAGGACTTGGAGTGCAAGTCAAGAAGCAGCTGAGGCGGCCACAAGGGTGGAGGGCGCGCCCACCCCTACAGGGTGCGCCCCCTATCTTGTGGGCCCCTCGGGCATCCACCGACATACTTCTTCCTCCTATATATACCTACGTACCCCGAAAACATCAAGGGAGCCAACGAAAAACTATTTCCACCGCCGTAACCTTCTGTATCGGTGGGATCCCATCTTGGAGCCTTCGCCAGCGCTCCATCGGAGGGGGAATCGACCACGGAGGGCTTCTACATCAACACCATAGCCCCTCCGATGAGTTGTGATTAGTTTACCACAGACCTTCGGGTCCATAGTTATTAGCTAGATGGCTTCTTCTCTCTTTCTGGATCTCAAAACCATGTTCTCCTCGATCTTCTTGGAGATCTATTCGATGTAACTCTTTTTGCGGTGTGTTTGTCGAGATCCGATGAATTGTGGGTTTATGATCAAGTTTATCTATGAGAAATATTTGAATCTCCTCTGAATTTTTTATGTATGATTGAGTTATCTTTGCAAGTCTCTTCGAATTATCAATTTGGTTTGGCCTACTAGATTGATCTTTCTTGCAATGGGAGAAGTGCTTAACTTTGGGTTCAATCTTGCAGTGTCCTTTCCCAGTGACAACAGGGGCAGCAAGGCACGTATTGTATTGTTGCCATCGAGGATAAAAAGATGGGGTTTATATCATATTGCATGAGTTTATCCCTCTACATCATGTCATCTTTCTTAATGCGTTACTCTGTTCTTTATGAACTTAATACTCTAGATGCATGCTGGATAGCGATCGATGTGTGGAGTAATAGTAGTAGATGCAGGCAGGAGTCGGTCTACTTGTCGCGGACATGATGCCTATATACATGATCATGCCTAGATAATCTCATAATTATTCGCTTTTCTATCAATTGCTCGATAGTAATTTGTTCACCCACTGTAATACTTATGCTATCTTGAGAGAAGCCACTAGTGAAACCTATGGCCCCCGGGTCTATCGTTTATCTTTTAAGCTTTCAATCTACTTTTATTTGCATCTTTACTTTTTCAATCTATATTATAAAATACCAAAAATATATTTATCTTATCATATTATCTCTATCAGATCTCACTTTCGCAAGTGGTCGTGAAGGGATTGATGAGCATCCAAGTTGGGTATAATAAAAACTATCAAAGAAAGTGAATTGGATGCTATGATTAATTTGATGCTTGATAATTGTTTTGAGATATGGAGGTGATAATATTAGAGTCATTCTGGTTGGGTGATTATGAATTTAAAGAATGCTTGTGCTAAAGGTTGTGATTCCCATAGCATGCACGTATGGTGAACCGCTTTGTGATGAAGTTGGAGCAGAATTTTATTTATTGATTGTCTTCCTTATGAGTGGCGGTCGGGGATGAGCGATGGTCTCTTCCTACCAATCTATCCCCCTAGGAGCATGCGCGTAGTACTTTATTTTTGATTACTTGTAGATTTTTGCAATAAGTATATGAGTTCTTTATGACTAATGTTGAATCCATGGATTATACGCACTCTCGCCTTCCACCATTGCTAGCCGCGCTTGTGTCGCGCAACTTTCACCGGTACCATACGCCCACCATATACCTTCCTCAAAACAGCCACCATACCTACCTATTATGGCATTTACATAGCCATTCTGAGATATATTGCCATGCAATTTTCCACTGTTCCATTTATTATGACACACATCATCATTGTCATATTGCTCTTTGCATGATCATGTAGTTGATAATGTATTTGTGGCAAGGCCAGCTTCTTAATTTTCATACATGTCACTCTTGATTCATTGCATATCCCGGTACACCGCCGGAGGCATTCATATAGAGTCATATCTTGTTGAGTTGTAATCTTGATTTGTAAGTAAATAAAAGTGTGATGATCTTCATTATTAGAGCATTGTCCCAGTAAGGAAAGGATGATGGAGACTATGATTCCCCCACAAGTCGAGATGAGACTTTGGACTTTATAAAAAAAGAAAGAAAAAAGGCAAAAATAAAAGAAAGGTCCAAAAAAGAAAAAAAGAGAAAAAGAAAAAAAAGAGAAAGAAATGAGAGAAAAAGAGAGAAGGGACAATGCTACTATCCTTTTTACCACACTTGTGCTTCAAGGTAGCACCATGATCTTCATGATAGAGAGTCTCCTATGTTGTCTCTTTCTTATACTAGTGGGAATTTTTCATTATAGAACTTGGCTTGTATATTCCAATGATGGGCTTCCTCAAAATGCCCTAGGTCTTCGTGAGCAAGCGAGTTGGATGCACACCCACTTAGTTTATTTTATTAAGCTTTCATACATTTATAGCTCTAGTGCATCCATTGCATGGCAATCCCTACTCACTCACATTGATATCTATTAATGGGCATCTTAATAGCACGTTGATACGCCTAGTTGATGTGAGACTATCTTCTCCTTTTTGTCTTCTCCACAACCACCATTCTATTCCACATATAGTGCTATGTCCATGGCTCACGCTCATGTATTGCGTGAAAGTTGAAAAAGTTTGAGATTACTAAAGTATGAAACAATTGCTTGGCTTGTCATTGGGGTTGTGCATGATTAAATACTTTGTGTGATGAAGATAGAGCAACAGCCAGACTATATGATTTTGTAGGGATAACTTTCTTTAACCATGTTATTTTGAGAAGACATGATTACTTTGATTAGTATGCTTGAAGTATTACTTTTTCTTATGTCAATATGAACTTTTATTTTGAATCATTTGGATCTGAACATTCATGCCACAATAAATAAAATTACATTGAGAATTATGCTAGGTAGCATTGCACATCAAAAATTCTGTTTTTATCATTTACCTACTCGAGGACGAGAAGGAACTAAGCTTGGGGATGCTTGATACTTCTCCAACGTATCTATAATTTTTGATTGTTCCATGCTATTATATTACCCGTTTTGGATGTTTATGGGCTTTACATTACACATTTATATCATTTTTTGGGACGAACCTACTAACCGGAGGCCCAGCCCGTATTGCTGTTTTTTTGCCTATTACAGTGTTTCAAAGAAAAGGAATATCAAATGGAGTCCAAATGGAATGAAACCTTCGGGAGCGTGATTTTTGGAACAAACGTGATCCAGAGGACTTGGAGTGCAAGTCAAGAAGCAGCTGAGGCGGCCACGAGGGTGGAGGGCGCGCCCCCTATCTCGTGGGCCCCTCAGGCGTCCACCGACGTACTTCTTCCTCCTATATATACTTACGTACCCCAAAAACATCAGGGGAGCCAACAAAAATCTATTTCCACCGCCGTAACCTTCCGTATGCGCGAGATCCCATCTTGGAGCCTTCGCCGGCACTCTGTCGGAGGGGGAATCGACCATGGAGGGCTTCTACATCAACACCATATCCCCTCCGATGAGTTGTGAGTAGTTTACCACAAACCTTCGGGTCCATAGTTATTAGCTAGATGGCTTCTTCTCTCTTTTTGGATCTCAATACCATGTTCTCCTCGATCTTCTTGGAGATCTATTAGATGTAACTCTTTTTGCGGTGTGTTTGTCGAGATCCGATGAATTGTGGGTTTATGATCAAGTTTATCTATGAGAAATATTTGGATCTCCTCTGAATTCTTTTATGTCTGATTGAGTTATCTTTGCAAGTCTCTTCGAATTATCAGTTTGGTTTGGCCTACTAGATTTATGTTTCTTGTAATGGGAGAAGTGCTTAGCTTTGGGTTCAATCTTGCAGTGTCCTTTCCCAGTGACAGCAGGGGCAGCAAGGCACGTATTGTATTGTTGCCATCGAGGATAAAAAGATGGGGTTTATATCATATTGCATGAGTTTATCCCTCTACATCATGTCATCTTTCTTAATGCGTTACTCTGTTCTTTATGAACTTAATACTCTAGATGCATGCTGGATAGCGGTCGATGTGTGGAGTAATAGTAGTAGATGCAGGCATGAGTCGGTCTACTTGTCGTGGACGTGATGCCTATATACATGATCATGCCTAGATAATCTCATAATTATTCGCTTTTCTATCAATTGCTCGACAGCAATTTGTTCACCCACTGTAATACTTATGCTATCTTGAGAGAAGCCACTAGTGAAACCTATGGCCCCCGGGTCTATCTTTTATCTTTTAAGCTTTCAATCTACTTTTATTTGCATCTTTACTTTTCCAATCTATATTATAAAATACCAAAAATATATTTATCTTATCATATTATCTCTATCAGATCTCACTTTAGCAAGTGGCCGTGAAGGGATTGACAACCCCTTTATTGCGTTGGTTGCGAGTTCTTTGTTTATTTGTGTAGGTGCGTGGGACTTTTGAGGAGCCTCCTACTGGATTGATACCTTGGTTATAAAAACTGAGGGAAATACTTACTACTATTGCTGCATCACCCTTTCCTCTTCAAGGAAAACCATCGCAAGCTCAAGACGTAGCAATAAGTCATGAAGAAAGTAGTAGCAATGAAACTGTAACGATCATAATGCTAAGCTAACGGATGGGTCATGTCCATTACATCATTCTCCTAATGATGTGATCATGTTTATCAAATGACAACACATGTCTATGGTTAGGAAACGTAACCATCTTTGATTAACAAGCTAGTCAAGTAGAGGCATACTAGGGACACTATGTTTTGTCTATGTATTCACACATGTACTAAGTTTCCGGTTAATACAATTCTAGCATGAATAATAAATATTTATCATGAAATAAGGAAATAAGTTATAACTATATTATTGCCTCTAGGGCATATTTCCTTCAGTCTCCCACTTGCACTAGAGTCAATAATCTAGATTACAAAGTAATGATTCTAACACCCATGGAGTTTTGGTGCTGATCATGTTTTGCTCGTGGAAGAGGCTTAGTCAACGAGTCTGCAACATTCAGATCTGTATGTATCTTGCAAATATCTATGTCTCCCTCTGACACTTGATGACGGATGGAATTGAAGCATATCTTGATGTGCTTGGTTCTCTTGTGAAATCTGGATTCCTTTGCCAAGGCAATTGCACCATTATTGTCACAAAAGATTTTCATTGGACCCGATGCACTAGGTATGGCACCTAGATCGGATATGAACTCCTTCATCCAGACTCCTTCATTTGTTGCTTCTGAAGCAGCAATATACTCTGCTTCACACGTAGATCCCGCCACGATGCTCTGCTTGGAACTGAACCAATTGACAACTCCTCCATTCAATAAAAATACGTATCCGGTTTGCGACTTAGAGTCATCTAGATCAGTGTCAAAGCTTGCATCGACGTAACCGTTTATGACAATCTCTTTGTCACCTCCATAAACGAGAAACATATCCTTAGTCCTTTTCAGGTATTTCAGGATGTTCTTGACCGCTGTCCAGTGCTCCACTCTGGGATTACTTTGGTACTTCCCTGCTATGCTTATAGCAAGGCACACATCATGTCTAGTACATAGCATTGCATACATGATAGAACCTATTGCTGAAGCATAGGGAATGACTTTCATTTTCTCTCGGTCTTCTGCAGTGGTCGGGCATTGAGTCTGACTCAACTTCACACCTTGTAACACAGCCAAGAACCCTTTCTTTGACTGATCCATTTTGAACTTCTTCATAACTTTTATCAAGGTATGTGCTTTGGGAAAGTCCAATTAAGCATCTTGATCTATCTCTATAGATCTTGATGCCTAATAAGTAAGCAGCTTCACCTAGGTCTTTCATTGAAAAACTCTTATTCAGGTATCCCTTTATGCTATCTAGAAATTCTATATCATTTCCAATCAACAATATGTCATCTACATATAATGTTAGAAATGCTACAGAGCTCCCACTCACTTTCTTGTAAATACATGCTTCTCCATAAGTCTGTATAAAACCATATGCTTTGATCACACTATCAAAACGCTTATTCCAACTCCGAGAGGCTTGCACCAGTCCATAAATGGATCGCTGGAGCTTGCACACTTTGTTAGCACCCTTTGGATCGACAAAACCTTCTGGTTGCATCACATACAACTCTTCTTCCAGAAAACCATTCAGGAATGCAGTTTTGACATCCATCTACCAAATTTCATAATCATAAAATGCGGCAATTGCTAACATGATTCGGACAGACTTAAGCATCGCTACGGGTGAGAAAGTCTCATCATAGTCAACTCCTTGAACTTGTCGAAAACCTTTCGCAACAAGTCGAGCTTTGTAGACAGTAACATTACCATCAGCGTCAATCTTCTTCTTGAAGATCCATTTATTTTCTATGGCTTGCCGATCATTGGGCAAATCCACCAAAGTCCACACTTTGTTCTCATACATGGATCCCATCTCATATTTCATGGCCTCAAGCCATTTCACGGAATCTGGGCTCATCATCGCTTCCTCATAGTTCATAGGTTTACCATGGTCTAGTAACATGACTTCCAGAACATGATTACCATACCACTCTGGTGCAGATCTCTTAGTCGACAATATTGATGGGCATGTTATTTACTTCTGTGATGAAGCTTCTAGAATTACCAAACCTGATAAAAAGGATAAACATAGAGCAGTTGTTGGCATGCCTGTTGTCTCAGTTAAGATAGGAGATCATTGTTATCATGGGTTATGTGACCTAGGTGCCAGTGTGAGTGATATTCCTTTTCCTTATATCAAGAAACTAGAGATGAAATAGCACCTGCTGAAATGGAAGGCATAGATCAATTGGGATTCTTAGAGATGTTGAAGTCTTGTGTGAGAAAATAAAATACCCTACTGATTTTCTTGTTCTTAGCTCCCCACAAGATGAATTTTATCCCATAATTTTTGGTAGATCTTTCTTGAACACCGTCAATGCTAAAATAGATTGTGAGAAACAAACCGTCGGTGTTAACTTTGGTGATGAATCTCATGAATTTATTTTCTCCAAGTTTAGTAGACAACCTCATAAGAAAGATTTGCCTAGTAAGGATGAAATTTTTGGTATTGCTTCTATTGTTGTACCTCCTACCGATCCTTTGGAACAATATTTGCTAGACCATGAAAATGATTTGCATATGCATGAAAGAAATGAAATAGATATAATCTTTTTCGAACAACAACCTCTACTTAAACACAATTTGCCTATTGAAACTCTAGGAGGTCCTCCTCCACCTAAAGGTGATCCTGTGTTTGAATTAAAACAATTGCCAGACACTTCGAAATATGCTTATATTGATGAGAAAAAGATATATCCTGTTATTATTAGTGCTAACCTTTCAGAACATGAAGAAGAAAGACTATTGAAATTTCTAAGGAAGCACAGGGCTGCTATTGGATATACTCTTGATGATCTTAAGGGCATTAGTCCCACTATATGCCAGCACAAGATTAATATGGAACCTAATGCTAAACTCATTGTTGATCACCAACGTCAGTTAAATCCGAAATGAAAGAAGTGGTAAGAACAGAAATATTGTAACTTCTGGAAGCAGGTACAATCTATCCTATAGCTGATAGTAGATGGGTAAGTCCTGTTCATTGTGTCCCTGAGAAGGGAGGTATTACTGTTGTTCCTAATGATAAGAATGGGCTCATTCCACAAAGAATTGTCACAGGCTATAGGATGGTAATTGATTGTAGAAAATTAAATAAAGCAACTAGAAAAGATCATTACCCTCTGCCTTTTATCGATCAAATGTTAGAAAGATTATCTAAGCACACACCTTTTTTGCTTCCTTGATGGATATTCTGGCTTTTCACAAATACCTGCTTTACAACCTGGTCAAGAAAATACCACTTTTACTTGTCCCTTTGGAACTTTTGCTTATGGACGTATGCCTTTTGGTTTATGTAATGCACCTGCTACCTTTCAAATATGTATGACTGCTATATTCTCTGATTTTCGTGAAAAGATTGTTGAGGTTTTCATGGATTACTTTTCTGTTTATGGGAAGTCTTTTGATGATTGTTTAAGCAATCTTGATCGAGTTTTGCAGAGATGTGAACAAACAAATCTTGTCTTGAATTGCGAGAAGTGCCACTTTATGGTTAATGAAGGTATTGTTTCGGGCCATAAATTTTTTGAGAAAGGCATTGAGATGGACAAAGCCAAGGTTGATGAAATTGAGAAAATGCAATGTCATAAAGATATCAAAGGTATTCGTAGTTTCCTTGGTCATGATGGTTTCTATAGGAGGTTTATCAAAGACTTTTCTAAAATTTCTAGGCCTCTTATGAATATTTTGCAAAAGGATATTCCCTTTGTGTTTGATGATGATTGTTTGGAAGCCTTTGAAACACTAAAGAAAGCCTTAATTACTACACCTGTTGTTCAACCGCCTGATTGGAACTTGCCTTTTGAGATTTTGTGTGATGCTAGTGATTATGCTGTTGGTGTTGTTCTACAACAAAGAGTTGATAAGAAACTGAATGTTATTCATTATGCTAGTAAAACTCTAGAAAATGCTCAACGTAATTATGCTGCTACTGAAAAATAATTCTTAGCAGTGGTGTTTGCTTGTGATAAATTCAGATCTTACATTCTTGATTCTAAAGTAATTGTTCACACCGATCACGTTGCTATAAAATATCTTATGGAAAAGAAAGATGCTAAACCTAGACTCATTAGGTGGGTTCTTCTACTACAAGAATTTGATTTGCATATCACTGATAGGAAAGGAGCAGAGAATCCCGTAGGTGATAACTTGTCTAGGCTTGAAAATATTCTTTATGACCCACAACCTATTAATGATAGCTTTCCTGATGAACAACTAGCTACAATAAATGTTTCTAATAATACACCTTGGTATGCTGACTATGCTAATTATATTTTTGCTAAATACATACCACCTAACTTCACATACCAATAAAAGAAAAAAAATTCTTCTATGACTTAAGACATTACTTTTGGGATGACCCACATCTTTATAAAGAAGGAGTAGATGATATTATTAGAGGTTGTGTAACTGAGCATGAACAGGAACAAATCCTATGGAAATGTCACTTTGAAGCTTATGAAGGACATCACGCGGGAGACAGAACCGCTGATAAGGTATTACAATCTGGGTTTTATTGGCCTACTCTCTTTAAAGATGCCCATAAATTTGTCTCGTCTTGTGATGAATGCCAAAGAATAGGTAATATTGGTAAGCGTCAAGAAATGCCTATGAATTATTCACTTGTTGTTGAACCATTTGATGTTTGGGGATTTGATTTCATGGGACCTTTTCCTTCCTGTAATGGGTATACACATATTTTGGTTGCTGTTGATTATGTTACTAAGTGGGTAGAAGCTATTCCAACCAGTAGTGTTGATCACAACACCTCTATTAAAATCCTTAAGGAAGTTATTTTCCCAAGGTTTGGAGTCCCTAGATATTTAATGACTGATGGTGGTTCACACTTTATTCATGGCGCTTTCCATAAAATTCTTGCTAAGTATGATGTTAACCATAGAATTGCATCACCTTATCATCCTCAGTCTAGTGGTCAAGTTCAACTTAGCAATATAGAAATAAAACTAATCTTACAAAATACTATCAATATGTCCCGGAAGAATTGGTCTAAGAAATTAGATGATGCACTTTGGGCTTATAGAACAACTTATAAAAATCCTATGGGTATGTCTCCATATAAAATGGTTTATGGAAAAGCTTGTAATTTGCCTATTGAGTTAGAACATAAAGTATATTGGGCAATTAAAGAAATCAATTATGATTTCAAACTTGCTGGTGAAAAGAGGTTATTTGATATTAGCTCATTAGATGAATGGAGAACCCAGGCTTATGAAAACGCAAAGTTATTTAAAGAAAATTTTAAAAGATGGCATGACAAAAGAATCCAAAAGCGTGAGTTCAAAGTTGGAGAATATGTTCTTTTGTACAACTCTTGTTTCAGATTCTTTGCAGGAAAACTCCTCTCCAAATGGGAAGGACCCTATGTCATCGAGGAGGTCTATCGGTCCGGAGCTATCAAAATAAATAATGCCGAAGGCACTAACCCGAAGGTTGTCAATGGGCAATGAATAAAACACTATATCTCAGGTACGCCCATTAATGTTAAAAGCAATATTATCCAAACTTTGACACCATAAGGGCACATAAAGGAAACCTTCCGGAACACTCCAGAATCATGAAAAAAGGGAGGTATGTGATACGGTAAGTAAACGGACTCCGAAAAGTCCGCAAAAAAATTGTTTGTCAGTTTTGGAATATTTCAAAATTTAGGAAAATAAGAAACTTCCAGGAAAGTGACCATGGTGGGCACGATACACCAGGGTGCACCTGGCATGCCAGGCGTGCCCAGGTGGGTTGTGCGCACCTCGGGTACTTTTCAGACTCCGTTTTTCTTCCGTTCTACTTGTTCCCCAAGATAAAAAAAGCTTTATATCCCTCCTTGATGTTTGCTAGAACTACGTCCGTATTTCCCCAAAGAGGAAGGGATGATGCAGTATAGCGACGGTAGGTATTTCCCTTAGTGATGAGACCAAGGTTATCGAACCAGTAGGAAAACCTCCTCACACCACGTAAACTCACCTGCACACAAATAACTAATACTCGCAACCCGACATGTTAAAGGGGTTGTCAATCCCTTCCGGGTATGACACCTCAAGATAGGCAAATAACGTGAGGTAAAAGTGGTAGATAGGATAAATAGATCGCAGAACAAATAAATTGTAGCAAGGTATTTTTGTATTTTTTGGTTTAATAGATCTGAAAATAAATGCAAAGGCAAATACATCTCAAAGGCAAATATGATGAAAAGAGACCCGTGGGTCATAGGTTTCACTAGTGGCTTCTCTCGAGAACAATAGCAAACGGTGGGAAAACAATTACTATTGGGAAATTGATAGAACTTCAAATAATCATGATGATATCCAGGCAATGATCATATATAGGCATCACGTCCAAGATTAGTAGACCGACTCCTGCCTGCATCTACTACTATTACTCCACACATCAACCGCTATCCAGCATGCATCTAGTGTATTAAGTTTATGGGAAAATGGAGTAATGCAATAAGAACGATGACATGATGTAGACGAGATCCGTTTATCTATTGCGGAGATATAGATCTCATCTTGTTATCCTTAGTAGCAACGATACATACGTGTCAGTTCCCCTTATGTCACTGGGATCAAGCATCGTAAGATCGAACCCACTACAAAGCACCTCTTCCCATTGCAAGATAAATAGATCAAGTCGGCCAAACAAAACCCAAATATCAGAGAAGAAATACGAGGCTATAAGCAATCATGCATATAAGAGATCAAAAAAGACTCAAATAACTTTCATGGATAAAAACATAGATGTGATCATAAACTCAAAGTTCATCGGATCCCAACAAACACACCACAAAAAGACTTACATCATATATATCTCCAAGATACCATTGTACTGATAATAAAGAGAGACAGAGGAAGCCATCTAGCTACTAACTACAGACCCGAAGGTCTACAAAGAACTACTCACGCATCATCGGGGAGGCACCAATGGAAGTGGTGAACCCCTCCATGATGGTGTCTAGATTGGATCTGGTGGTTCTGGACTCTGCGGCAGTTGGAATTTATTTTCGTTGACTCCTCTAGGGTTTCTGTAATATTGGGGTATTTATAGAGCAAAGTGGTGGTTCAGGGGGCACCCGAGGTGGGCACAACCCACCAGGGCACGCTTGGGCCTCCTGGCGTGCCCTGGTGGGTGCTGCTCCCCTCGAGCCACCCCCAGGTGCTTTCTTGGCCCACTGGATGTCTTCTGGCCCAAAAAATCCTCTAGGAGTTTCGCTGCGTTTGGACTCTGTTTGATATTGATTTCCTACGATGTAAAAAACATGCAGAAAACAACAACTAGCACTGGGCACTATGTCAACAGTTTAGTACCAAAAAATGATATAAAATGATTGTAAAACATCCAAGAATGATAATATAACAACATGGAACAATCAAAAATTATAGATATGTTGGAGACTTATCAGCATCCCCAAGTTTAATTCCCGCTCGTCCCCGAGTAGGTAAATGATAAAAACAGAATTTTTGATGTGGAATGCTGCCTACCATGTTCATCACATTTCTGTTCTTTATAGTATTGACATATGGACTTTTATATGATTCAAAGCAATGGTCTAGTTTTTACATGAAGACTGTAATACTCAAGCATACCAACAAGCAACCATGTCTTCAAAATATCGACACTAAAGCAAGTTATCCCTAGCCCATCATGCTCAATCATTGATCCATTCATGAAACACACTCGAATATTAGCTACACCCAATGCTCAAATACGATCATAGTGCTCCTTAGTTGGTGCTTTATAAGAGAAGATGGAGACTCAAGTTCGAAATAAAAATTGCATAAGTAAAAGAAAGGACCTTCGCGGAGGGAAGTAGTGATTTGTAGAAGTGCTAGAGCTCAAAGCTTAAATTGAGAGATAAAACTTATTTTTGAGAGGCATACTTTTCCCACCAACGAAAACGACTTGGAGCATCCCAACACTTTCCATGCTGGATACATCATAGGCGGTTCCCAAGCAGAAAATAATGTTTATTCCTTTTCAACCATTACTTTCACATTCCATGGCTAACCGTATTCATGGGTGCCCTCCATACCAACACTTTCCAAGGAATTTATTATTTGAAAACATAAAGTAAATTCATTATTCATTCTGGGACTGGGCATCCCTAGTAGCTTTGTCGTACTCTCGTGCAATGGCAAGTGAATAAACACTCATCGTGTGAATAACACATCTAGCATGGAAAATATTGGCTACCTTTTACTCCTTCGCGAGCAGTAGAGCACACAAAAGAGAAATTTATTTTGAACATTAGAGATGGCACATGCAAATTTGCTTAGAACGGCATGGAAATACCGCATATAGGTAGGTATAGTGGACTCATATGGCAAAACTGGTTTAAAGGGTTTTGGATGCACAAGTAGTGATCATACTTAGTGCAAAATGAAGGCTAGCAAAAAGATTGAGAAGCGACCAACCAAAAAGCAAAAAATTTCTTACCCAATCATTAAGCATAAGTAACACCGAATAATGCACCATAAGTAGGATATAAATTTCATTGCATAACTAGTGACTTTCATGCTTGCATGGGGAATCTCAAACCTTAACATCAATATTCTTACTAAAGCACAATTACTCATCAACATGACTCACAAATCATATCGTCATATCTCAAAAACCATTACTAAGAATCAAGTTTATTTTGTCCAATGATCTTCATGAAAGTTTTTATTATATCCTCCTTGGATATCTATCACTTTGGGACTATTTTCATATGTTGCTTTTGATAAGCTCAAACAAATATAAGTGAAGAACATGAGCATAATTTTTTTTATCTCAAAATAATCTAAGTGAAGCAAGAGAGAATTTGTTAAAAATGTACTAACTACCAAACAAATCTAAGTGAAGCATTTGAGCATTTCTTCAAAATTAACAAAGCACACCGTGCTCAAAAATATATAAGTGAAGCACTAGAGCAAATCCATGGCTCTAAAAGTTTAAGTGAAGCATAGGAGCAAGCATATCATAATTTTTGGCTCTCTCAAAAAGGTGTGTCCAACAAGGATTCAACACTTAAAACACAAAGAAAAACAAGCAAAGACTAATATCATACAAGACGCTCAAAGCAAAACTCATATTATGTGACAAATAAAAATATAGTTTCAAGTAAAATATCGATGGTTGTTAGAAGAAAGCGGGGATGCCACTCAGGGGCATCCCCAAGCTTAGTTGCTTGCTAGTGATTTGAATATTATCTTGGGGTGCCTCGGGCATCCCCAAGCTTAGCACTTTTCTTATCCTCATTCCTTCATCCATCGTAAGATAACCCAAAACTTGAAAAGTTCAATCACACAAAACTCAAATAAATCCTTCGCGAGATCCGTTAGTATAACAAACCAAACCACTACTATAAGTACTATAGAAAACCTATTCTTATTTTGTTTTTGCATTATATCTACTGTATTCCAACTTTTCTATGGCAAAACCTCATCAAAGAAAACCATAGATCATCAAAACAAGCACACAATGCAAAGAAAATAGAATCTGTCAAAAACAGAACATTCTGTTGCAATCTGAATATTTCGAATAAAAATGATAAATAATCTCATGAGTGCAAAAGTTTTTGCTTTTCAGCAAGATCAAATAAACTTTCATCCATAACTAGTGATGTGCAAAATTATTTGTAATTCAAAATAGTGGGCACATCACTAGTTAAAGTTTTGACCTCTTCGAACCCACTTTTATCAATTTTTTCAACAAGATTTTCACCCTCCGAATCATAGGGACGCCTTCTAACTAAAGTTGACTATTCTCCAGTCCCTATTTCATCAATCTTAAATTTACTAAACAAAGAATCAATAGAAGAAACACCAATCATTTTAAGATCTTCATCACCTTTATGATAGTAATCACTAAAAACGCTCTTTCTAAAAATTCTCTTTTAGCTCTAAGCATAGCGGTTCTTTTCTTACTTTCATCCATAGAAACATAAAGAGCTTTAATTGATTCTTCAACTTTAGGCACAATTTTTTTCATCTTGAGAGTTTCTACATCATGAGAAATTCTATCAACACTCCTAGACAAATCATCAATTTTATTCAACTTTTGTTCTACGAAGTGTTGAAAGCCTTTTGTGTATTGATAAATTCTTTAATATTGCTCTCAAGATCAGAGGTGCTTCTATTATTGTTATTATTATAGGTGGGATTACCATAGGAATTAGCATAATCATTAGAGGAATTACTAGGAAAAGGCCTAGTATTAAAATTGCCTCTATAAGCATTATTATTGAAATTGTTTCATGAGATAAAATTCACATCTATTGCATCACTAATTTTCTCAATCAAATTAGACAAAGGCACATCATTAAAATCAACATGAGCACTTTTATTAGCAAGCAACTTCATAAGAGCACCAACCTTTTCACTCAAAGAATTTATTTCTTCTACCGAATTGACTTTTTTACTAGTAGGAGGTCTTTCGGTATGCCATTGCGAGTAATTTGCCATAATATTATCTAGCAATTTAGTAGCTTAACCCAAAGTAATGTCAATAAAAGTGCCCCCATAGAAGAATCTAAAAGATTACGAGAAACAAAATTCAACCCCGCATAAATTTTTTGTGTGATCATCCAAAGATTTAACCCATGAGTTGGGCGATTCCTTAGCATCAATTTCATCCTTTCCCAAGATTGTGCAACATGCTCATGTTCAAGTTGCTTGAAATTCATGATCTAGGTTCTAAGGGAAGTAATTTTTGCGGGCGGAAAATACTTAGTGATAAAAGCATCTTTGCACTTGTTCCAAGAATCGATACTATTGCGAGGCAAGGAAGAGAACCAAATTTTTGCACAATCTCACAAAGAAAACAGAAATAATTTCAACTTCACAACATCATTGTCGACATCTTTTTTATTTTGCATATAGCACAATTCCACGAATGTGTTAATATGGGACGCGACATCCTGATACGTCTCCAATGTATCTATAATTTTTGATTGCTCCATGCTACTTTATCTACTATTTTGGACTATATTGGGCTTTATTTTCCACTTTTATATTATTTTTGGGACTAACCAATTAACCGGAGGCCCAGCCCAGAATTGCTGTTTTTGCCTATTTCAGTATTTCGAAGAAACAGAATATCAAACAAAGTCCAAACGGAATGAAACCTTCGGGAACATGATTTTCTCACCGAACGTGATCCAGGAGACTTGGGCCCTGCTCCAAGGAACAACCATGGAGGTCACGAGGGTGGCGGGCGCCCCCCTAGGGCGCGCCCCCTGCCTCGTGGGCCCCCTGTTGCTCCACCGACGTACTCCTTCCTCCTATATATACCTACGTACCCCTGACAGATCAAATACGGAGCCAAAAACCTAATTCCACTGCCGCAACTTTCTGTATCCATGAGATCCCATCTTGGGCCCTGTTCCGGAGCTCCGCCGGAGGGGGCATCTACCATGGAGGGCTTCTACATTAACACCATAGCCTCTCCAATGAAGTGTGAGTAGTTTACTTCAGACCTTCGGGTCCATAGCTAGTAGCTAGATGGCTTCTTCTCTCTTTTTGGATCTCAATACAATGTTCTCCCCCTCTCTTGTGGAGATCTATTCGATGTGATCTTCTTTTTTGCGGTGTGTTTGTTGAGACTGATGAATTGTGGGTTTATAATCCAGCTTATCTATGAATAATATTTGAATCTTCTCTGAATTCTTTTATGTATGATTGAGTTATCTTTGCAAGTCTCTTCGAATTATCCGTTTGGTTTGGCCAACTAGATTGGTAGTTCTTGCAATGGGAGAAGTGTTTAGCTTTGGGTTCAATCTTGCGGTGTCCTTACCCAGTGACAGAAAGGGTTGCAAGGCACGTATTGTATTGTTGCCATCAAGGATAACAAGATGGGGTTTTTTATCATATTGCATGAATTTATCCCTCTACATCATGTCATCTTGCTTAAGGCGTTACTCTGTTTTTAACTTAATACTCTAGATGCATGCTGGATAGCGGTCGATGTGTGGAGTAATAGTAGTAGATGCATGCATGAGTCGGTCTACTTGTCGCGGACGTGATGCCTATACACATGATCATACCTAGATATACTCATAATTATGCTTAATTCTGTCAATTGCTCAACAGTAATTTGTTCACCCACCATAGAATAATTATGCTCTTGAGAGAAGCCACTAGTGAAACCTATGGCCCCCGGGTCTATTCTCATCATATCAATCTCCATTACTTTATTATTTGCTTTGTTTTTACTTTGCCTTTTACTTTTCACTTTGCATCTCTATATCAAAAATACCAAAAATATTATTTATCATCTCTATCAGATCTCACCCTCGTAAGTAACCGTGAAGGGATTGACAACCCCTAATCGCGTTGGTTGCGAGTAGCTATCGGTTTGTGTAGGTACGAGGGACTTGAGCGTGATCTCCTACTGGATTGATACCTTGGTTCTCAAAAATTGAGGGAAATACTTACGCTACTTTACTGCATCATCCTCTCCTCTTCGGGGATATCCAACAGAGTGCTCAAGAGGTAGCAAGAAGAATTTCTGGCGCCGTTGCCGGGGAGTTTGCACAAAAGTCAACCATACCAAGTACCCATCACAATCCCTATCTCTCGCATTAGATTATTTGCCTCTCGTTTTCCTCTCCCCCACTTCACCCTTGCCGTTTTATTCGCCCTCTCTTTCCCAATCTCCTCCTCTCTTTTCCCTTTCGCCTTTTTCTCGTTTGCCTTTTTGTTTGCCGCTATGTCTGAAACTGGGGAGATTATCATCAATATGGACAATAATGATAACATGGAAAATCCCGAGGCTCCAATCGATGAACCCCCCTATCTTGCATACTAAAAAGCTTCGAATCGGCAGTGGTAACATTATTGGCAAAGGTGTTATTCAAGATTTCTTTACTTGTGCCTATGCTTTACCTTCCTTGGGGTGTTCTATTCTTCATAGAACTAGTAGTCTTGCGGATGCTATCGCTATGCTTGTAGTTGAACTTGAAAGACAATTTATGCATATGCATCCTTGCATACAAAGAATTTTTTTAGAATTTTCTAATATTGAGCATTCATCTGTTAAGCACGCTGTTACTATCTTTTTGGATCATGAGTATAGATTTATCATTAGAGAGGCCAAAGAAATCTTTGCGCACTATAGGGTGGACGCCGGTCATCCTCCCATAGAAGCAATTCTTTATGATCAAGAGGAATTTAGATGTTTTCAATCTTCCGAATATGCCGCTTTTAATGAAAACCTTAGAAAAAAGGTTCCTACCAAAGTCTTGATTGACTGCATTAACGAACTTAATAATGATTTTTCTCTTCGAAACGATGAGCTAGGATACCCTCTTGAGTATAGGCTCACAAAATTTTGCCAAAAGAATGCTTTTAGTGATGAAATAGTTGTGCACTATGAAGGGCTGAAGGAGGAACCTATTCCTCCTTTGATTGATCTTGGGGACCTTTGTCCCACCAAATTTAGCCCTTTTGATTAATTTTTCTTGCCTCAAAGAAAGCTTGCTGCCGAACGTAGAGAATATGAGATGAGTTTTCAAGATCTATCTTACTATTATGGCACTCGTTAGATCTATCCTTGCTTTTATGCCTAGCTAGGGGCGTTAAACGATAGCGCTTGTTGGGAGGCAACCCAATTTTTTTTGTTTTTGCTTCTTTTTAGGAATAAATAATCTATCTAGCCTCTGGTTAGATGTGGTTTTATGTTTTAATTAGTGTTTGTGCCAAGTAGAACCTATAGGATAAGCTATGATGATAGTTGATTTGATTTTGCTGAAAAACAGAAACTTTGTGCTCACGAGAAAAAAATCAATAAATAACAGAAACGTACTTTTGCATTGATTATTTTTGCTGATGATCAATAAACAAATTTTCCAGTACGTCCTATTTTTGTAGAATTTATAGAGTTTCAGAAGTTTGCGTTAGTTACAGATTGCTACAGACTGTTCTGTTTTTGACAGATTCTGTTTTTCGTGTGTTGTTTGCTTATTTCAATGCATCTATGGCTAATAAATTAGTTTATAAACCATAAGGAAGTTGGAATACAGTAGGTTTAACACCAATATAAATAAATGATGAGTTCATTACAGTACCTTAAAGTAGTCTTTTGTTTTCTTTCACTAACGGAGCTCACGAGATTTCTATTGAGTTTTGTGTTGTGAAGTTTTCAAGTTTTGGATGAATTCTTTTGATGGATTATGGAACAAAGAGTGGCAAGAGCATAAGCTTGGGGATGCCCATGGCACCCCCAAGATAATCCAAGGACACCAAAAAGTCAAAGCTTGGGGATGCCCCGGAAGGCATCCCCTCTTTCGTCTACTTCCATCGGTAATTTACTTGGAGCTATATTTTTATTCACTACATGTTATGTGTTTTGCTTGGAGCGTCTTGTATTATTTGTGTCTTTTCTTGTTAGTTTACTAGAATCATCCTTGCTGTACACACCTTTTTAGAGAGCCATACATGATTTGGAATTTGTTAGAATACCCTATGTGCTTCACTTAAATTTTTTGAGCTTGATAGGTTTGCTCATAGTGCTTCACTTATACCTTTTTGAGCATGATAATTTTTGCTCTAGTGCTTCACTTAGATCTTTTAGAGCACGGTGGTGGATTTTTTTAAAGAAACTATTTATCTCTCATGCTTCACTTAGATTATTTTGAGAGTTGTTAATAGCATGGTAATTTGCTTAAAGATAATATACTTGGTATTCAAGATATGTGAAACTTTCTTTTGAGTGCGTTGAATACTAAGATAAGTTTGATGCTTGATAATTGTTTTGAGATATGGATGTGATAATATCAAAGCAATGCTAGTTGGGGTGATTATGAATTTAAAGAATGCTTGTGTTGAAGTTTGTGATTCCCATAGCATGCACGTATGGTGAACCGCTTTGTGATGAAGTCAGAGCACAATTTTATTTATTGATTGTCTTCCTTATGAGTGGCGGTCGGGGACGAGCGATGGTATTTTCCTACCAATCTATCCCCCTAGGAGTATGCGTGTAGTGCTTTGGTTTTTGATGACTTCTAAATTTTTGCAACAAGTGCATGAGTTCTTTTGATTAATGTCGAGTCCATGGATTATACGCACTCTCACCTTTCCACCATTGCTAGCCTCTCTAATACCGCGCACTTTTCACCGGTATCATACACCCACCATATACCTTCCTCAAAACAGCCACCATACCTACCTATCATGGCATTTCCATAGCCATTCCGAGATATATTGCCATGCAACTTTCCACCGTTCCGTTCATATGATACACATTACTTTTGTCATATTGTTTTTTGCATGAACATGTAGTTGACATTGTTTTTGTGGCAAAGCCACCCTTCATAATTTTCATACATGTCGCTCATGATTCATTGCATATCCTGGTACACCGCCGGAGGCATTCATATAGAGTCATATTTTGTTCTAAGTATCGAGTTGTAATTGTTGAGTTGTAAGAAAAATAAAAGTGTGATGATCATCATTATTAGAGCATTGTCCCAGTGAGGAAAGGATGATGGAGACTATGATTCCCCCATAAGTCGGGATGAGACTCCAGATGAAATATATAAAAAAAGAGGCCATAAAAAAGAGAAAAGGCCCAAATAAAAAAAATATTTGAGAGAAAAAGAGAGAAGGGACAATGCTACTATCCTTTTACCACACTTGTGCTTCAAAGTAGCACCGTGATCTTCATGATAGAGAGTCTCATATGTTGTTACTTTCATATACTAGTGGGAATTTTTCATTATAGAACTTGGCTTGTATATTCCAATGACGGGCTTCCTCAAAAGTGCCCTAGGTCTTCGTGAGCAAGTAAGTTGGATGCACACCCACTTAGTTTCTTTTGTTGAGCTTTCATATACTTATAACTCTAGTGCATCCGTTGCATGGCAATCCCTACTCACTCACATTGATATCTATTAATGGGCATCTCCATAGCCCGTTGATACACCTAGTTGATGTGAGACTATCTTCTCCTTTTTGTCTTCTCTACAACCACCATTCTATTCCACCTATAGTGCTATGTCCATGGCTCATGCTCATGTATTGCATGAAAGTTGAAAAAGTTTGAGATTACTAAAGTATGAAACAATTGCTTGGCATGTCATCGGGGTTGTGCATGATTAAATACTTTGTGTGATGAAGATAGAGCTTAGCCAGACTATATGATTTTGTAGGGATAACTTTCTTTTGGCCAAGTTATTTTGAGAAGACATGATTGCTTTGATTTGTATGCTTGAAGTATTATTACTTTTATGTTAATATGAACTTTTGTCTTGAATCTTTCGGATCTGAATATTCATGCCACAATTAAGAAGACACTGAAATTATGCCAAAGTATCACTCCGCATCAAAAATTCTTTTCTTTATCATTTACCTACTCGAGGACGAGCATGAATTAAGCTTGGGGATGCTTGATACGTCTCCAATGTATCTATACTTTTTGATTGCTCCATGCTACTTTATCTACTATTTTGGACTATATTGGGCTTTATTTTCCACTTTTATATTATTTTTGGGACTAACCTATTAACCGGAGGCCCAGCCAAGAATTGCTATTTTTTTGCCTATTTCAGTATTTCGAAGAAACAGAATATCAAACAAAGTCCAAACGGAATGAAACCTTCGGGAACATGATTTTCTCACCGAATGTGATCCAGGAGACTTGGACCTTGCTCCAAGGAACAACCATGGAGGTCATGAGGGTGGGGGGCGCGCCCCCCACCTAGGGCGCGCCCCCTGCCTCGTGGGCCCCCTATTGCTCCACCGGCGTACTCCTTCCTCCTATATATACCTACGTACCCCCGACAGATCAAATACGGAGCCAAAAACCCAATTCCACCGCCGCAACTTTTTGTATCCGCGAGATCCCATCTTGGGGCCTGTTCCGGAGCTCCACCGGAGGGGGCATCTACCATGGAGGGCTTCTACATCAACACCATAGCCTCTCCGATGAAGTGTGAGTAGTTTACTTCAGACCTTCGGGTCCATAGCTAGTAGCTAGATGGCTTCTTCTCTCCTTTTGGATCTCAATACAATGTTCTCCCCCTCTCTTGTGGAGATCTATTCGATGTAATATTCTTTTTTGCGGTGTGTTTGTTCAGACCGATGAAGCTTATCTATGAATAATATTTGAATCTTCTCTGAATTCTTTTATGTATGATTGAGTTATCTTTGCAAGTCTCTTCGAATTATCCGTTTGGTTTGGCCAACTAGATTGGTAGTTCTTGCAATGGGAGAAGTGTTTAGCTTTGGGTTCAATCTTGCGGTGTCCTTACCCAGTGACAGAAAGGGTTGCAAGGCATGTACTGTATTGTTGCCATCGAGGATAACAAGATGGGTTTTTATCATATTGCATGAATTTATCCCTCTACATCATGTCATCTTGCTTAAGGCGTTACTCTATTTGTAACTTAATACTCTAGATGCATGCTGGATAGCGGTCGATGAGCGGAGTAATAGTAGTAGATGCAGAATCGTTTCGATCTACTTGTCTCGGACGTGATGCCTATACACATGATCGTACCTAGATATACTCATAATTATGCTCAATTCTGTCAATTGCGCAACAGTAATTTGTTCACCCACTGTAGAATACTTATACTCTTGAGAGAAGCCACTAGTGAAACCTATGGCCCCAGGGTCTATTCTCATCATATCAATCTCCATTACTTTATTATTTGCTTTGTTTTTACTTTGCCTTTTACTTTTCACTTTGCATCTCTATATAAAAAATGCCAAAAATGTTATTTATCATCTATCAGATCTCACCCTCGTAAGTAACCGTGAAGGGATTGACAACCCTGTCGGATTTAGGGTTCCGGCAGACCCTTGAGGTTCGAACACTGGGCTGAGATGATGGCCTCCTCGGTCACCTTGGGAATCTTGAGGCGCGCGTTGTTGAAGCGCTGGATGTACTTCTGCAGGGTTTCCCCCGGTTGTTGCTTGATGCGGCATATGTCACTCACGGCGGGTGGCCGGTCGCGAGTACCCTAGAAGTTGGCGATGAAGCGGGTGCGCATCTCGTCCTAGGAGGAGATCGTGCCTGGGGCTAGGTTCAGGAGCCAGGTGCGGGCCCCGTCCTTGAGAGCCATGGGAAACCAGTTCGCCATGACCTTCTCGTCTCCGTTGGCAGCCTCGATGCCCAGCTCGTAGAGCTGGAGGAACTCTGCAGGGTCTGCCGCGCCGTCGTAGCGAGGAGGCAGGTCTGGCTTTAACTTGCCGGGCCACTCGACGGTGCGTAGCTCGATGGTGAAGACGCGGCAGCCCGCTGTGGCCATAGGAGGCCTTGGAGGACGAAGAGCTCGGTATTGCGGGTCCCCATGCGTTGCAGCTGGGTGCAGCGTGGGGTCTTGACGTGCTAGAGCAGGAGCGTGGTCGGGACGAGCCGGAGTAGGGAGCGCTCGGGCAGCTTCTCGAGGGCGAGGGACCTCTTGGCAGCTCTGCTCCTGCCGCGCTGGTTCCTGGCGGGGCGGGTTCCGCCCATGGGCCGCACGCCTTGGAGCTAGGGCGCCTTCTTGAGGGGGAGGCGGCTGAGGCGCCCCAGGAGCTTCATTGCCTGCGCATGGCGGGGCGCGGTGCAGCGAGAAGGATGGCGCGGGGGAGCCCCCAGCAGCGCGGAGGAGTTCGGCGACTCGGTCGATCCATTCTTCGTAGACGTCGTCGACTAGGCGGTAGCGCAGGAGCTCGTTTGCCGCGATGAGCGTAGCTCGAGCCTCCATGGCCGCGCGGGGCACGCGGGATGAAGAACCAGCGGGGGTGAGCGAGGGCGTAGCGGTGCGGCCGTCTCGCCTCATGGACGGGTGCTGGGACGATGCTTGCTGCTCGTTCCCCGCCAGGCCGGTGGCGGCGTTGACGGAAGGCGACGGGGAACGGCGAGGGCGCCCATCGACGGGAGCCATCTGGGCGACGCGGGAAGCGAGGGCGGCTCGGCACTCAGCGCGAACCCGGCGTGTGTCAGACATGGTCGCGACGGTCGGAGAAGAACAGGGCGACGGAAGACGAATTCTGGAGCACCCCTACCTCGCGCGCCAAATGTCGGATTTAGGGTTCTGGCAGACCCTTGAGGTTCGAACACTAGGGTGCGCGCGGAGGTTTCGCCTTCTACCTACCTGTTCCTCACCGAATCGCTAGGATCTAAACTACGAGAAGAGCAACACAAGAGACACAAGGTTTATACTGGTTCAGGCCACCATTGTGGTGTAATACCCTACTCCAGTGTTTGGCGTGGTGAATTGCCTCTTGGGATGATGATGAACAATACAAGGAAGAACAGCCTCGCGAGGGTCTGTTCTTGTGGTGGTGTTGTCCCTCTGGAAGGACTGATTCTAGATGCCTATCTTATCTCCAGCTTCCTATCTTCTCTCCGATCGGTTCGGCCTCTCGCTTTTGCCGGTCGGATCCCCCTACCCTGTGGGTGGCTAGTCCTATTTATAGGCGAAGGCCCTGGGCCTCTTCCCAAATATTGAGCGGGAAGGGCGCCAACAATTGGCCAATTTGAAGGGGAACATCTAGTACACTTATCCTGACTAAAGTTGGTCCTCGCCTATCAAAGGCTCTGGTGGTGACGCCGACTTGGGCTCCACAGTGACCTCCATCCTGCCGTTGGACTGGTCTTGGTCTTCTTGCACCAAAATGGATGCCTTTGCTTGATGCTCTCGCCTGCGCTTGCTCCCCTTGCACCAAAGAGGAAAGAAGGACACTGCGCGGGCTGGCGCCCGTCCGACGCCCTTGGTCGTCATGGCTTGCGTCATGGGCACCTCGCGAGGTACCCCGCCTTGAACTCTTCGCCTCCTCGTGAGCCAGCCTTACGAAGCCGTGCCTTAGGAAGCTCCTTGTCATCCGTCGCACGAGGCTTGGCCCCTCGCGAGGGTCTTGAGCTTGTGTTGATGAAGATGGGCCGTGCTGGGCCCCCCTTTGAGCCACGCCGCAGGCTGCAGGCAGGCAAGTCTGGGGACCCCCATTCCCGGAACGCCGACAGTAGCCCCCGGGCCCAAGGCGCACCCGGACTTGGCCGAGCAGAGAGGCGAAAGGGCAAGTGCGAATAATCGCGGGCCCTAACAGCCTGCGGCCTTGGGCGCCGCGTGGCGGTTGATTGGACGTGGGCGTCTCCGCAACCGCGCGGGTTGATAAGGAGCGGCATCTGCCCTCTACCTCCTTTGCTCTCTCCAGTTGCTGCTAAGATCCCCTTTCCTGCGCCTCTCCTCCCTTCGAAATCTCCAGATCTACTCCACCCGCGCGCCCCAGCCAGACATGGCGCCTCGCCAGGCCCCGGCCGAGCTTGGTATTCGCCCGCCTTGGACTCGCCGAACGTGTCGGAGGCGAGCCTTGCCCGGGTGCGCCAGATGGCAGCGGCGCAGGGCGTCGATGGGGCGAAGGTGTTCAAGGCCGGCTCTGCCCTCCCTGAGGGCCAAGGGAGCACCTTCTATCCGCTCTTCGTGAGCGCCATTGTCGCCGGTCTGGTGCCTCCCTTCTCGGAGTTCTTCTTTTCTGTCCTCTGCCATTACAACCTTCAAGCTCTGCATCTCCACCCCAACTCTGTCCTCCTTCTGGCGATCTTCGCCTACTATTGCGAGGCTCACGTGGGGGTGAAGCCCTTAGTGGCCCTGCTGCGCCACTACTTCTACCTCCGGCCCTCTCGTGGTTCCGTCTCTGCATGTGCGAGCTTTGTTGCGTACGGCAGCTCCATTGCCATTTCGAATCCCGGGAAGAGGATTGAGGGCTTCAGGAGCAAGTGGGTCTTGGTTGATGCTGGGCGCGTCCACCCCCGGCTAGCCTTGCCCACGGGGCTCCCCTCGAGCTCCGACGACTGGTCTCGAGTGGAGCTTGTGGATCCCCGCGCAAGGCTGGTGTTGGAGAAGATGGATGCGGATCTGAGGCTGGCCAGCATGGCGGCGGCGAAGCTGACTGGCGCCTCGCTGCTGAGGGAGTTCCTGGAGCATCAGCTGGCCCCGCTTCGTCAGTACTCGCTTCTGATGTGGAGGCCCCACCCGAGCCTCGCGGCCCTGGCCGATGAGGATCTGGCCGCGGTCCTCCAATCTTTGGCCGGGGGCGATGTGGCAAGGTTGGAGGGTGCTCCGACACCCCTGTTCCTTCGTGAGGATTGGGAGTAGGTTGTGGGGTCCATGCCCGTCCTCAACGGGGACGGGCCTGTGCCCGCGGAGGCTCCCGAGGACCTGGTGGACGTGTCCTCCGGCGACTCCAGCGAAGAGAGGGAGGAAGGGGAGCGGGAAAAGGGGGCTAACTCTGAGGCAGAGTCAAGGGCTCCACCTCTGCGGCATAAGTCCCGCGCTCTCCGCCTCCCTCTGAGCGACGATGACAAGGGTGATGACTAGCAGGGCGGCAGGAGCCTGCCCACGGTCCCGAAGAAGGACCGAACTGGGCTGATCCCCCACGGATCCGCTCCAGCCCGAGGCGGTCCGCAGGCGCCCTAGCTGCACCCGCGCTCCTTGAGGCTGATCCTTGCAACCGGCTCTCAGGCTTCAAGTACGGCCGGAGGCTGCTCGAGTCTGCGGGCGACGACCTGTAACTGCTTGATCCTTGTCTTGTTTCTTGTTTCGTTATTGAGGCTTGACGTCCGTATCTCCTGGCTAGGCTGGCGCCCACGGCAAAGAAGCCAAAGGGGACTCCTGAGACTCCATCCGCGGCAGCGCCTCTGCTCGCGAAAGAAGATGAACATGACGCGCGGGCCTCTCCTGCCCAAGCGTCCCTGCGAGGCCCTGCCGAGCCGGCTGGGGCGAGCTCGACTCCTATGGCCCGGGCGACTCCTGAGGCGCCCCTGCTTGACACCACCACCACAGCCGCTGGGGCGCAGCAGGCTCCACCTCAGGACACCATGGTCACACTGCCGCCTTCTCCTCCTACTCCGCCGACTATTGCTTCCCCGTCTCCTCCTACTGTCCTGGATCGTGCTGCTGCTGAACTGGACCGTCTGCGGCGGGATCTTCTGAGCGCCGACCCTCGTTTGGTGGCCGGGCGCTTGGAGCTAGCCTCTGGATGGATTCGCTCCGATGCTTCGATTCAGGAGGCACTGGTCCAGGCCTCGACGGCCCGCGACGAGGAGAAGCAGGCCGTCCTTGGGGCGAAGGTTGCCCGCGATGCCGCCTTGGGGGAGGCGGCTGCTGCCCGAGGTTGTTGCGAGGTGCTGGAGGGCGAGCTGAAGGGCCTGCAGGACCGGATCGCCGAGGAGACTCGCCTTCGCCAAGAGCAAGAGGACGGCATGAAGGCTCGCGAGGTGGCCGTCAAGGACTAGGACGCCAAGCTCAAGAAGCACCGTGACCGCCTAGGCGCGCAGGAGCGAGAGCTGGAGGCGAGGAAGGTTGAGTTGGACGGCAAGGCACAGTATCTTGCTGAGGATCGTGTGGCCTTTGCAGAGATGGAGGAGAAGGCCTGAGCTTCACTGAAGACACTTTATGAGAGCGGCCTGGAGAGCCCGCTGGCCGGCGAGGAGGACGACACCGCCAAGCTGCTTCCTTTCCTGGTTCGTGCCCTTGATGATGTCGCCCTTGGCCTCAGCCCCACGGCTGAGGCCGAGGCACGCGTCTTGTCTTTTGCGACGCTGACGCGGGTGTTCACCCACATCTATCTTCGGGACCCCAACGTCGACCTCGACAGCCTGCTGGAGCCGGCGAGTGGTGAGCATGCCGCTGCCGCTGCTGAGGCCGTGAAGGGTCGTGCGGAGGCTCTGCGGGGATGTTCCGAGCCTTCAGCACCAGGCCGAAGCGGAGCGCTGCCAGCCCGGCAGCTCCACAAGGCAAACCCGCTCCGCGCAACTCCATGGCCGGCAAGTGACTCCGTTGTGACTCCCGCCCTGCTTTTAGTTTCTGCACATGTATCAGGCCTCGGGGAGGCGTTAAAACTTGCATTGGGTGCTGTGGTAACAGTGTGGACAGTAATATTTGCTTTTGAATTCCTTGAAATTTCCGCTATTTCCTTCCTACTTGCTTGTGTCCTACGCCGGCAGAGCCCGGCCCCGCGCATACCTCAGCCGTCGTTAGCCCCGACCGGAAACCAGGACGGGACCAAGGAGTGAGGGGCTATGTGACAAGTTAGGCTCCTGAGTTGCGATGCTCAGGAGTCCCCCTTGGCGCCCGAACAACAAGTAGGAAGGTGAGATGTGGGGGTGGATCTACCGTTCTATGTCTGCAGAGCCCGGCCCCGCGCATACCTCAACCGCCGTTAGCCCCGACCGGAAACCAGGACAGGACCAATGAGTGAGGGGCTACGTGACCAGTTAGGCTCCTGAGTCGTGATGCTCAGGAGTCCCCCTTGACGCTCAAACGGCCTTCATACCTTGGCTCCGCTCGGGGAGGGGCGCGCGACGTACCAGGCCCGGGGGGGCCTGGCTGGGTGGCGTGCGCCTGGGCGTGACCCAGGCGTAGCCCCCGTGCCCAGCCCCCTCACGTGGCACTCCCGAGGGGAGGCGTTGCGATGAGGCTAGACACTGAGCTCTGGGCTCCCTGAGGTTGATGCGGCCCGGGGGGCCACCCTTAGTTGTTTATCACCAGCACGGAGCATAGCGCTTCCGTATGCGTACGGGCATAGCCGCTCCTCGGCAGTGTCGTCAGCCAGCAGGGAGCATGGTGCTTCCACTGGTGTGTGGGAGGGGGCTCCCCTCCGGGAGGAGCCCCCGGGGCGTGTACAGCCCCACCCTGACACGTGGCTGGCACGGTAGGGCTGACGAGGTGTATCTGGGCACCCGTGAGCCAGTGCGGGATTCACGGGGCCCTACCTCAAGGCGGGTTGCGCCTGGCTCTGGCCTTATCTTGGAGTGTGTTCCTGCAAATTTGGCTAGATGCCGATACTCTACGTCCTCGGGTCCCGGCTCTCAGGCTGGTCTCAGCCGTCGCTGGTATGCCGGGGCGCGATGCCGTGGGCAGACCAGAGGGTGAGGGCCGGAGAGCCGGTAGGAGCCCTGAGTCGCGATGCTCAGGCACCCCTCCTTTAACGCGCAAGCTGGGTTAGATGTCGAAACTCTACATCCTCGGGTCCCGGCTCTCGGGCTGGTCTCAGCCGTCGCTGGTATGCCGGGGCGCGATGCCGTGGGCAGACCAGAGGGTGAGGGCCGGAGAGCCGGTAGGAGCCCTGAGTCGCGATGCTCAGGCACCCCGCCTTTAACGCGCAAGCTTGCGACATCCAGGAAGAGAAAAGGGGGACCATGAACAGGCACCAAATAACAAGCATGATGGGTCAAAAACACGGCCCTAAGATAAATGCAAGAGGGGTACATGCCACTGGGTCTGAGCCGAGCGGCTTGGGAATAATGCAGCCCGAGGGGCGCCCCCAGCAGAGTGAGCTAAGAACATGAAATAAAAGAGATATACGCCACAGGGACGGACCCACGCGGCCTGGGAATAATGCAGCCCTGAGGGCGCTCCCAGCTGGAAATGAAACCAGAAAGATGTCACCTGATGACGCTGAAGACAAAGGGGTGTTGATGCAGCAGACTCGGTGGGCTACAGAGGAAGATCCTCACGAGGCCCAGGCCCTGGGGCCTCGGGAGGCTCCGGAGGCGCTGGTGGCTCCTCGTGGACCGTCTCCATCTCCACCAGGGCTGCGGAACGCCTGACCTCTTGAGCCTCCAGGATGGCCCTCATGACGCGCTGGTATGCAGCAGCCGCGTTCGGCAAGCCGTAAGGCATGCGAACGTTGCTGTGGGGTGGGCCCTCGCAGCGTCCCACTCGCAAAGTCTAGAGGCGCTCCTGAGACGCGGCTTGGTTGAGCCCTGGTATGTCGATGCAGACGCGCAGCCCACCATCCTCGCCTGGATGGGGGGCCACAGCGGGTAAGCGGCGGCTGCCTCTCATGACCCTTGACTCCTATAGCTCCTGAATGGCCTTGTTGACGAACTCCTGAGGGTCTGGCCCTCCTTGCCTGTCACGCCCAATATGCGGCCCTATCCAAAAGGAACTCGAAGGTCCCACTAAGGATAGGCCCGCATATTGAAACGCTTTTGCAAGGTGGATATCATTACATCAACATTACATAATAGATGGGGATACATACATAAGGCATACAATATATATGCCCTCCATGATCGAACGACCGAGAGAATGGAGGGGAGTTAGATGGGTTTTGGGCCACTTTGGAGGGGGTGTTGGGCTGCAAAGAGAAGGGGGCTTTACGATTACCCGGTTAACCGTTGGAGTACCAAACGACCTCCAAATGGCACGAAACTTGACAGGCGGTCTACCGGTGCTATACCAAGGCCACTTGGCAAGCCTCAGTCCATTCCGAGAAAGTTTAACACCCACTCACGAAAAGAGAGAAGAGGGGGACGCCGGAGGACATAGGAGCGCCGGATTGCAAAACGGACAACGGGGAAAATGCTCGGATGCATGAGACGAACACGTATGCAAAATGAAATGCACATGATGACATGATAAAATGCAACACGCAAGCAAATGACATGGAAACTATGGCGAATAACTGGCAGACACCTGCCGCATCGGATCCGGGGCGTTACAACACTCCTCCACTAACAAGAGATCTCGTCCGAGATCTTAGGACCGAGACGGAAGGGAAAAAGGGATGAGGTGAAACAAGAACTCAAGAGAAGAAGCAAAGAATCGAGAGCACTCAAAAATAAGAGAGGAACGACAAGAATGACGAGAATCGAAAGCTCACTGAATCAGATAGACTATGAAAACAACTCTGGTTAGAACGAGATAAGAAAACGGATAAGACTGAAAGGATTTAGGCAGCACTCCGGTTTCACAAGGAAGGAAAAGAACATGAGCTTGAGGGGATGGAATGATACCTGATGAAGACATGACACAAAACCTCCGAGAAGAATTGAAAGAGAATGGAATGAAATGAACTTAGAAGAAGGATTGAATGGAGTAGTTGAGAAAATCAACAACGAAAGAATAAACTTGTTGTGGACTTATAGATAACATCTCAAGATTATGAGGTGATCTTCGACCACAAGCGGAAAAGATTGAATAGCTGAGAAGAACGAAGAAATGCAAAACTCCACTTCAAAAGAATACGGAGAATTAATTGCACTTCGAGACGCAAGAAGAAAAGATACTTGAGCTCCACCGACAAGAATCTTGATGAACACTTGAAGGATGAATTAAATCATGAAGAACCACCATGAAGAACTCCATTGACAAAAGATGATGAGATAGAATGAAGGATGAAAGAATAAGATGAGGCTTGCGATGATTTAGGTGGAGGTTCCGACGAAATGACCGAGGAAATTGAACTCCGGAAAAGAAAAGATGAAAATACTTGGAACTAGAATTTATTCATCAAGAACAAACTCCGAAGGAAGGGATTAATCACTTGAATGAAATAAGAATAAGATTTATTGTATGCTTATCCTTCATCAAATTAAATTGATGACAAGCAATGGATGTTTACATACTACTTATTCTTCTAGGCAAAAGGATTGAACATTGACATATCGCAAACTTGAGAAGGACTTCATGAACCACCGGTATGATTGGAAAGAACGAATGGATTGAATGATAATCAAGGAAAAAGGATCTTGAATGAACCACTGATAGGATTCGAAAATGACTGATGAAAGAGAAAGAATCACTAGGAAGAATTAGAATAACCAATAAGCAAGAGGGGATTTAGATGCACAAGAACGAAGGGATAACGAGCTGATTACTTGAACGAAGCACCAGTATAACTGGAATGATGGCCTCCGGATGATCGAGACGGAAAACAACTCCTGAAATACTCCGGATGGATGAAAAGAATATCTGAAAAATGGAATAATTCAAGACTGATAACATGAAGCTAGAACCACGAACCTTCAAGAGAACGGAAAAGATTTAGATGAAAAACTCTTCTTCGGTCTTCAAATGACGATGGGAAACACCACCAAAATTACTGAGGTACTCCGAGAGAATGAAAAGCGAAGGGGTTGAGCCAACAATGAAATGATTTGAAATCGAACTTGGAAAGGCATCTGACTGATGAAATTCATTCTTACGTCACACTTGAAAAGAATTGAGAATAACTCTGGGGAATTAGAAGAGTCAGGTAAGATCCTGGGAAAAGACCTGTGGGTTAGGGCCCATTGAAGAGATAACACCGTTGAAAAGGATTGTTGAAGAGATAGATGAAGCACCGGAACAATTGAAATATTTGAATGAGGTGACAACCTCGAATTAATTGAAACACAGATGAATCTCCTGATATGTCTTGACCACTCCAGAAGGATAACTGGCGAGAGGCGAACGAGCAGGGAAAACACTTGATCCAAAGAAAATAATATGATGAACCGAAAACTTGAATTGAATCCACCGGAGAAGAAAAAGAGATGAAGAATGTCCACCGAGATGAGAATTCACCGGTTGAAATGATTGATGAAAAACTGAAGAGACTCCACATGAATGAGATAGATGGTCGAGAGAGAGACAGACTCCGGGAAGAAAAGGGTGGGAGGGCGGGAAAACAAAGACAACTTGGAAGGGGAACCGACGAATATCTTGAAGAGAAAACACCGGTTGAAATCAAGCAAAGGCTTCACACGAGTAGGATGGATACTCGATTACGGACTCCGGCTCCGAGAAGAAGAAGGGTGGGCGGGTGGGAAAAAGAAAACAACCGAGGATTGAACTCAAAGATGAAGAGGGTCGAGTCAACTTGACGAGAAATGCACCGGATGAAAAGAGCTGAGGAAAAATGAACGGAAAACCAACTACGTGAACCTAAAGAAAAATTTGAAGGGGAAGAGGAGTAATTCAAAACACCTACGTCAAGATTCCTTACCAGAGCAACGAAGGGGCAGAGGAGTAAAAAGAATTTCTACTCTCTAATATAACTAGACTCTGAAAATAGTTTATTCTAGACTCAACAACGGCCAAACTACACGATCAATCAAGGGGGCTCCTTGGGTCGGTCGAGGCTCTGATACCAACTTATCACGCCCAATATGCGACCCTATCCAAAAGGAACTCAAAGGTCCCACCAAGGATAGGCCCGCATATTGAAACACTTTTGCAAGGTGGATATCATTACATCAACATTACATAATAGATGGGGATACATACATAAGGCATACAATGCCATACGAATACAACATCACAATACATAAGAGCATCATCCGACTACGGATGAATCACAAACAGAAACTCAAATGACATCCACCCTGCTAGCCCAGGCTGCCGACCTGGAACCTATCCCCTGAACGAAGAAGAAGCAGAACAAGAACTCAATGCAAACAAGCATCGCTCTCGCGTCATGATCATCGCATAACCTGTACCTGCAACTGTTGTTGTAGTAATCTGTGAGCCACGAGGACTCAGCAATCCCATTACCATGGGTATCAAGACTAGCAAAGCTTAAAGGGAAAGGAAGGGGTAAAGTGGTGAGGTTGCAGCAGCGACTAAGCATATATGGTGGCTAACATACGCAAATAAGAGCGAGAAGAGAGCAAGCGGAACGGTCATCGACTAGTAATGATCAAGAAGTGATCCTGAACTCCTACTTACGTCAAACATAACCCAGAAACCGTGTTCACTTCCAGGACTCCGCCGAGAAGGGACCATCACGGCTACACACGCGGTTGATGCGTTTTAATTCGGATCTGGTGTCAAGTTTTATACAACCGAACATTAACAAATTCCCATCTGCCTATAACCGCAGGCACGGCTTTCGAAAGATTATACCCTGCAGGGGTGTCCCAACTTAGCCCATGACAAGCTCTCGCGATCAACGAAGGAATAAACCTTCTCCCAGGAAGACCCGATCAGACTCGGAATCCCGGTTTACAAGACATTTCGACAATGGTAAAACAAGACCAGCAAAGCCGCCCGATGCGCCGACAATCCCGATAGGAGCTACACATATCTTGTTCTCAGGGCAACACTGGATAGGTCAGCCTACGAGTAAAACCAGCCCTCGAGTTGCCCCGAGGTGGCTCCGCAGTCTGCCCGGTTCGGACCAACACTTAGACAAGCACTGGCCCCGGGGGGGCTAAAATAAAGATGACCCTCGAGAGAGCGACTCCCAAGGGAAAAGTATAGGTGGTGGTGAGGCAAATGGTAAAACCAAGGTTGGGCCTTGCTGGAGGAGTTTTATTCAAAGCGAACTGTCAAGAGGGTCCAATAAATCACCCGACCGCGTAAGGAACGCAAAATCCGGGAACATAACACCGGTATGACGGAAACTAGGGCGGCAATAGTGGAACAAAACACCAGGCATAAGGCCGAGCCTTCCACCCTTTACCAAATATATAGATGCATTAATAATATAAGAGATATTGTGATATCCCAACAAAATCCTGTCCACCATGGAGAAATCTTCAACTTCACCTGCAACTAGCAACGCTATAAGAGGGGCTGAGCAAAAGCGGTAACATAGCCAAACAATGGTTTGCATAGGAAAGGTGTCAAAGGTTAGAGGTTCATGGCAATTTGGGATGGCTTGATAAACAGGTGATAGGTAGCGAAGCATAGCGATAGAACGAATCAACTAGCATAGCAATGATAGTAGTGAGATCTAGGGTAGCGGTCATCTTGCCTGAAATCCCGCAAGGAAGAAGAACGAGTCCATGAAGAAGACGAACGGATGAAGCCTAACCAACCGAAGACGAACGAATCCTCACGATCGCAACGAAACAGGAACTATCGAGAAGAAGCACACAACAAGGTAAACACACCACACATGAACAAGGCATGATGCACGACAAAGCATGATGCATGACAAATCTACACGAAGCTACTCATGGAAAGAGATGATGCAAACAAGAGCAACACATCAAGGCAAGTTTAAATGAGGCCGGGAACAACATATAACAATTCCGGTAAGTCCTCATATGCATATTTCAAAATTGGTCCAGATCTGAATAAACCTTATGTTCAAGTTGTTAAACAGCAAGTTAAGATGCACCAAGATGATATACACGAGATTCTAGTCAAGTTACATATAAAGTTCATTTAGTTTGGAGCTACGGCCTAGAAGATATGAGCAAAACAAGTTAAACATGGCATTGATGCAAAATGCACCCAAACATCAAGCAAACACCTCAAAACAAGGATGCAACATGATAATATGGAACTACATGCAATTCTAAGCAAGTTTCATATAGAGCACACTCAAAACGGAGCAACGGTTCAACACACACACAGGGTATACAAGTTTAAAGGACAAGCTGTCCAAAACAGCAACTAGGCATATTGCAAGCATCAAAACAACATACTATAGCACCCCAACATAATAACAAAAGGCATGGGCATGATTTACAGGTAAAGCATTACAAAACATGAACACTGATCTATATCTAGAAATCACTAGAACATGCTCAAACACACATGGTAAGATTGCAAGTTATAAAAATTTCAGACTTTGGAGAAAATAACATCACGATGCAATGTTCAGTGCTATCAAACAACATCAGGAACTTATAATGGCAACCAAAGGCATGGCATGAATCTAATAATTACATAGATCAAAAGACCCTTACTGACAATAAGCCAAAAAGGATCAGAAAATATGATGGCACCCACGTAAACATAGCAAGTTATTGAACAGATTCATACATGGCAGGAACATAATTATGAAGGCATGTAAATGAGCTTGTGGAACTCACTAAAGAGCATTACATGGCATGGCAAGGCAACCAACAGTAAGAAGACATATTTGTGAAGCTAAGCATGGCAATAGCAAGGTCATAGGGTGCATGGATCACTACGAAATCACATGGAAACAAGTGAACTTAATGTTAACAGGCTGACAGAAACATTATGAAGCAACTTTGGAGCAAGATAACAACAAGCTACAGCAACCTATAAATGCAACCAGGGGCATGAATGGATATAGCATGACATGTAGATCCAAACATATTTATAGAACATCTCCAGATTATGCATAGAATGACTAGTAGCAACATGTTTATATAGCATCATGAAATAATAGATTCAGCCTAGCAAAACAGCAACATCATGTACACTACTTAACAAGCTCGATTCACTCACCACAAGTCATTGCATGACAATGTAAGCATAGCATCATCAAGAAGACATGTTTGTGTAACCAACCAAGTCAAGAACAAGTCCATAGCATGCAAGGATCAACTATAGCACGCTTCGCCAAATTGAACAACAAGTAAACAATCTGCCAGGAAACATTTTGAAGCAAAAGTAGAGCACTCAAATGGCATGCTATACTACTCCATAATTGCAACAAAGGGCATGAATGGATAGACAATAATCACATGTTCAAAACACCCTTACTGAAGTATCTCAAAATATGCATGGATCTCTCTGTAGCATCAAGTTTACATGGCATCAAAATAACAGCAGAACAGGGACTAAAATCAGCAACATCACGATGCCTAGTTTGCATGCTTGTGCTTGTCACCACATTGATCACAAAAATACATGGTAAGCACCTCTGTAAAGAAGACATGGCATAGTTCAAAACACATGTAAACATCAACCTCATAGGATGCACACATCAATCATGGCAGAAATGACAAAAGAGCTCGTTCTGATAACAGACAACAGAAAACATCATGAAGCACTCTTACAACAATGATTCAGGCATCAAGATGACCTCAAATGAATATGATGCAATGGAATGAAATGATGTACTCGTCGAGGCGAACAATTTGACATATTACACGCATAAAACGGAGCTACGGATGCAGAGATACGGCAGGTCAAACATGACATGATAATTGCAAAAAATCAGGGACTTGGAGGAATCGGGGTCAACCTCGGGTTCGTCCAGATCTGGATCTGGGGCACGGGCACGGACTACGAGGCGGCCGGAGCATCGCCGGAGTTGTGGCCGGGGAAGAGGCGTCGGGCGGCGGGGCAGCGGGGCGGTGAGCTCGTCGGCGGGATGGCGGAGGGCGGCGCCGGTGAAGGGCGGCGGGGCGTGGCCGGGCACGAACGGCGGCGGCCGGCGAAGGGCGCAGGCGGATCCGGGAGCTCGGGCGCGCGGCGCACCTGCCGGCAGCGAGACCGAAGCCGGACGGCGGCGACGGATGGCGACCGGGGAGGAGCGGCCTCGGGCGGCCGGAGGATGGCGGCGGAGGCTCCGGCGACGCGGCCAGGAGGTGCGCGGGCGCGGGGGCGAGGCCTCCGGCGCGGCGGAGGGAGCCGGGAGGCGGCGGCGCCGGCTGGGCTGGGCGGCAGCGACGAGCGGGTCCGGACGGGTGGCGGCGCCGGCCCCGCGGGCCGGATCTGGGCCGCGCGGGCCCTGGCAGCGAAGACAGCGACGGAGGACACGCGGCGGCCTCCGATTGGACGGGGGAAGCGGGGCGGACATGTCCGGCGCTGGGCAGTCACGTCCGGCGGCGGCGAGGGGAAATTAGGGTTTCGGGTGGATTTTCATCCGCGAATTTGGACGGGGAGGGCATATATATAGTTTCTGGGAGCTAGGAGAGTCCAAATGAGGAGCGGTTTTTGGCCACGCGATCGTGATCGAACGACCGAGAGCATGGAGGGGAGTTAGATGGGTTTTGGGCCACTTTGGAGGGGGTGTTGGGCTGCAAAGAGAAGGGGGCTTTACGGTTACCCGGTTAACCGTTGGAGTACCAAACGACCTCCAAATGGCACGAAACTTGACAGGCGGTCTACCGGTGCTATACCAAGGCCACTTGGCAAGCCTCGGTCCATTCCGAGAAAGTTTAACACCCACTCACGAAAAGAGAGAAGAGGGGGACGCCGGAGGACATAGGAGCGCCGGATTGCAAAACGGGCAATGGGGAAAATGCTCGGATGCATGAGACGAACACGTATGCAAAATGAAATGTAGATGATGACATGATAAAATGCAACACGCAAGCAAATGACATGGCAACTACGGCGAATAACTGGCAGACACCTGGCGCATCCGATCCGGGGTGTTATATTGCCTTGCTCCTTGTTGATGGAAACGTTCTTCGAAGCACGCCTCCACGTGGTGCCCAAGAGCCTCCCTCGTGACCCTAGCGAGGTCGACGGCCCTCCAGGGGAGAGCCCCTGAGCCCTGCCTGAGGAGGGCGTCGGGCATGCTTCCTTATGCGATGGAAGGAGGTTCCCCCTGAGCAGGCGCGGGCCCAGAGGGACCTACCTCCTGAGGGGCCGGGCCGGTCGATGTCTTCTTCTTCTTGGGGGCGGCCTCGGGAAGCCTCCTACTTCCGCGATCTGGGTCTTCCAGTGATGCAGCCTGAAAGGCTCTCTCCAGGGAGTAAACTGCGTCTCTCTCTTCGCAGGGCACCGTGATGACTCCGCCACTTCCTGGCATCTTGAGGACGTTGTAGCTGTGGTGGGTTACGGCCATGAACTTGGCCAGCGCTGGGTACCCGAGGATGGCGTTGTACGGCAGGAGAATGTGGGCGACATCGAAGTCGATGAGCTCGGTGCAGTAGTTGTCGCGTGCCCCGAAGGTGACAGGGAGGCGGACCTTCCCAATCGGGACCGTGGAGCCGTCGGTGACTCCGGAGAAAGGCTTGGTGGGCTGAAGCTGACTGTAGGGTACTTGGAGATTATTGAATGTTTCCACAGACAGGACGTTGAGCCCTGCCCCGCCATCGATGAGGGTCCTGGTGACTAGCACGTTGCTCATGATTGGGGAACAGAGCATCGGGAGGACTCCGGCTGTGGCCGCGCACTTGAGCTGATCCGCTGAGCTGAACGTGATGGCACACGCCGACCACCTGAGAGGGTGCGTGGCCTCGATCTTGGGGAGGACTGCATTCACTTCGCGGGCGAACTGCTTGAAGATGCATTGAGAGGCTGGGGCTTGGGCTCCGCCTAGGATGCAGGCGATCGCACGTGGTTCCTGGAAGCCCCCAGCCCCTTCGTCCTGATGACGGTCCTCATTTCTCCTTGGCTGCGGCGGTAGCGGAGGGAGGCCTGCGTTACCTTGCGGGCGATCCTCGTGAGGCTGATCCCTCTAGCCTCCCTCGCGAGGCGGGTCCTGCCAGCGATCCTCGCGAGGTTGGTCGCGCCACCCTTGACGTGGGCCGCGGTCTTGCCAGCGTCCTGCGTTCCTTCCTCCTCCTCGTCCATAGCCCCGGTCGTTGCGGTCGGGACGCCGGCTAGTCCGTCCTTCACGCACGGCCCTGAGCTCTTGGCATTCATTGGTGTTGTGGGTGTGGAGGTTGTGGTACACGCAGTACCGACTGCCCTTGGAGGATTCGGGCTGATCTCTGCCCCGCTTGGTGTCTGGTTCTGCCGCGAGTACGGCAGCCCCCTTGCGCTTCACGTCCTTGGCCTTGGGCTTCTTCTGTTCAGGGTCCGCGGCAGGCAATTCAAGGAGGGAGAGACGCCCTTCCTCAGCCCTGGTGCACTTGGTCGCTAGGTTGAACAGCTCCAGGGAAGTGCACAGATCTTCATGCATTGCGAGCTCCTCCTTCATTTTGACGTCACGCACGCCGTCAGAGAAGGCTGAGATGATGGCCTCCTCGGTCACCTTGGGAATCTTGAGGCACGCGTTGTTGAAGCGCTGGATGTACTTCTGCAGGGTTTCCCCCGGTTGTTGCTTGATGCGGCGCATGTCGCTCACGGCGGGTGGCCGGTCGCGAGTACCCTGGAAGTTGGCGATGAAGCGGGTGCGCATCTCGTCCCAGGAGGATATCGTGCCTGGGGCTAGGTTCAGGAGCCAGGTGCAGGCCCCGTCCTTGAGAGCCATGGGAAACCAGTTCGCCATGACCTTCTCGTCTCCTTTGGCAGCCTCGATGCCCAACTCATAGAGCTGGAGGCACTATGCAGGGTTTGCCGTGCCATTGTAGCGAGGAGGCAGGTCTGCCTTGAACTTCCGGGCCACGCGACGGTGCGTAGCTCGGTGGTGAAGGCGCGGCAGCCCGCCGTGGCCACATGAGGCCTTGGAGGACGAAGGGCTCGGTCTTGTGGTCGGGACGAGCCGGAGTAGGGAGCGCTCGGGCAGCTTCTCGAGGGCGAGGGACCTCTTGGTAGCTCTGCTCCTGCCGCGCTGGTTCCTGGCGGGGCGGGTTCCGCCCAGGGGTCGCACGCCTTGGAGCCAGGGCACCTTCTTGAGGGGTAGGTGGCTGAGGCGCCCCAGGAGCTTCATTGCCCGCGGTGCAGCGAGAAGGATGGCGCGGGGGAGCCCCCAGTGGCGCGGAGGAGTTCGGCGACTCGGTCGAGCCATTCTTCGTAGATGTCGTCGACTGGGCGGTAGCGCAGGAGCTCGTTTTCCACGATGAGCGCAGCTCGAGCCTCCATGGCCGCGCGGGGCACGCGGGATTAAGAACCAGCGGGGGTGAGCGAGGGCGTAGCGGTGCGGCCGTCTCGCCTCATGGACGGGTGCAGGGATGATGCTTTCTTCTTGTTCCCCGCCGGGCTGATGGTGGCGTTGACGGCAGGCGAAGGGGAACGATGAGGGCGCCCGCCGACGGGAGCCGTCTAGGCGACGCGGGAAGCGAGGGCGGCTCGGCGCTCGGCGCGAACCCGGCGTGCGTCAGACATGGTCGCGACGATCGGAGAAGAACAGGGCGACGGAAGACGAATTCCGGAGCACCCCTACCTGGCGCGCCAAATGTCGTATTTAGGGTTCCGGCAGACCCTTGAGGTTCGAACACTAGGGTGCACGCGGAGGTTTCGCCTTCTACCTACCTATTCCTCACCGAATCGCTAGGATCTAAACTACAAGAAGAGCAACACAAGAGACACAAGGTTTATACAGGTTCAGGCCACCATTGTGGTGTAATACCCTACTCCAGTGTGTGGCGTGGTGGATTGCCTCTTGGGCTGATGATGAACAATACAAGGAAGAACAGCCTCGCGAGGTTCTGTTCTTGTGGTGGTGTTGTCCCTTTAGAAGGATTGATTCTAGATGCCTATTTTATCTCCAGCTTCCTATCTTCTCTCCGATTGGTTCAGCCTCTCTCTTTTGCCGGTCGGATCCCCCTTCCCAATGCCCTGGGCCTCTTCCCAAATATTGAGCAGGAAGGGCGCCAACAATTGGCCAATTTGAAGGGGAACATCTAGTACACTTATCCTGACTAAAGTTGGTCCTCGCCTGTCAAAGGCTCTGGTGGTGACGCTGACTTGGGCTCCACGGTGACCTCCATCCTCCCGTTGGACTGATCTTGGTCTTGTTGCACCGAAATGGATGCCTTTGCTTGATGCTCTCGCCTGCGCTTGCTCCCCTTGCACCAAAGAGGAAAGAAGGACACTGCACAGGCTGGCGCCCGTTTGGCGCCCTTGGTCGTCATGGCTTGCGTCATGGGCACCTCGCGAGGTACCCCGCCTTGAATTCTCCGCCTCCTCATGAGCCAGCCTGACGAAGCCGTTCCTGAGGAAGCTCCTTGTCATGTGCCCCGCGAGGCTTGGCCCCTCGCGAGGGTCTTGCGCTTGTGTTGATGAAGATGGGCCATGCTGGGCCCCCCTTTGAGCCACGCTGCAAGCCGCAGGCAGGCAAGTCTGGGGACCCCCATTCCCAGAACGCCGACAAACCCCTAATCGCGTTGGTTGCGAGTAGCTATCGTTTTGTGTAGGTACGAGGGACTTGAGCGTGATCTCCTATTGGATTGATACCTTGGTTCTCAAAAACTGAGGGAAATACTTACGCTACTTTACTGCACCATCCTCTCCTCTTCGGGGAAATCCAACGCAGTGCTCAATAGGTAGCACATCCTCATTAGGAGTACCGGCAAATTGATCTTTGATGACAAGATTCAGCAAAGCAATATTAATATCACAAGACTCCGCACCAGTGGTGGGAGGAGCAATTGGAATGCTAATAAAATAGTTGTTGTTGGTATTTGAGAAATCACACAACTTGGTGTTCTCTTGAGTCATGATGACTACGCAACAAGATTGCACTGAAAAACAGATCTGACGAGAAAACGGCGAATGAAAAAGAGGGCGAATAAAACGGCAATTTTTTGTGAAGTGGGAGAGAGGAAAACGAGAGGCAAATGGCAAATAATGTAAATTGCGAGGAGATGAGATTTGTGACTAGGAACCTAGTTGATGTTTAAGATCCTCCCCGGCAACGGCGCCAGAAATTCCGTTTGATGTCTGCTAGAACTAGGTCGGTATTTCCCCAAAGAGGAAGGGATTATGCAGTATAGCGACGGAAGGTATTTCCCTTAGTGATGAGACCAAGGTTATCGAGCCAGTTGGAAAACCTCCTCACACCACGTAAACATCACCTGCACACAAATAACAAATACTTGCAACCCAACGTGTTAAAGGGGTTGTCAATCCCTTCCAAGTACGGCGCCTCAAGATAGGAAAATAACGTGAGGTAAATGTGGTAGATAGGATAAATAGAGCACGAAACAAATAAATTGCAACAAGGTATTTTTTTACTTTTTGGTTTAATAGATCTTAAAATAAATGCAAAGGCAAACAGACCGCAAAGGCAAATATGATGAAAACAGACCCATGGGCCATAGGTTTCACTAGTGGCTTCTCTCGAGAACAATAGCAAACGGTGGGAAAACAATTACTGTGGGTAATTGATAGAACTTCAAATAATCATGAAGATATCCAGGCAATGATTATTATATAGGCATCACCTCCAAGATTAGTAGACCAACTCCTGCCTGCATCTACTACTATTACTCCACACGTCGACCACTATCCAACATGCATCTAGTGTATTAAGTTCATGGGAAAATGGAGTAATGCAATAAGAATGATGACATGATGTAGACGAGATCCGTTTACCTATTGCGGAGATATAGATCTCATCTTTTTATCCTTAGTATCAACGATACATACGCGTCGGTTCCCCTTTTGTCAGTGGGATCAAGCACCGTAAGATTGAACCCACTACAAAGCACCTCTTCCCATTGCAAGATAAATAGATCAAGTTGGCCAAAAAAACCCAAATTTCGAAGAATAAATAAGAGGCTATAAGCAATCATGCATATAATAGACCAAAGAAGACTCAAATAACTTTCATGGATAAAAACATAGATTTGATCATAAACTCAAAGTTCATCGGATCCCAACAAACACATTGCAAGAAGACTTACATCATATGGATCTCCAAGAGACCATTGTATTCATAATCAAGAGAGAGAGAGAGGAAGCCATCTAGCTACTAACTACGGACCCGAAGGTCTACAAAGAAGTACTCATGCATCATCGGAGAGGCACCAATGGAAGTGGCGAAGCCCTCCATGATGATGTCTAGATTGGATCTGGTCGGTCTGGACTCTGCGGCAGCTGGAATTGATTTTCGTCGACTCCCCTATGGTTTCGGGAATATTGGGGTATTTACAAAGCAAAGAGGCGGTTCAGGGGGCACCCGAGGTGGGCACAACCCACAAGGGCGTGCCTGGGCCTCCTGGCACGCCCTGGTGGGTGGTGCTCCCCTTGAGCCACCCCTAGGTGCTTTCTTGGCCCACTGGATGTCTTCTGGCCCAAAAAAATCCTCCAAGAGTTTTGCTGCGTTTGGACTCCGTTTGCTATTGATTTCTTGCGATGTAAAAAAACATGCAGAGAACAACAATTGGCACTAGGCACTTTGTCAATAGGTTAGTACCAAAAAAAGATATAAAATGACTATAAAATGATTCTAAAACATCCAAGAATGATAATATAACAGCATGGAACAATCAAAACTTATAGATACATTGGAGACATATCACTCCTGAACCTGTTGACCTCCGTATCGCGGAGAAATCTCCCGTTTTCTTTTCTTGTTGTTTTCTGTCAGATCTGTTGAGCCGGGCATCATGTCTTCTCCCTCCTCCAACACTGAAGAAGGCGAAGGTTGGTTGCTTCAAGTAGAATCTAGGGGAGAGGAATTTGAAGGGATCGCTATGGAGGAGGATGAGGGGGACTCATTTGGAATTCACCCTCCGGCCTCCGAGAGAGGGACTCTGGCTGGCATATCCACCCACCCTAACCCCCATCAAGCCATGAGGTCCCTAAACAATCGAGAAGGCCCAAGAGAGCAGGAACAAATCCCTACAAAGGGGCCTCTACATAGGTTACATCAAAACAATTTTCACAATTTGATTCATAATTATGGTTCGAAAGTACTCCTCGTATGCACATACCGTCCAAATGGGACATATCTCGTCCAAGAGAAAGTGATGCAGGGACAAACTCTTGGGGTCCAGAAAATAAACATATCATGGCTGAAGTAGAGAAGAACACCGAGATGCTTCATCAAGCTCTTTGAGAGATTCACAACTTAAGGGATACACTCAAAGATGTATTGGACCGGATCGCTTCTACTTCATCACCACCACCAAAAGAAAACGGAGTATCGGGTATGGGCACTCCCCTGGGCTTTCGCCAAGCTTGGGGGAGGTGCCCCAGTATCGTATCATCTCCACTATCTTTTGCCTTTACTTTCTTAGTTCGATCCATGGTTATCTTTTGCTATTAGATGAATAAAAGTTTAGTTCGATCCTTTCTTTTCAAGAGTTTGCTTAGTGATCAATCTTGGTAATCGTGTGCGAGATATATAATAAAGTTTAGTTTGAGTTTTGCCTTCTTTGCTCTCTTGTTTCAATAAAAAGAAAGGAAATAAAAGAAAACTATCATATGCTAATCTTATGGTAAGTGATGACATTACACAAGGAAAATTATAAGTAGAAAATTTTATTGTATATTGACAAACATAGCATTGGTCAATGATGCAACTCATGAAATAATTAATAAGGGAAGAGAGGATTCACACATAAATATACTATCCTAGAAATCTTTTATGATGGTGAGCACCCATCAAAATATTATATGCCAAAATTGTTGACGTTGGACAAGGAAGACAACTTAATGATTTATGTTTGTTCATATTCACATAGAAGTTATATTGTTATAGATCCTTCAACATGTGGTGCTTGCCCCTATCTTTGCTAGCCAAAAACTCTGCATTAAGTAGAGATACTACTTGTGTATTCAAAACCCTTAAACCCAAATATTGTTTGAGAGTCCACCATACCAACCTATGGATTGAGTAAGATCCTTCAAGTAAGTTGTCATCGGTGCAAAATGGGAATAAAAATTTCTTCTAAAAGTGTGAGATCATTTAGTGTAAGGGAAAATTGAGCGTTACGAACTTGTGATGGTGAAGAATAAAAGCGACAGACTACATAATAAAGGTTGCCATCACAAGGGGCAATATAAAGTGACATTCTGTTGCACTAAGGGGTTGAGCATACAAACAAAAAGTGCATGGTCACCTCTGCTTCCCTTTGCGAAGGGCCTATCTTTTACTTTCATGTATTTACTTTCATGCAAGAGTCAAAGTTTTCTCTCTATTCCTTTTATTTTTCTCCTTTGGCAAGCATCATGTGGTGAGGAAAGATCTAGGCACATATATCCAGTTGACTATGGGTAGCATGAGTTATTATTGTTGACATCACCCTTGAGGTAAGTGCGTTGGGAGGCAAAACTACAAGCCCCTATCTTTCTATGTGTCCGGTTGAAACGCTTTGCTCATGTGTACTCGGTGACTGTTAGCAATCATAGAAGACTAAATGATGGTTGAGTATGTGGACTTGTCTAAAGGCTCCGATACATGACCCTTCCTGAAAAGATGATGAATTGTAGTTGCGAAGTTAACTGAGAACATAGTTTGTTAGTTTCCAATAGAGTTTATGCTTTATACTTCGATGCTGTGATGAATTGTCACTTGTTCATGAGAAATCTATGATAAAAGTTCTATGATAAAAGTATTATGTTAAAGTTTGTTGCTGTTATAATAAGTCACATGATGCTGCTATGTTCGTATTTTTGTTTTTATCGACACCTCTTTCTCTCTCTCTCTCTCCCTCTCTCTCTAAGCATGTGGACATGTTTTTCAATTTTGGTTTTCGCTTGAGGACAAGTGAGGTCTAAGCTTGGGGGAGTTGATACGTCCATTTTGCATCATGTTTTCCTACTATTATTTATGTTGTTTTATTGTATAATAATGCTTTTTGGAGTAATTCTAATGCCTTTTCTCTCATAATATGAAAGTTATGCACCAAGGGGGAGAATTCTCGCAGCTGGAAATCTAGACCTGAAAAAGCTACATCAAGCTACCTGTTCTGCACAACTCCAAATGATTTGAAACTTCCCGAGGATTTTTTATGGAATATTTAAGGATTGTTGGAGCAAATAAGTACCAGAGGGGGCCCACCAGGTGGGTACAACCCACCTGGGCGTGCTAGGTGGTCCAGGCGCGCCCTGGTGGGTGCTGCCCTGCTCAGCCCACCTTCGGTGCCCCTCTTCTGGTATATAAGTCATTTGACCTAAAAAAATAGGGGGAGGACTTTTGGGACGAAGCGCCGCCGCCTTGAGGCGGAACTTGGGCAGGAGAACTTTTGCCCTCCGGCGGAGCGATTCTGCCGGGGGAACTTCCCTCCCGAAGAGGGAAATCATCGTCATCATCATGACTAACAACTCTCCCATCTTGGGGAGGGCTATATTCATCAACATCTTCAACAGCACCAAGTCCTCTCAAACCCTAGTTCATCTCTTGTGTTCAATCTTTGTACCAAAACTATAGATTGGTGCTTGTGGGTGACTTGTAGTTGATTACTATATGGTTTATTTGGTGGAAGATTATATGTTCAGATCCATTATGCTATTTAATACCCCTTTGATCTTGATCATGATTATCATTTGTGAGTAGTTACTTTCGTTCTTGAGGTCACGGGAGAAATCATGTTGCAAGTAATCATGTGAACTTGATATGTGTTTGATGTATTGATGATATGTATGTTGTCATTCTCTTAATGGTGTCATTTGAACGTTGACTACATGACACTTAACCATATTTGGGCCTAAGGGAATGAATTGTGGAGTAATTATTAGATGGTGGGTTGCAAGAGTGACAGAAGCTTAAACCCCAGTTTATGCGCTATTCTGTAAGGGACCGATTGGATCCAAAAGTTTAATGCTATGGTTAGAATTTATTCTTAATACTTTTCTCGTAGTTGCAGATGCTTGCGCGAAGGTTAATCATAAGTAGGAGTTTTGTTCAAGTAAGAACAACACCTAAGCACCGGTCTACCCACATATAAAATTATCAAAGTAGCGAACACGAATTAAGCTAACATGATGAAAGTGACTAGATGAAATTCCCGTGTACCCTCAAGAACACTTTGCTTATCATAAGAGACTGTTTTGGACTGTCCTTTGCCTCAAAAGGATTGGGATACCTTGCTGCACTTTTGTTACTACTATCGTTACTTGTTCGTTACAAATTCTCTTGCTATCAAATTGCTCTGCTACTTACAATTTTAGCACTTGCAGACATTACCTTGCTGAAAACCACTTGTCATTTCCTTCTGCTCCTCGTTGGGTTCGACACTCTTACTTATCAAAAAGGCTACAATTGACCCCATATAATTGTGGTTCATCACGCATTCATAATGGCAGCATGAACGTACGTGATCGTGCGCCGGCCCCAAACACTGGCAGCGCACGTGGAGGGACGCGAGCAGAGTGCATGGAGGGACGAGAGAGAAGAGCATGTGCGGGAGGATGCGTGCAGAGCGCGTCGTGGCTGCCTCAACTGCGAGAAACCACACACATAGAGCGGTTGAACAAGCAAGGAATGGTCGTCTAGATGCCGGCCGGCTATTGCGATGCTATGTAGAGAGCGGTCGTGTGCTACTACCTCCGTCTTGGTCAATTAGTCCCCTTTATATTCCTGCCATATTTTGACCTTAAATTTAACTAAGAAAATGTTAATGCATGTTAATAAATTATATAATTGGAAACTATGTTCAAATACAAATCCAATGATATAATCTTTGGTGACATGCATACCTATTTTATTAGTTAAATTTCTAGTCAAAATTGGCACAAAAATACAAAGAGGACTTATAAACCAGGACGTGGTAGTTGGTAATGACATTGCAAACACTTTTTTATTAACCTTATGTGTACGTGTCGTTTCGTTCTCCTCTCACACGTCTTGTCAACTTGCCGTCGCAGACAGCTTCGAGCACAAGCTTGAGTAGTGCGCGGGGGCGTTCTTTTGGGCAAACGGTGGCTCGAAGTGGCGCCAATAAATCGTCGGTGAGCCTGTTCCCGTGCAACTGCACAGGTTCCCGCGCACACCCGTGCAAGCTTCCCACCCGACTCGGCGAACCCCCCAAAATCTCAATGCTTATTGACCTGCTATGTAAACCCTCATGGCCTGCGAGTCTTGCGTCGCATCTACCCCTCCCTCCCTGTAGCTTATCTCGTCTGCTTCTCCCACAATTGCCAATGGAACCGGCCCGTCATCGTCGCTCAGGCACTCCCCCGTCATCAGAGGACAACTTCTGCTGGGAGGCTACACCATGGCGGCGGTGTAGTGTAGTGTGCGTGGCATCCCTATTGGGTGTGCGCGCAACACCCACCACACGCTCCACCACTGCCCGTTAGAAACTGTTGCTGACGTCCATTGCTTCCACAATATTGTTTCCCGCCGTGGCCACCACATCACCGTCGAAAGCCAGGGCCATCATCTGCTCTGCCACCGCAGCCTGAAGGTGGGAGGTAGCCGTCGTGGCCGCCACCCCACTGCTGGCCATCGTGTTCATCACCCGCTCTGCCACCACGGCCTGAAGGAGGGAGGTGGCGGTAGTGGCCACCACCCCACCGTCAGCCGTCGTGGTCACCAGCCCATCGTCTTCCACTGGGGTCATCACCCGCTCTGCCAGCGCCACCCGAAGGCGAGAGGTGGAGGTGGAGCCCCGCACATTCGTGAGCAACGTTGCATGCTACATCGAGTTCCTGCGAGAGGAGGAGGAGCACCTTGTCGAGCTTTGAAAGAGTCTTACTGCCATCGTGGCTGCAGCACACGCCATCGTAGAGGTAAGGGATGAGGAGTTCTACGAGGAGTCTCACCGCTTTGAGAGGGGTCGTCTAGATCGGTAGAGGGCGTTCTAGGTGAGCTCACTAAAGGTGCAACAACGACGGACACATGATTGCAGTTGCCCAGCTCGTCGGTAGGCTCCTCCTCCTCTGCCTCTTACTGAGTGCGCTCAGCAGAGGAGTGGCTGCTGGAACTAGTACAAAGCCTCTCCGTAGTAATAGTATTTAGGGGCTATTTTGTTCAGTTCATCTGACTATAGATGTGGTTAAACTGTACAACGTACTTCAAATTAGCTAGTATATATAGTTGAACTATCTATTTCAGTATGTGTTTGGCAACAATTGGGGAAAAGTTTTGTCGGTTCAGCAGTCGATTTGAACTGTTTGTATATCAAATGACTGCTTAATCTATGAATGAAATCTATGCTTACTGAATTTTAGTTGCAAAAATTAGATGGTGCTAGTGATTTTTAGGTGCAAATTTTGACAAATGGCAGTGATACAAGATTGACAAAGGGCAATGCTAGTAGATCAACAAATGTCAATCTTTCCAGTGTGACAAATGGCAATATACCCAATATGACAGATGCAAATCTTACCAAATTGTCTGTACGTGGTTGCACATGGGTCATTGATACGTCCATTTTGCATAATGCTTTTATATCAATATTTATTGCATTACGGACTGTTATTACACGTTATGTCACAAAACTTATGGCTATTCTCTCTTATTTTACAAGGTTTACTTGAAGAGGGAGAATGCCGGCAGCCGGGATTCTAGGCTGGAAAAGGAGCAAATATTGGAGACCTATTCTGCACAGCTCCAAAAGTCTTGAAACTCCATGAAAGTCATTTTTGGAATTAATGATAAATATTCAGCAGAAGAAATACCTAAGGGGGGCCACCCACCGTCCACGAGGGTGAGGGGCGCGTCCTACCCCCCTAGGCGTGCCCCCTACCTCGTGGGCCACCAGGAAGCCCTCCGGTGCCCATCTTCTGCTATATGAAGTCTTTTACCCTGGAAAAAATCATAAGCAAGCTTATGGGACAAAAATCTGCCGCCACGAGGCGGAACCTTGGCGGAACCAATCTAGGGCTCCGGCGGAGCTGTTCTGCCAGGGAAACTTCCCTCCGGGAGGGGGAAATCATCACCATCATCATCACCAACGATCCTCTCATTGGGAGGGGGTCAATCTCCATCAACATCTTCACCAGCACCATCTCCTCTCAAACCATAGTTCATCTCTTGTATCCAATCTTTGTACCCAAACCTCAGATTGGTACCTGTGGGTTGCTAGTAGTGTTGATTACTCCTTGTAGTTGATGCTAGTTGGTTTATTTGGTGGAAGATCATATGTTCAGATCCTTAATGCATATTAATACTCCTCTGATTATGAACATGAATATGCTTTGTGAGTAGTTACGTTTTGTTCCTGAGGACATGGGTGAAGTTTTGCTATTAGTAGTCATGTGAATTTGGTATTCGTTCAATATTTTGATGAGATGTATGTTGTCTCTCCTCTAGTGGTGTTATGTGAACGTTGACTACATGACACTTCACCATTGTTTTGGTCCTAGAGGAAGGCATTGGGAAGTAATAAGTAGATGATGGGTTGCTAGAGTGACAGAAGCTTAAACCCTAGTTTATAAGTTGCTTCGTAAGGGGCTCATTTGGATCCATATGTTTCATGCTATGGTTAGATTTACCTTAATACTTCTTTTTTTAGTTGCGAATGCTTGCAATAGGGGTTAATCATAAGTGGGATTCTTGTCCAAGAAAGGTAAGTACCCAAGCACTGGTCCACCCACATATCGAATTATCAAAGTAATGAACGCGAATCATGTGAGCGTGATGAAAACTAGCTTGACGATAATTCCCATGTGTCATTGGGAGCGCTTTTCTCTATATAAGAATTTGTCCAGGCTTGTCCTTTGATACAAAAAGGATTGGGACACCTTTCTGCACCTTATTTACTTTCATTGTTTGTTACCAGTTACAAACTATCTTATCACAAAACTACCTGTTACCTACAATTTCAGTGCTTGTAGAGAATACCTTACTGAAAACCGCTTGTCATTTCCTTTCGCTCCTTGTTGGGTTCGACACTCTTACTTCTCGAAAGGACTACGATAGATCCCCTACACTTTTCGGTCATCAAGACTCTTTTTTGGCGTCGTTGCCAGGGAGTGAAGCGCCTTTGGTGAGTGGAACTTGGTAAGGAAATATTTACATAGTGTGCTGAAATCTACTGTCACTTGTTACCATGGAAACTAATCCTTTGAGGGGCTTGTTCGGGGTATCTTCACCTCGACCAGTAGAGCAAAGAGTTTCTCCTCAACCTACTGAACCTACTGAAAATGTTTACTTTGAAATTCCTTCGGGTATGGTAGAGAAACTGCTAGCTAATCCCTTTGCAGGAGATGGAACATTGCATCCCGATTTACACCTTATCTATGTGGATGAAGTTTGTGGATTATTTAAGCTTGCAGGTATGCCCGATGATGTTGTCAAGAAGAATGTCTTACCTTTATCTTTGAAGGGAGATGCATTGACATGGTATAGGCTATGTGATGATATGGGATCCTGGGACTATAAACGATTGAAATTGGAATTTCACCAGAAGTTTTATCCTATGCATCTTGTTCATCGTGATCATAATTATATATATAATTTTTGGCCTCACGAAGGAGAAAGCATCGCTCAAGCTTGGGGGAGGCTTAAGTTAATGTCATATTCATGCCCCAATCATGAGCTCTCAAGACAAATGATTATTCAAAACTTTTATGCTCGGCTTTCTCTCAACAATCGCACCATGCTTGATACTTCTTGGGCTGGTTCTTATATGATGAAGACTATTGAATTCAAGTGGGATTTATTAGAAAGAATTAAACGCCACTCCGAAGATTGTAATTCCGACGATGGTAAGGAGTCAGGTATGACACCTAAGTTTGATTGTGTTAAATCTTTTATGGATACCGATGCTTTTCGTGGATTTAGCACTAAATATGGACTTGACTGTGAGATAGTAGCTTCCTTCTATGAATCATTTGCTACTCATATTGATCTCCCTAAGGAGAAGTGGTTTAAATATAATCCTCCCACTGAAGTAAAAGTAGTTGCACCTGTTACAGTTGAAGAAAATACTATCACTTATAATGATCCTATTGTTCCTACTACTTATGTTGAGAAACCACCTTTCCCTGTTAGGATAAAGGATCATGCTAAAGCTTCAACTGTGGTTTGTAAGAGTGATAATAGAACATATACACCTCCTGAGAAAACTAAAGTTGAACATAGTATTTCTATGGTTAAAGATCTCTTGGCCGATGATATTGATGGGCATGTTATTTATTTTTGTGATGAAGCTGCTAGAATTGCTAGACCCGATGCTAAGAAACATAGACCTATTGTAGGCATGCCTGTTGTTTCTATTAAGATAGGAGATCATTGTTATCATGGCTTATGTGATATGGGTGCTAGTGCTAGCGCAATACCTCATTCCTTATATGAAGAAATTATGCATGATATCGCACCCGCTGAAATAGAAGATATTGATGTTACTATTAAGCTTGCAAATATAGATACTATTTCACCAATTGGGATTGTTAGAGATGTTGAAGTCTTGTGTGGGAAAGTTAAATATCCTGCTGATTTTCTTGTTCTTGGTTCCCCGCAAGATAGCTTTTGTCCCATTATATTTGGTAGACCCTTCTTGAAACCGTTAATGCTAAGATTGATTGTGAAAAGGATGTTGTTACAATTGGCTTGGGGGATATGTCTCATGAGTTTAATTTTGCTAAGTTTCATAGACAACCCCATGATAAAGAATTGCCTAGTAAGGATGAAATTATTGGTCTTGCTTCTGTTGCCGTGCCTCCTACTGATCCTTTAGAACAATATTTTCTAGACAATGAAAATGATATGTTCATGAATGAAAGAAGGGAAATAGATGAAGTATTCTTTAAACAGGGTCCTATTTTGAGACACAACTTGCATGTTGAAATCCTAGGGGATCCTCCACCACCCAAGGGTGATCCCGTGTTTGAGCTTAAACCATTACCTGATACTCTTAAATATGCTTATCTTGATAAAAAAAGATATATCCTGTTATTATTAGTGCTAACCTTTCAGAGAAGGAAGAAGAAAGATTATTGAAAACTCCGAAGAAGCACCGTGCTGCTATTGGATATACTCTTGATGATCTTAAGGGCATTAGTCCCACTCTATACGAACACAAAATAAATTTGGAAGTAGACGCCAAACCAGTTATTGATCACCAACGACGATTAAGTCCTAAGATGAAAGAAGTGGTAAGAAAGGAAATACTAAAGCTCCTTGAGGTAGGTATAATTTATCCCGTTGCTGATAGTCAGTGGGTAAGTCCTGTCCATTGTGTCCCTAAAAAGGGAGGTATTACTATCGTTCCTAATGATAAAGATGAATTGATCCTGCAAAGAATTATTACAGGCTATAGGATGGTAATTGATTTCCGCAAATTAAATAAGGCTACTAAAAAGATCATTACCCTTTACCTTTTATTGATCAAATGCTAGAAAGACTATCCAAACATACACATTTTTTGCTTTCTAGATGGTTACTCTGGTTTCTCTCAAATACCTGTGTCAGCGGATGATCAAGCAAAGATTACTTTTACTTGCCCTTTTGGTACTTTTGCTTATAGACGTATGCCTTTTGGTTTATGTAATGCACCTGCTACCTTTCAAAGATGCATGATGGCTATATTCTCTGACTTTTGTGAAAAGATTTGTGAGGTATTCATGGATGAATTCTCCGTTTATGGATCCTCTTTTGATGATTGCTTGAGCAACCTTGAATGAGTTTTGCAGAGATGCGAAGACACTAGTCTTGTTTTGAATTGGGAGAAGTGCCACTTTATGGTTATGAAGGCATTGTCTTGGGGCATAAAATTTCTGAAAGAGGTATTGAAGTTGATAAAGCTAAAGTTGATGCTATTGAAAAGATGTCGTGTCCCAAGGACATTAAAGGTATAAGAAGTTTCCTTGGTCATGCCAGTTTTTATAGGAGGTTCATTAAGGGCTTCTCTAAAATCTCTAGGCCTCTGACCAATTTATTGCAAAAATATAATCCTTTTGTCTTTGATGATGATTGTGTAGAAGCATTTGAAATACTTAAGAAAGCTTCGATTTCTGCACCTATCGTTCAGCCACCTGACTGGAATTTACCCTTTGAAATTATGTGTGATGCTAGCGATTATGCTGTAGGTGATCTTTTAGGACAAAGAGTTGATAAGAAACTAAATGTTATTCAATATGCTAGTAAAACTCTAGACACTGATCAGAGAAATTATGCTACCACTGAAAAAGAATTCTTAGCATTTGTATTTGCTTGTGATAAGTTCAGACCTTATATTGTTCATTCTAAAGTAACTATTCACACTAATCATGCTGCTATTAAATATCTTATGGAAAAGAAAGATGCTAAACCTAGACTTATTAGATGGGTTCTCTTGCTACAAGAATTTGATTCGCATATTATTGATAGAAACGGAGCTGAGAACCCCATTGCAGACAACTTGTCTAGGTTATAGAATGTTATTGATGACCCACTACCTATTGATGATAGCTTTCCTGATGAACAATTAGCTGTCATAAATGCTTCTCGTACTGCTCCATGGTATGCTAATTACATTGTTGCTAAATTTATACCACCTAGTTTCACATACCAGCAAAAGAAAAAGTTCTTCTATGATTTAAGACATTACTTCTGGGATGACCCACACCTTTATAAAGAAGGAGTAGATGGTGTTATTAGACGTTGTGTACCTGAGCATGAACAGGAACAAATCCTATGCAAGTGTCACTCCGAGGCATATGGAGGACACCATGCTGGAGATAGAACTGCACATAAGGTATTGCAATCCGGTTTTTATTGGCCTACTCTCTTCAAAGATGCCCGTAAGTTTGTCTTGTCTTATGATGAATGTCAAAGAATTGGTAATATTAGTAGATGTCAAGAAATGCCTATGAATTATTCTCTTGTTATTGAACCATTTGATGTTTGGGGCTTTGATTATATGGGACCTTTTCGTTCCTCTAATGGATATACGCATATCTTAGTTGCCGTTGATTACGTTACTAAGTGGGTAGAAGCTATTCCAACTAGTAGTGCTGATCATAATACCTCTATTAAGATGCTTAAAGAAGTTATTTTTCCAAGGTTTGGAGTCCCTAGATACTTAATGACAGATGGTGGTTCACATTTTATTCCTGGTGCCTTTTGTAAAATGCTTGCTAAGTATGATGTTAATCATAGAATTGCATCTCCTTATCACCCATAGTCTAGTGGTCAAGTAGAATTGAGTAACAGAGAGCTCAAATTAATTTTGCAAAAGATTGTTAATAGATCTAGAAAGAATTGGTCCAAGAAACTTGATGATGCATTACTGGCCTATAGACCTGCATATAAAAATCCTATGGGTATGTCTCCGTATAAAATGGTTTATGGAAAAGCATGTCACTTACCTCTCGAACTTGAACATAAGGCATATTGGGCTATCAAACTGCTCAATTATGATTTCAAACTTGCCGGTGAGAAGAGGTTATTTGATATTAGCTCACCTGATGAATGGAGAATCCAAGCCTACGAGAATGAGAAGCTGTTTAAAGAAAAAGTTAAAAGATGGTATGACAAAAGGATACAAAAGCGTGATTTTAACGTAGGTGATTATGTGTTTCTATTCAACTCTCGTTTAACATTTTTTGCAGGAAAACTTCTCTCTAAATGGGAAGGCCCTTACTTATCGAGGAGGTCTATCGTTCCGGTGCCATAAAAATCAACAACTTCGAAGGCACAAATCCAAAGGTGGTGAACGGTCAAGGAATCAAACATTATATCTCATATAATCCTATAAATTTTGATACTAATGTAATTGAAACCGTAACCCCGGAGGAATACATAAGGACACTTTCCAGAATGTTTCAGCCTCCGAAAAGGAGTAGGTATGTGGTACGGTAAGTAAACCGACTCCAAAACCATTCTAATAGCAATCTTTCTCCGTTTTGGAATATTTTAGAAAATAGGAAAATAAAAAGTAGTCCGGGAAGGACACGAGGCGTCCACGAGGGTGGAGGGCGCGCCCTACCCTACTGGGAGCGCCCCCTGCCTCGTGAGCACCTCATGTGCTCTCCGGACTCCGTTTTCTTGGATGTTACTTCTTTTGGTCGGTAAAAATTCATTATATAATCTCCCGAAGGTTTTGACCACCGTATCATACAAATATCCTCTGTCTTTGTTTCGAGCTGTTTTCTGTTAGATTTGACAAGTCCAGGCATAATGGCATCACCCTCCTCCAACAATGAAGACAAGGATGCTTGGCTATTGAAGCTAGAGCTCAAGAGAGAAGAACCCGGGGAGGTCAACAAGGATGATGCGATCAAGAAGTCCATGGAGGATCAAGCTCCGGGGGCAGAAGAAGAAAACATCATTCAATCCCTTCCTAACCTATTTACCCCAACTGAGATTGAAGCTTTCAAGATGATTGAGTTAGCTCTCATACAAAACACGTATCTCACACAGGAAAATATTTTGTTGAAGGATCATATCGTCGCACTCAAGGGCATTATCCGCAAATTGGAGGAGTTTTTACGCTCGATGTGCGACTATCCACCATCATCATCACCACCTTCATCACCTCCCAGGACATAATCACATGGGTATGGGCACTCCCCTTGGCAACTGCCAAGCTTGGGTGTCGGTGTACTAGAGTAGGGGTACCCTAGTTCCCCGAACTTGTGCACGGGCAGTTGCAGCGCCCCGCGGCAAGGGCTTGCCGGGTGACCGCCAAGGCACTCTGTGGCTCCTTTGGGGCCATTCCAGAACAAAGTATTCAAGTCAAGAGGACAAAGACCCCAGCAAGAGGAGCTTGCCGGGAAGGCCAACCGAGGCATCTCAAGGAACTTGCCGCGACGCACCACGCGTCCCGGCAAGGCCCGGTGAGCGACAAGCTTCCGGGCGGGACAAGACCACGACCGCGGCAAGATGCTTGCCGCGGCAAGCGGCCACTCTGTGCCCACGCTCCAGCGCATCCACCAACGTGTCGTCCTGGGGGCCTTTCCAGGCACGCGTGGCGGAAGGCTGTGCAGCCAGCAGTAAGCGGTGGCATGCGATGCTGACAAGATCGCCATCGTGGCAGGCGGTGGCGCCCCTGACTGTCCTTTTCTACACTGTTTAGGCGACACAGACAGGCATTTAATGCCCTTGTCCCCTGCCGTCAGGGTTAGGTAGAGAGCACTGTACAGATAACTGTACCAACCACCTCTCTTTTTACATTTTTTACCCTTCTCTGCGTTGCCACCTGTCGGTGACCCCTTCTGCATATAAAAGGAGGCCCATGCGCAACGTAGAGGGGGTTCGGAAGGTTCGGTTCGGCTCGACTGGTTTGGAAAGTTTGGATCATTTCGAAGCCAGGAAACACTTAGCTCTCTAGATCAAGAACACAAGACAATCAAACAAGCAGCAGTAGGAGTATTATCTCTCCGGAGAGCTCCGAAGCTGGGTAAACTGCTCGTGTGCTTCGCCTCGATCTGCTCTTCGTGCGACCTCCGCCCCCCGCCGAACCGAAAGGGGCTCGGTCCGCCGGTCCCATAGGTGTTTGTGGATCAGTTTCCCCGACATCTTTGGCGCGCCAGGTAGGGGGCGTCGAGATTGTGTGAACCTGATCCGGCGTTCACACGAGCTAGATCTACATTTTCTTCATCAACATGCCACCGAAGAAGGCTTCGGAGGCAGCTGCTCCGTCCGCGTCGATCTCACCGCCACCGGAACAAACGGGTGGCGGGGTTGCGCTGATGGAAGAACAGACATCGACGAGGAAGCTCACGGTGCTGCCAGGTCCAAGGACAAGGCTGCACAAACTTTGGTGTCTTCACATCCGCCGCGTCCCTCTCAGGAGGCGCAGGACCGACATCGTCATGGTATTCGCAGTACCATACGCTTGTTGGACCAAGATCAAGCTGGTGGGTCTCGGGGCGCTCAAGACCAGCATGCACGCGAACATGCTGGCACGAGTGAGGCATGGTCGCTTGGACGGGACACTGCTCCTTCTAACATAGTTAGGAGTCCGAGCACATCCCGCTCCTCGCACCGATCACCACTACCGCCCACCACTCCAGTAGAAGCTTTGGTGCGAGCTCAACTGCTCCTGGATTACCCTCCTGCGGAAGACAAGCTCGACCAATGGAGGGCCACCATTCAGAGTCTCATCAGCTTCGCCAACGGCGACACTCCACGGCAGCCGAGCGTGTTGCTGCCGCGGCAGGACTGCCAGACGCGAGCCGGTGGCGACGAAACTGGTGTGGGTGCAACCACCATGCACTCTCCGCCCCGAAGGCCAAGATCGTCGACTCGCCGGATCCACCTCCATAGCGACTCCACCGCATCGTCAGATCCACGAGCTCGTCGCGATCAGCGCCAAGTTCTTCAAGATAGACAACAGGAAGATGCTCGTACTCGCATCGAGTGCCAAAGAGATGCGCGACGTCAATCCGACAAGCGCGTTGGGCCCTCTGTTGACATGCATGCGCCAGGGGAACCAGGTGACTTGCCGTACGCGGTAGGTTGCCCTGCGTTCACTCGTGAGCTGCGGCAGGTCTAGTGGCCCAGCACGAAGAATTTCAAGCCAGATGTACCGGAGAAGTACGACGGCAAGACGCATCCGTCAAAGTTCCTCAGCATCTACACCATCGCGGTGCAAGCTGCCGGGGGGCGAGACGACAAGATCCTTGCCAACTACTTCCCGCTGGTCCTTAAGCCCAACGTCAGATCCTGGCTCATGCACTTGCCGGACAACTCCATATCCTCCTGGGATGACCTGTGCCATCAGTTTGTCGGCGCCTTCATAGGCGGCCACAAGCCTCCTGGCCAAGAGAGTGACCTTCACTTGCTCGCCCAGAAGGAAGGAGAGCCCCTGCGCAAGTACATACAGAGATTCAGCAACGTACAACACAACATCCCAGACATCCACCCTGCCGCGGTAATCAGCGCGTTTCATCAGAACGTGCGGAACCGCAGGATGCGGGAGGAGATGGCGATGTGCAAGATCAGAGACGTCAGTGAGCTATATGCCTTGGCCGACAAGTGTGCACGTGATGAGGAAGGGAGGAGACTCCCCGGAGAGAATATAGGAGCAGGAGGGTCTGACAGTGAGGATACTGCCCCGGCAAGGAAAAACCGGTGGCGGAATAATAGAAAGAAGAAAGGCAAAGAGGTGCTAGTTGTCGAGCAGTCCGGCAACGGAGGTGGCGCCAAGAAAGCCAAAGCTGGCGGCTCCGGCAAGGAGATTGCCGCGGAGGCTGTGGCGGTCGCCGACAAGCAGGACGGCACCAACAAGCAGTACTACAAGATCCACCGCACCAAGGGCCATGATCTCCAGAGCTGCAAGAAAGTCGAGCAGCTTGTTGAGCAGCAGAAGGCTGAATACGAGCGGCGCGACAAGGAGAAGGACCAGGAAGGTGCTGGGGGATCCGGCAAGAAACGTCCCGGCCGAGGAGGACGCCGCGGCAAGGCCAAGCAGCGGCATGGAGACAGACCTCCCCGCGGCCGTGACAAGGATGAAGATGACGACGACGATGAAGACATGGATGATGACGAGACCAATGAGCAGGAGTTCCAGAAAGCCACAGAGGTCCTGTGCGTTGATGGCAGTGCTTCTCTGCATACTTCGCACCGCCAGCTCAAACAATGGGTGCGGGAAGTCAATGCGGCAGAACCACCCGTCGAGTCGCGCAGGGCTCTGAAATGGTCCAGCACGCCTATCATCTTTGATATTGAGGACCACCCAGATCGCATAACTGCAGTCGGGTGCTTGCCGATGTTGGTTTCACCAACTATCCGCAACCTCAAGGTCACAAAGATGCTAGTTGACGGCGGGGCCGGCTTGAACCCGATCTCCTCCGCGGTGCTCCAGAAACTCCAGATCCCTGACAGCGAGCTCGAAGAGACCGGCACATTTCAAGGAATCAATCCGGGAAGGAGCAAGCCGAAGGGAAAGATCACGTTGTCGGTAACATTTGGCAGCGAGCTGAACTTCAGGACTGAGAGGGTCACTTTTGACGTTGCTGACTTCCCATTGCCTTACAATGGGATACTCGGTCGTTCAGCACTTGCCAAATTCATGGCAGCCTCTCACTATGCATACAACGTTCTGAAGATGCCAGGCCCGATAAGCGTCATCTCTGTCCCTGGCGACAAGAAGGATGCTCTTATCTGCGCCGACAAGATCTACCAGAGGCAACGGCCGCAACAGATCGTAAGTCAGTTGCCGCTGAAGCTCCCGGGGGGGAAGAAGAAGACCAAGTCCGGCAAGAGTTCTGATGCCCACTCCGGCAAGCGCACCTCTTCGGAGTGCTGCGCTACCGTCGAAGACGCACCATCGAGCTCCACCGGCAAGTGTAAGAAGGCAATGGCAGCTCCGCCAGAGACCAAGAAGGTGTCCGCCAAGGAGGACGGCACTGGTGGTACCTTCACCATAAGTGCCACGCTCGACCCTAAATAGGAAAGCGCACTCGTTGCTTTCCTGCGGGCGAACGTCGACGTGTTTGCGTGGCAACTGTCTGACATCCCCGGTGTTCCCAGGAAAGTAATCGAGCACCATCTTGCCGTCTGTCCTCATGCACGACCCGTCAAGCAGAAAGTTAGGAAATAAGCAGTGGAGCGCCAAGAATTTATTGCAGAAGAAATCAAGAAGTTGGAAGCAGCAGGCCTTGTCAGAGGAGTGCTCCATCCTACGTGGTTGGCCAACCCTGTGGTCGTGCACAAAGCCAACGGGAAATGGAGGCTTTGTATTGATTTTACCGATGTCAATAAAGCTTGTCCCAAAGACCCATTTCCCTTGCCGCGCATCGACCAGATTGTTGACTCCACAGCCGGATGTGACTTGCTTTCATTTCTTGATGCATACTCAGGATACCATCAGATCTTCATGGCAGAAGAGGATGAGGAGAAAACCGCGTTCATTACCCCATGTGGCACATACTGTTTTGTACGGATGCCCTTTGGTTTGAAGAATGCTGGTTCAACATTTGCAAGGGTAGTCCACCATGCTTTTGAGCCGCAAATGCACAGAAATGTGGAAGCCTACATGGATGACATAGCGGTCAAGAGCAAGGACAAAGCAACCCTGGTCCAGGATTTAGATGAAACATTTGCGAATCTGCGCAAGATCAACCTCAAGCTGAACCCCGGGAAGTGTGTGTTTGGAGTCCCTTCCGGCAAGCTTCTCGGGTTCTTTGTGTCTCAGCGGGGGATTGAAGCCAATCCCGACAAGATCAAGGCCATTGAGCAGATTGAAGCACCAAAGCACGTCAAGGATGTACGAAGACTTGCCGGTTGCGTGGCTGCTCTCAGCAGGTTTATCTCTAGATCTGCTGAGCGCGCTCTGCCGTTTTTCAAAATATTGAAAAAGGCAGGTCCAATGAAATGGACTCCGGAAGCGGAGGCTGCGCTGCAGGACTTGAAGAGATACCTGTCCTCCGCTCCAACACTTGTCGCACCTAGTCCACAAGAGAAGTTGCTGCTATATATAGCAGCAACCAAACAAGTGGTTAGTGCTGCGTTAGTGGCAGAGAGGGAGGCAGATGATGAGCCAGCAACCACGGCAGATGCATCCAGCGACAAGCAGGGGGCTTCACCGGCAAGCTCTGGTCCGGCAAGCTCTGGTCCTGACAAAGATGGATCTGTGCAGACACATAAGGAGGTGCAGAAGAGAATGGTGCAGCGCCCAGTTTATTTTGTCAGTTCCCTTTTGTAGGGGGCTAGGTCAAGGTACTCCGGTGTGCAGAAGTTGCTTTTCGGCCTTCTCATGACCTCGAGAAAGCTGCGCCATTATTTCCAAGCACATGAGATCATAGTTGTCACTCGCTTTCCGTTGAAGAGGATACTACAAAATCCAGAAGCAACAGGAAGGATTGTCGAGTGGGCACTAGAACTGTCAAGCTTTGGCCTCAAGTTTGAAAGCACTTCAACTATCCAAAGCAGAGCATTGGCAGAGTTCATAGCAGAGTGGACGCCAACACCAGATGAAGAGATTCGAGAGACGAGCATCCCCGTCAAGGAAGCAAGCAAAGAGTGGCTGATGTATTTTGATGGTGCCTTCTCGCTGCAAGGCGCCGGTGCGGGTGTGCTGCTTGTCGCGCCCACCGGAGAGCACCTCAAGTACGTAGTCCAGATGCACTTCCCCAAGGAGCAAGCAACAAACAATACTGTAGAGTATGAAGGCTTGCTTGCCGGTCTCAGGATCGCGGCAGACCTTGGGATTAAGAAGCTCATTGTCAGTGGAGACTCACATCTTGTCGTCCGCCAAGTGAACAAGGATTATCAGAGTCCGTTGATGGAAGCTTATGTTGATGAAGTGAGAAAGCTAGAAGAGGACTTTGACGACCTACAGATGGAACATGTTCCAAGAGCTCAAAATGACATTGCTGATGGCCTGTCAAAGTGCGCCGCACTTAAGTTACCTGTGGAACCAGGGATCTTTGTGCTCAAGCTGACTCAACCATCCGTGACACCATCAACTGGTCAGAGCAAGAAGAGAAAGTTGATTTCTAGTGACTACTTTCCGGCAGAGCTTCCCGAAGACGCCGCCAAGAAAGTCCCGAAGATCAACATCAAGAGTGCTGAGGAGCAGTTTGCTCCAGCAAGTCTTAGTGCTTGTTCCGTCGAAGCAGACGCTCCCGACAAGCTTTGTTCCGACAAGCTTGCCGGGGAACATCAAGCTCCAGCTGAGCCGCAGGTTCTCGCCGTAGAAGCGGATGTTCCTGCAGCACTAGATGTGCCTTTAGTCCTCGATGTCGAGCCACAAGCTCAAGCATGGGCACAGCAAATTGTCCGTTTCCTTCAGACAGGAGAACTTCCCGAAGAGCAAGAAGAAGCGGAAAAAGTAGCCCGGCAGTCAAGTATGTACCAATTTGTCGACAACATACTGTACAGAAGAAGACTCAACGGTGTGAAATTGAAGTGTATTGTCCGGGAAGACGGACAGAAGCTGTTGGCAGAGATACATGGAGGCATATGTGGTCACCACATTGGCGCAAGAGCACTTGCCGGCAAAGCTTTCCGGCAAGGTTTCTTTTGGCCGACAGCCCTCCAGGATGCAACTGCACAAGTAACCAAGTGTGAAGCGTGCCAGTTCCATTCCAAGTAGATTCACCAACCAGCTCAAGCTCTCCAGACGATCCCTTTATCCTGGCCATTTTCGGTCTGGGGGCTCGATATCCTCGGCCCCTTCCCCCGAGTTGTCGGGGGCTTCGAGTACTTGTACGTTGCAATCGACAAGTTCACGAAGTGGCCGGAAGTGGAACCAGTGAGGAAGGTGACAGCACAGTCAGTAGTCAAGTTCTTCAGGTCGATTGTTTGCCGTTTCGGGATACCTAATAGGATCATCACCGACAACGACACGCAATTCACGAGCCGCACCTTCATGGAGTACGTCCAAGATATTGGCGCCAAGGTCTGCTTCACTTTTGTTGCTCATCCGAGAAGCAACGGTCAAGCGGAGAGGGCAAATGCTGAAGTGCTGCGTGGGCTCAAGACCAGGACTTTCGACAGGGTGCGCAGGTGCGGAAGAAACTGGATCGAGGAGCTGCTGGTGGTTCTTTGGTCGATCAGGACGACGCCAAATCGAGCCACTGGTCAGACGCCTTTCGCTCTAGTCTATGGAGCGGAGGCAATTCTCCCCACGAAACTCGTATACGTGTCACCTCGAGTGCTCGCTTATGATGAGCTTGAGCAAGAGCAGCTGCGACAAGATGACGCGCTGCTCCTTGAGGAGGATCGTCTTCAGGCTGCTGTACGAGCTGCTCGATACCAGCAAGCTTTGCGCCGCTACCATAGCCCCAAAGTTAATGCCAGAAGCTTCGAGGAAGGCGACCTTATTCTTCGGCGCGTTCAGTCCGCCAAGAATTCCAACAAGTTGACGCCGAAGTGGGAAGGCCCTTACCGGGTGAAACGAGTCACTAGGCCTGGCACTGTCCGCCTTGAGACCGAAGATGGCTTTCCGCTGAGCAACTCCTGGAACATTGAGCATCTTCGTAAGTTTTACCCGTAGGGCGCGATTGCCGGAACCTGTTCTGGCAACCACCTTTTGTACAAGTCTTGCCGCTGTTGCATGTAATCCTTTGTACAAAGCCGGGCGCAGATCCCGTGCATAAGTAAAGCTCATGTGCTTCGCACATCTTGTCAATTTCATGCTTTTTACTCTACATTTGCATGCTTTATCTGACACTTTGTGAAGCACCCACACCCGGTAAGCAATAACGAACCGAAAGGCCCCATATCTTTATTTTCTCTTCTCTCTTTTCTCAAACAAAGGAAAAGAAGGTTCCCTCGCACACAAGTTAGCCGGGGGGGGGGGGGGGGAAGGAGAAGATAATGGTATGGACCAGGTGTCGTTTAAGGAAGATTCGCCTTGCCGGGAAGCAAACGACAGAAAAGCTAAGTTGCCAAAGTCTGAGCAATTAGTTTTTAATTTTTAAGTTATCTTCCTCGAACGACCGTGCTTTGTATGGAAAACCTGTGCGTGGAGGAACCAACTCGTAGCTAGATGCACCCTTACTTTGTTTTGAGTCCGCTCAACAACTTAAGTGTGCTGCAACTAGTCGCGACAAGGTTTCTTGTCGGAGCGGCACCGCCAGCAGGCCGCTGACGTCCCGCACTCAGCGCTCGTGGCTCGGGTTCCTGCACCGACAAGTTCCCTAAAAGCGTATGGTAAAAACATACAAAGCGAGGGATCTAGTAAAGGAAATAACATAGTGATCATCATCCAAAATAAAGTTATATTACAAGATAACTTGTTGCAGTTCTGACACATTGTTCCTATGACATGACTAACAGCGACAAGGAAAAAGATAAAGTGGGCGGCCTAGTCTACACGACCACCCTCAACCCTCCTGATCTCGCTCACCTTGTCCACAATGGGTGCGACAAGGGCCTTGAGCGCTTCCAGATCGGCGTCGGGCGGCAGGGATCTGAGGACGTTGGTGAGGTTGAGGCCCGGGTTGCGGAAAGCCACCTTCACCAGCACCTGCTGAAGAACTCCCACGCAAATCTTGCGCGACTCGTCGGCCAGCTGCTTTGGGATCTTCTCCCGAAGCCGCTGGAGGGCCGTCGCCACGCCCTTGAAGAACAGGCTGAGCTTGGTGCTGGGTTGGAGATGCTCGTCGGAAGAGTACCCGAAGTCTTCCATCCCCAACTGCGCCAGCTCCCCGTCGATGACTGCGGCGATATTCACCAGACCCTCGGTCTAGTGCTCCACCGTCTCCCTAAACGAGTTTTGGGTGACGGCAATGCTCGCCAGCAGCGCCTCGTCGGCCTTGATCTTCTCCGACAAGGCCACCTCTCGCTCCTTGGCGGCGTCCAGCGTCTGCGTCAGCGTGGCCAGCTTCAGCTCGAGATCCACGTTGGAGTCCTTGGCGGCGCTGAGCTCCTTGCTCCTCTCCGCGAGAAGACCTTGCAGCTCACCGTGGGCAGCAGCATCCTTCTCACGCTCGCGCTTGAGCGCGGCGAGCTCCTCGCCGCTCGTCCGGAGATTGGCCTCCAGTTGCGCCACTTTTGCCTCCAGCTCTTCCTTGGCGGCCTCGGCAGCCGTGGCAGCATCCCTTGCTTCTTAGAGAGCACCGCCAATTGCTTGCTCCTGCGCGGCGAGCTCTTCCTCGTGGCTGTCGAGGTTCACCTTGCGCTGCGCCAATTCTCCCTCCCGCACAGATAACCTCTCGGCAGCAAGCCGCTGCTGTTCTTCAACCTCAGCCTTCGCGAGGAGGAAGGCCTTCCTCTCCTCGGCGACTTGCTCCCGCTCCCCCGCCAAGCTCCGGAGAGTTTCCTGCCTGAGGTCCCGGAGCTCCTCCGCGCGCTTCTCAATATCAACTCCCGCCCTCGCGACAAGCGCTTTTCGGGAGGCCAACTTGGCTTGTCGGGCGCGGTAGAGCGACGTCAGCTTCCGCAGCAGCCACTCCTCTTCGGGCTCCTCGCCGCTACTTGGCGCGTCAACCAGCGCTAATCCGGCGGAAGCGAGCACTTCTCCGTCAAAAGTTTCTACCTCGACCGGCGCCCTAGAGCTCGAAGCCCAGGGGAGCTTGATGAAGACGCCATCGCCGGCCTTCAAGTAGGCGCCGGGCTGGGGCTCCTCGGAGTCTGGCTCTGCGGCAGTGGCGGGAGGATCGGCGGTCGATGCAGCGCCTGGCGCTCCTGCAGCCTCAGGGCCGTCAGTACGATCGCCGGATCCCTCGCCGGCTTCTGCGGCGGCAGCCTTGGCGGCCTCTTCGCCGGCGGGTTCGTCAGCGCCGGCCTCTCCATCAGCGGCTTTGGTCTCCATCGGCTCAGTGGTGGATGGATCTGAAGAATGAAGAATGGAGAGAAGTCAAGCGAATATGCAAAAACAAAGTCAGAAGAACAAAAACCCAAGGGCAAGTTTTTAGGCAAGTGGATTACCTGTGATGGGATCTGCGGTCGCGGTCTCAGCCGCCGGAGGATCGCTGGCATCTTCCCTTGTCGGAGAACCAGCCCTTGCCGGAGAGTTCTCCCTTGCCGGAGAGCGCTCCCTTGCCGGGGACTCCACCCTTGGCGGCGTAGTCGAAGCAGATGGCGCTTCGGGGGCGGCTTCCGGGCCCTCCTGGTGAGGCTGCTCTGCTCCTACACAAATCCAACAATCAAGATATCAGTAAGAGAAAAGAGCACCCATGCGCACCTGACGGCGGGAAGTAAATTATAAACTTACGCTGGGGGCTACGCTGGGGGCTGCTTTGGGGAGTGGTTGCCAGGTCCGTCAAGGTGGGCTCAGACACGACCCCTGCTGACACGGTGGGATCGTCTTCAATGACAATCACCGAGGCCTTGGCCCTCTTCGCCGCTCTCTGGGCCAACGTCCTGAAAAGGAATGGATTCAGATCGAAGCAAGCCAGATACAGAATGAAAGCGGCAAGACTGAAGAACTATGAGGACAGCAAGAAAGCTTACTCTTCTTCTTCGTCATCGGAGCTGAGCGCGGAGAGATCGAAGTGCGGCTCCCCTCCGGTGCGACGAGGCGGAGAAGTGGGCTCCCTTGCCTGCTTGGCGGGGGCGGTGGCGGTGGACCGGGAAGGTCCTGCTCCAGTTGCCGCAGCGGCGGGAGGCGGTCCCGCGGCAACGGTGCTTGCCGCGGTAGAGCGTATCGTGCGGCTCGGCGGCTGTTGACCCGTCTGCCGCCCCGCTGCGTCCCCAGCCCCGCGGAGATGCCTTCTTGGTGCTGCCGGGGGCTCCACTTGCGGCAAGCTATCTGAAGGCTCAGGCTCTTCCTCGCCAGGCTCGGCCTCGGGGCCGGCAAGATCTTCCTCGCCGGTGAACTCCTCGCGCTCGGCAAGGCTTGCCGCCTCTGCTGCCTCTGCCTCCGCCTTGGTGAACCCGAACTCGCCCGTGGCGGCTGCTGCCGCGGCCTCTTCCGCCCTAGTGGCGATGCGCTGCAGCTCCGCGTCGGTAGTGTCACGGGTGAGGCTCCTCTGCTCGTCGGCGCGGATCGGCACTTCCTCTAGGCTGTCGAAGAACGCCCGCACGACGTCATCCGCAGGCTCTTGCCAAGTTGGGGCGATTCCATGTGAATCGCACAACGGCATCATCGCGCGGATCCGGTCAAGCGAAGAATTGTTGCACAGCGGAACGACGCTCCTCGGCAATAGGAACGGGTGCTGACGGTCGCGTTTGAACAGCTCCAGGAGCATTGCATCCAGCTCCAGAACGGTGAAATTGAAGTTGAGGCCCGGGCGCAGCCTCATGATGTCCGCCGAGTTCTTGAACTCCCAGGCGGGTCTCCCTCTCTCTTGCAGGGGGGCAATGCGGCGGCGAAGGAAATCTGCGCCGACAACGCCTACAGTGAGCTCGGCAAGCCTAAGGCGGAGGATTCTGGTGACGGCGATCTTCAGCCTGTCATCTTCCGGGTCCATGTTGCTCCAATCGTTGCCGCGTACTATTGGGGCTTGGCGCACGGCAGTGAACGGCTGCGGGTTCTCTTCAACAATCCAACACCACTCCGCTCTCCACTCCTCCCATTTGCTGCGAAGCTCACCCTCCAGATATGCTTCCTTCTTGCCGACTCTCGAGATCCAGGCGATCCCTCCGGCAAGCGGCTCTCCTCTCTCGACCCGAGGCATGAAGAAGTGGCAGAAAAGGGCTACATTGGGGTGGACTCCGACAAAGTTTTCGCACAAATGTGCGAAAACTGCCATGGTCAGGACGGCGTTGGGGGTGAAATCTAGGAGGCGGAGCCCGTATGTGTTCATGATATCACAAAAGAACTCTGAGAAGGGCGGGCTGAGCCCGCAATAGAAGAATAGCGCGAAGAATGGGTACCCGTTTGGAGCCAGCTCCGAAGCGGTGGCCGGGAGTACCCTTGTGCGCGGGTGCGCACGCGTCTCCGTCGACCAGAAAAGGTAGTAGTACTCCCTCAGCTCCTTGGCGCCGAGCTGAGGGGGAAGAGGGCCCGTTCCTTCCGCAGCGCCGCGAGCCGCTGCACTCCGGCTGACTTCACGCCCTTCCCCTTGTCGGCTTTCGGAGCCATGGCGGAAGTGGCAGGGGAGGTCGACGGCGTTGGTGGTGCTGGTGGCGACGGGGGGCGGAGCGCTCCTCTCTTTTGGCTTTGAGAAGAAAGGGGGAGCGGCTGAGATTTTCGAGGACGAAGCAACAAACGGCAAAGTGGGGAAACTGCCCATGTTTCTCCTGCTTATAAAGAGGGAGGGGGCGGATGTTTCGCCCTTCCGAATAAAGAACCCCCCACGATCTCTCCCACGATGCCGCATTCAACGCGTGCCGTTGGGGGAGGGCGTGGTGGGTACAGAGCAAGATTCGGCGTTACCCGTGCCGCGCGTACCCGTGCCCTGTTTTGGGCCTGGTCCAATAGCGCTCGGCACCATGTGTGGCCCAGGCCCGGGGGCTCCTGTCGGTGTACTAGAGTAGGGGTACCCTAGTTCCCCGAACTTGTGCACGGGCAGTTGCAGCGCCCCGCGGCAAGGGCTTGCCGGGTGACCGCCAAGGCACTCCGTGGCTCCTTTGGAGCCATTCAAGAACAAAGTATTCAAGTCATGAGGACAAAGACCCCGGCAAGAGGAGCTTGCCGGGAAGGCCAACCGAGGCATCTCAAGGAACTTGCCGCGACGCACCACGCGTCTCGGCAAGGCCCGGTGAGCGACAAGCTTCCGGGCGCGACAAGACCACGACCGCCGCAAGATACTTGCCGCGGCAAGCGGCCACTCTCTGCCCACGCTCCAGCGCATCCACCAACGTGTCGCCCTGTGGGCCTTTCCAGGCACGCGTGGCGGAAGGCTGTGCAGCCAGCGGTAAGCGGTGGCATGCGATGCTGACAAGATCGCCATCATGGCAGGCGGTGGCGCCCCTGGCGGTCCTTTTCTACACTGTTTAGGCGACACAAACGGGCATTCAATGCCCTTGTCCCCTGCTGTCAGGGTTAGGTAGAGAGCACTGTACAGATAACTGTACCAACCACCTCTCTTTTTACATTTTTTACCCTTCTCTGCGTTGCCACCTGTCGGTGACCCCTTGTGCATATAAAAGGAGGCCCATGCGCAACGTAGAGGGGGTTCGGAAGGTTCGGTTTGGCTCGACTGGTTCGGAAAGTTCGGATCATTTCGAAGCCAGGAAACACTTAGCTCTCTAGAGCAAGAACACAAGACAATCAAACAAGCAGCAGTAGGAGTATTATCTCTCCGGAGAGCTCCGAAGCTGGGTAAACTGCTCGTGTGCTTCGCCTCGATCCGCTCTTCGTGCGACCTCCGCCCCCCGCCGAACCGAAAGGGGCTCGGTCCGCTGGTCCCATAGGTGTTCGTGGATCAGTTTCCCCGACATTGGGGGAGGTGCCCCGGTATCGTATCACCATCACACTCCTATCTTTACCATTTTTCTTAGTTCGATCCTTTTGGTAATATCTTGATCTAGTAGAATAAAGTTTTGGTATGAATTAGTTTTGAGTTTTGCTTTGAGATCCCTCTATGTAATCGAGCCCGTGAGATATATAATAAAGATTAGTGTTGAGTCAAGGGCTTTGCTATCTAGTTATGATCTTGAGAAAATAGAGAGAATAAAAAGAAATCAAGAGACCATATTGATCTTATGGATAGTAATGACTTCACACATAAAGTGTATGAGGCATAAAAGTTGTTAAGAGTTGGCAAACAAGGTTTTGGTCATCGTTACAATTAATAGGAAGTAATAAAGAAAGAGAGGTTCTCACTTATAAATATACTATCTTGGACATCTTTTATGATTGTGAGCACTCATTAAAGTATGACATGCTAAAGAGTTGATGTTGAACAAGGAAGACAATGTAATGGGTTATGTTTTCTCACATCTTAGTTAAAGTATATTATCATGGATCGTCCAACATGTTGAGCTTGCCTTTCCCCCTCATGATAGCCAAATTCCTTGCACCAAGTAGAGATACTACTTCTGCTTCCAAACATCCTTAAACCCAGTTTTGCCATGAGAGTCCACTATATCTACCTATGCATTGAGTAAGATCCTTCAAGTAAGTTGTCATGTTGCATGCAATAAAAATTGCTCTCTAAATATGTATGACTTATTAGTGTGGAGAAAAATAAGCTTTATACGATCTTGTGATATGGAAGTAATAAAAGCGACGGACTGCATAATAAAGGTTCATATCACAAGTGGCAATATAAAGTGACGTTCTTTTGCATTAAGATTTTGTGCATCCAACCATCAAAGCACATGACAACCTATGCTTCCCTCTGCGAAGGGCCTATCTTTTACTTTATGTGTTTTACATTATGCAAGAGTCAAGGTGATCCCCACCTTTCCTTTTTACATTTTATCCTGATACATATATCCAATTGGATGTAAGTTAGCATGAACTATTATTGTTGACATTACCCTTGAGGTAAAAGGTTGGGAGGTAATAATATAAGCCCCTATCTTTCTCTGTGTCTGATGAAAACTCCATAACCATAAGTATTGCGTGAGTGTTAGCAACTTGGAAAGACTAAATGATAGTTGAGTATGTGTACTTGCTGAAAAGCTTTATTATTGACTCTTTCCCATGTTATGATAAATTGCAATTGCTTCAATGACTGCGATTATAGTTTGTTAGTTCTCAATGAAGTTTCTGAATCATACTTGACATTGTGAATAGATTGTTACTTGAGAATAAGAAATCATATGACAATATATATATATGTTGCTGTTATAAGAATGATCGTGATGCCCTCATGTCCATATTTTATTTTTATCGACTCCTCCACCTCTAAACATGTGGACTTGTTTTTCGATATCGGCTTTCGCTTGAGGACAAACGAGGCCTAATCTTGGGGGAGTTGATACGTCCATTTTTCATCATGCTTTTATATCGATATTTATTGCATTATGGACTGTTATTACATGTTCTGTCACAATGGCTATTCTCTCTTATTTTACAAGGTTTACATGAAGAGGGAGAATGCCGGCAGCTGGGTTTCTGGGCTGGAAAAGGAGCAAATATTGGAGACCTATTCTGCACAGCTCCAAAAGTCCTGAAACTCCACGAAAGTCATTTTTGGAATTAATGATAAATATTCAACGGAAGAAATACCTGAGGGGGGCCACCCACCGTCCACGAGGGTGGGGGGCGTGCCCTACCCCCTAGGCGTGCCCCTACCTCATGGGCCACCTGGCAGCCCCCCGGTGCCCATATTATGATATATGAAGTCTTTTACCCTGTAAAAAATCATAAGCAAGCTTACGGGACAAAACTCCACCGCCACGAGGCGGAACCTTCGCGGAACCAATCTAGGGCTCTGGCGGAGCTGTTCTACCGGGGAAACTTGCCTCCGGGAGGGGGTAATCATCACCATCAGCATCACCACCAACGACCCTCTCATCGGGAGGGGGTCAATCTCCATCAACATCTTCACCAGCACCATCTCATCTCAAACCCTAGTTCATCTCTTGTATCCAATCTTTGTACCAAAACCTCAGATTGGTACCTGTGGGTTGCTAGTAGTGTTGATTACTCCTTGTAGTTGATGCTAGTTGGTTTATTTGGTAGAAGATCATATGTTCAGATCCTTATTGCATATTAATACTCCTCTAATTATGAACATGAATATGCTTTGTGAGTAATTATGTTTGTTCCCGAGGACATGGGTGAAGTCTTGCTATTAGTACTCATGTGAATTTGGTATTCGTTTGATATTTTGATGAGATGTATGTTGTCTCTCCTCTAGTGGTGTTATGTGAACGTCGACTAAATGACACTCCACCATTGTTTTTAGAATAGAGGAAGGCATTGGGAAGTAATAAGCAGATGATGGGTTGCCAGAGTGACAGAAGCTTAAACCCTAGTTTATAAGTTGCTTCGTAAGGGGCTCATTTGGATCCATATGTTTCATGCTATGGTTAGATTTACCTTAATACTTCTTTTTTTAGTTGCGAATGCTTTCCATAGGGGTTAATCATAAGTGGGATGCTTGTCCAAGAAAGGGAAGTACCCAAGCACCGGTCCACCCACATATCGAATTATCAAAGTAATGAACGCGAATCATGTGAGCGTGATGAAAACTAGCTTGACGATAATTCCCATGTGTCCTCGGGAGCGCTTTTCTCTATATAAGAATTTGTCCAGGCTTGTCCTTTGCTACCAAAAGGATTGTCCAACTTTCTGCACCTTATTTACTTTCATTGTTTGTTACCAGTTACAAACTATCTTATCACAAAATTATCTGTTACCTACGATTTTAGTGCTTGCAGAGAATACCTTACTGAAAACTGCTTGTCATTTCCTTCTGCTCCTCGTTGGGTTCGACACTCTTACTTATCGAAAGGACTATGATCGATCGCCTACACTTGTGGGTCATCAGTCATCCAAATAAATCGTTTGCGCTGAAGGGATGTACAAATCCTGCGTGCCAGGTTTTCTCTTGGCTTAGCAGCGAAGGAACCATAGCTCTTGCTTTGCAGACCGTATGCAACCTGAACTATTTGCGATGAAGAGATGCAGAAATCCTGCGCGGCAAATTTTCCCTAGGCTTACTGGGGAAGATCGTAGCTCTCACTTTTCATACGGGTGTTCTATCTAAAACACTTGCAATGAAGAGCTGAACAAATCCTACTCGACACATTTTCCGTCGGCTTACTTGGGAAGTCATTGGTTTGCATACGGGTGTTCTGCCGAAAATGTTTGCGATGACTGTTTTAAATTTAAAAACCATTGATGTTTTTGTAAGAATCGTTTAATAAGTCTGTACATTCAAAGAGAAAAACACAAGTTTTCCCAAACCAGAAGTTTCATTCAGTCACACAACGCATTTATATTCATATGATCGAGATACAATATTAAACCCATAAAAACTAATTCCGACAGCGGCGGAGGTGGCGTTCCATGCTAGCGTTGTCGTCATCGTCCTTCGGGACGCGCTTGTTCAAGTTTTTAAGGCAGCACCGAATGTTCTTCACTTGGAAATCAAACATCCTGTCGTCACGCGTTCGATGGGCGGGGCACGTGAGGACGGAAACTCGCAGCGCTGTGAGGTAGCGGTTGACGGTGGCGTCCCATGACACCAAGGGGGGCGCGCGCATAGGCACATGCACATGGGTGCAGGAAAATGCACGGGGATCGGCGCCGTGGTGGGTGCATGGGCATGCACGGGCATGGGCACTGGCATGTACATGAGCTCACGTGGGTCCGTGGGGACCTCGCTGATGCCCGCAGCTTCCAGCTCTGCGATAGTTCTTGGTGTTGGTGTCAAAACTGCTAGATCTCGGGTAGGGGGTCCTGAACTGTGCGTCTGAGGATCGAAGGTAACAAAGAGGCAGGGGACACGATGTTTACCCAGGTTCGGGCCCTCTTAATGGAGGTAATACCCTACTTCCTACTTGATTGACTATGATGAATATATGGGTTACAAGAGTTGATCTACCTTGAGATTGTACTGGCTAAACCCTAGATGTCTAGCCTGTATGATTTTGTTCTTGCCCTACAGACTAAACCCTCTGGTTTATATAGACACCGGAGGGATCTAGGGTTGTACAGAGTCGGTTACAGAGGAAGGAAAGTATATGATCCGAACGCCAAGCTTGCCATCCATGCTAGGGAGAGTCCCATCCGGACACGGGGAAGGTTCTTCTATCTGGTATCTTCATGGCCCATTAGTCCGGCCCACATCACATAGCCCGGACGTCCGAGGACACCTTAGTCAAGGACTCCCTGAGTAGCCCCTGAACCAAGCTTCAATGACGATGTGTTCGGCACGCAGGTTGTCTTCGACATTGCAAGGCAGGTTCCTTCTCCGAATACTTCAACACAGTCCTCCATGCAGAACAACGGTATCCGGCTATATTAGACAATTACAGTTTTAAGCTATAAGAGCAAAAAATATTTGAAATGAAATAAACCACGTCCACAAGCGATTTTTCCAGCGAGGCGTTATGTCCTGGACGGGATAGAATTCTAAACAGTCTCACAACCTCGTTTTGTATTTCGAGGCACGGCCCTTGACACATCTTGTCAAAGGAGAGATCGTGTCCCCTTATCACGGGATTTTCATAATGAGGGTTTGGGTTATCCAACCATGCTGTTCACACGTCCCCTTGGGAATAGGCAAGATTTAAGGCTTGTGAGGGGGCGCTTGACATCCACTGCATTTATAAGAAGATAAGAATCCATCTTCTTATCCTACGTTTTCTTCCTCCTCTGCCTATCCGCCGTTTGAGCTGGAGCGCCCAAGTCTCAATCCTTTCCCTCACCTTCAAGCACTCATAGCCATGTACAGATCTGGAGCGCAGGGCAAGTGGATGGCCTCCTCTATTACAGAGGAGAACATCACAGAGCTCCGAGAAGCTGGGTACCTAGCCACGGGCATAGCCCACCGGCTTCCTACCAAAAAGCATATCATCCCCACTCCGGAGCCTAACGAAAGGGTAGTGTTCATCCCCCATTTCCTTCGCGGGCTAGGGTTTCCCCATCATCCTTTTGTCCGCGGTCTCATGTTCTACTATGGACCAGAGTTTCATGATCTGGCCCCAAACTCCCTCCTCAGCCTATCGGCGTTCATTATTATGTGCGAGGCATTCCTCCGCATCCCTCCCCACTTCGGTCTATGGCTCAAGGTCTTCAACGTGAAGCCAAAGGTGGTCGAGGGCCAACACATGGAGTGCGGAGGAGCCATGGTGAGCAAGCTCCCCAACGTTAACTGGCCAACATGGACCTTTGTGGAGAGTGTCAAAGGATGGCAGCAGGGGTGGTTCTATATCACGGAACCCCGCGACGCCACATGGGCCGCCGCACTTGAGTTCAAATATGGGCCTCAGATGCAGCTTACATCCTGGATTAATAAAGGCCTAGATTGGGAATCACCTGACGAGGTGACAGCGCTGGAGAGCCGCATCAAGGGCGTGATAAACAAGAAAACCAGCCTCCCTAGCGTGATTCAGGTGATGCTTTTTTGCCGGATTCTCCCCTGTCAACGCCGGTATCAATATATGTGGGAGTTCGACCCGGTCGGTCCTCGGACTCTGCCACGATTCTTTGGCACAATGCACGAGGACATATGGAAGCTGCTCTTCAAGACTCAGAAGTCGTGGCGAGAGTCGATCGAAGACCGCGGCTATAACTGCGCGCGTCCAGCTTCTCCCATAAGTTTTATAGTAACTTTTATTTGCAATTCCAAGGAGTATATTGAACCCTCTTACTTTTGCAGGGCTGGGCAAAGAAGGCGGAGCAGATCAGCTATCCGGCTCCGTTGTCCGAGGACTAGGCTACTCCCTTGCTAGCCAAGATGCTGGTTCCGGCGCCGTATGACGCGCTAGAGAAGAAGGCCAAGAAGAAAGGCCAGGAGACCAGAAGTGTCCTCCGTCGTAAAGGTACTTCGTACGCCATGTCTGAAGACTCCGAAGCTTCCTGCTCGCACGACGAGGACATAGAGGAGGACGAGAATAACTCTCCTCCCAGGGGGGGAAAGAAGAAAAGGGGGGCTCTCGCGAATCTGGAGGCTGAGGCGGCCAAGAAGGGAAAACCCTTATTTTCGGATGATTCAAAGTGGATGCCGATGCCACCCCAAAGCGGTGCCCCAGGCCGAAGCCCTCGGCTGAATCGTAAGTATCCGAAGACACCATATATCCGATTTTATGCCTTACTATTTTATCATACTGAAGTGCGTATTACAGCCCGGCTTGCGATCTCCCCCAACGGTCATCGTCATCTGGGAACTCGCTGGGGACAAACGCAATGAGAGTGAGTCACCTCCGCAGATCTCTCTACCCACTGCCTAGGATAACACCGAAGTGTTACCTTGGGAGATCGTGAAGGTGGCGGCAGAGGGTAACACCTTTGTTGCCGAAGAGAGGGGGAAATCAACCCCCATGGAGACCGGCGACGGGGGCAACGCTCAGTTCGGCCCCCGACCAAATATTATTCCGGAGACCCATACGGCTCCGGAATCAGGCCAGTAGCCTTCTTTAAGAGAAGGGGGCATGATGACTCCATCGGCGTCCTTTGTCAATCCGGAGGCGCCGGACATTCTGATGGGAGCGCTTCAAAGTGCTTCCATTGTGGAGGAACACCATACCCTTATGGGTACGATGGTTGACAAGGCTTGGCCCATGAAAAACGGATTAAACCAAGCTTACACCAGCCTTCTAACAGGCTTTGAGGTATGTGAAGTAATATATTTTTGGTTATTTGCAAAAGGAGTAACTGTGTATAGATAGTATCCCCCGAGACTCTGTTCAGCGTTTCCCGAAGAAGGGCCGAGTAGAGGATCGAATAATATATCACAGGAGCTAAGATATATGCCTATTTTGATGAGCAGGCTGCGAAGTTGGCGGCAACCTCACATGCAGCCAAAGTCTCCGAACTAAAGCGAAGGCTGGAGGCAAAACAAGGTATGTTATACTGAAGCATACCTTAACTGATATGAGTTCCAATTTGTTATCTGACTGAGCTTTATATTTATGCTCATAGCTGACTCGTAGGAGGTCGAAGCCCTCAAGAGTGCGTTTGCCGCATCCAAGAAGGAGGCGGATGATGAACGCACCGCTCGCCAAAAGCATGAGGCGAGGTTGGATGAAGTCCAACAAGAGCTCATAGACGCCATAAAGAAATGTGAGTCTTTGGAGCGCAAGGTGTCGGATCAAGAATCCGACCTTACTGCGACGCTCCAAAGTGCAAAGAAGGCCCAGGTTAAAGCCCAAGGTGCCTATTAATATATCTGCGAGGCCAAGAAGATTGCGGCCGGTAAGACTTTTAATATGCAGACCAAATATCTAAGGAGAAAGTATACCTTGTTTACTCGCATTTGGAGTTCTCCAGGAGCGTTTGTGGATTTGCCCCGAAGTGTTGCAGATGTTGTGGAATTCTTCCGAGCCGAGGAGGGGAGCTCAACAAAGAAACTGTTCTGGTCACAATACCGTGAGCCAGAGCAGCCCTTGCCCCTTAGTGATTAGCTGAAACAGCTGGCCGAGCTGCATAGGATGGACAAGCTGGCCATGAAGGATGTTATAATCCATTTTTGGCCAGCTGAACCAATACCTAATAGCTACTTCAGGCTTGTGAAGCAGCTAGTCGATGCCTGCCGAAGGCTAGATGCTATTAAGCGGTCGGTCTGCATCGAAGGTTCCCAGATGGCCTTCGCCCATGTCAAGGTACAATGGGCAAAGATGAATGCCACTAGTCTTGCAACCGAAGGACCGCCCACATGCAAGGAGCATCGTACGCCGGAGAAGTACTTCAATGACGTCCTTGAAGGATCTCGTATTGTAGAGGGCATGTGCTCGAAGGACGTGATGTTTGAATGATTGTATCCGCAATGCCCAGACTGTGGAATGAAAACAAAGCGTTCGTATAATGTTAGTCTTGTTTCATCAAAAAATACTTATCCTCCATTGTGGCCGTTTATTGAATCTGAGAGTTGGCCAGTCGTCAGCTTCATCCCCTCGCGTAGATATTATGGGGGTGTTCGGTATAGCACAGAAACACGCTTAACCCAATGATTTGGTCCTTGAAGGAGGTGCTAGTGCGGCGAACCAGGCGACCAGACTACAGGGCTTTCTCACTCTCACTTAGCCATAGGAGTTTGACAATAGAATTATGGGTGCAACCCCTGGTATTGATCGGGAATCCAAACTCGGGCGCTGTAAACACCTCACCAGGTTAAACTAGTCCTTCGTGTGACAGGGAAAAATCGCAAGAGATTTATGCTGAGTCACCGAATAGCTGACTAGCTCTTGCCCCATCATGATAGTTAATTTTCGGCTTTCTCTACTGAGGTGTTTGTCCGGCCAACCAGAAACACAATTGCAGTAGTTCTCCCTTTTCATCCTTAGCCGAACAATCGGAACGTAAGGTAGTAACCACTGGAGCTGGGTAACCCAACGATTGACCCAAGACATGATTCGGAGCTGATGCATATAATGCTAGATTCGGGACGCCAATTGCACTTGTGAAAATATTCGGACTTATAATAAATTTAATAGATGTACGCGGCTGAATGGAGCCCCTGGCCATTTAGGTCAGGTTGAAGTGTACATGGAAATTAGATGAAAAAAAGAATACTGAAGGAGGAATAAGCCAGTACCAAGTAATTTGAGCGAAAAACTATTAACATTATAGTCTTATTGATACGTCAAAACATACTTGTACAGATAATGCTATAAACATCGAGGCTATTTTACATGCCGAGCGCTAGAGAAAATTGTGTACAAGTATTTAAGAACATTGGGGGAGGTGATCTTGAAAGATCCTTTAGGTACTCCGCCGTACATTTGTGCTTCTTTTCGCCTTGGTGTGTGATCCTTTGAGAAGATTAATGAAATAAGTTTTCATAAGGGGCCGAAAAAGGGGCCCTTTGACACCATAAAAAGAGTGATGTAGGTTGTAACGATCCTGAAAAAGAAAACAAAATTAAGAAAAAGATAGATGGGGGTTCGGACATGGTTGAGCCGTATTGTGGACCTCATCCTAGATATGTCTCTATCATCGCCCATGGTATTTTTAATGCGTAATTGTGAGCACGCGGTACATACGCCGCTATTTGGTTGGGGCGAAGACAGAGGCCGGATTGCTAGTCGAGCTCCTGGTGGGCTGGACTATCATTCTGCGGGGTAGTTCAGACTCGTTTGACAGGGTCCGGTGGCGTGGATGCCGATGTGGAATTCGGCTTGATAAAGCCGACCTGTACTTCCGCTGCAAGGGCTACAGTGTGTTCCTCAGTATGGAGGGAACGATCCATGTTTCCATGAAATGTTATAACACCGTATGGGCCCGACATTTTGAGTTTTAGATAAGTGTAGTGCGGAACCGCATTGAAGCAGGCAAACATGATTCATCCGAGCAGCGCCTGATAGCCACTTCGGAAAGAGACGGTGTCGAAGATCAAGTCCTCACTTCGGAAGTTGTCCGGTGAACCGAATACGACCTCCAATGTGATTGAGCCCGTGCAGCGGGCCTCTACACCAGGTATTACTCCTTTAAAGGTAGTTTTAGTGGGTTTGATTCTTGATGAGTCAATACCCATTTTCCAGACTGTGTCCTGATAGAGTAGATTAAGACAGCTGCCGCCGTCCATGAGGACTCTCGTGAGGTGGAATCCATTGATAATTGGATCGAGGACTAATGCGGCTGAACCTTCATGACGGATACTGGTCGGATGATCCCTGCGATCGAAGGTGATCGGGCATGCTGACCACAGGTTGAATTTTGGGGCGACTGGCTCTATCGCATAGACGTCCATTAGCATGCGTTTGCGCTCCCTTTTGGGGATGTGGGTAGCGTATAGCATGTTCACCATCTTGACTTCGGGGGGAAATTTCTTTGGCCCCCCTGTGTTCGGTGGGCGAGGCTCCTCATCGTCGCCTTTGCTGGTCAACCGTTTCCCCATGTGTTTGGCGTTTAACTTGCCGGCCTGTTTGAAGACCCAACAACTTCTGTTGGTATGCTTAGTAGGCTTGTCAGGGGTGTCGTGAATTTGGCAAGGTTGATCGAGTATTCGGTCCAGGCTAGATGAGCCGTCCTTGTTTCTTTTGAATGGCCAATTCCCTTGACCGGGTTTAGGGCCACTGAATCCGGCATTGACCGTCATGTCTTCGGTATTGTCAGTGTTGCTTCGACGCTTGTTTTTGTTGCCTTGGGGCCTGCCATTTGAGTTCTTTGCTTCGGAAGTGCCAGGATTGCTGGTACTGTTGCTGCTGCACGCAAGCCAGCTATCTTCTCCCGCGCAAAAGCGAGTCATGAGTGATGTGAGGGCTGCCATAGACTTCAGCTTTTCTTGGCCGAGGTGTCGGGCGAGCCATTCCTCACAGATGTTGTGTTTGAAGGCTGCTAGAGCCTCAGCATCCAGACAGTCAACAATTTGGTTCTTTTTGACTAGGAACCGGGTCCAGAATTTTCTGGCTGACTCTCCGGGCTGCTGGACTATGTGACTAAGGTCATCGGCGTCCGGGGGCCAGATGTAGGTGCCCTGGAAGTTGTCTCTAAAGGCATCCTCCAGGTCTTCCCATCTCCCAATAGAGTTTTCTGGGAGGCTGTTCAACCAGTGGTGAGCTGGTCCCTTAAGGTTGATAGGGAGGTATTTGATGGCGTCTAGATCATCACCATGAGCCATGTGAATGTGGAGAAGGAAATCTTCGATCCACACTACGGGATCCGTCGTGCCATCGTATGATTCGATGTTCACGGGCTTAAACCCTTCTAGGAACTGGTGTTCCATCACCTCATCAGTGAAGCATAGGGGGTGCACGGCTCCTCTATATCGAGCCACGTCATGGCGCAGTTCGAATTGAGTCCGTATGCGGTTTTCATCCCGGGTGAAGTTATGCTTGTCGCGCCAGGCTTGATGGTCATCTTCTCACGCTAGGTCTCGGCCCCTTGATCTGTATATTGATCTGGTCTAACCAGCTCTATTGTCCAGGTCCTACCGTAGGTCATAAGTGTATCCCGCAACTGCTGTCTCTTTACCTTTATGGTGGGATGGTGCAGACGGGTGTTCGGCTTGAGTTGCCGCTCTGTCTCGGCCACGTGGTGGTCGGTCTGGTCCGTTAGTAGCATTATGCTTAGGTGGTATAGGCTCTGGGGCCTCGTCGTCGAACTGGGGTAGTAGCTTGCGCTTCGGGTAAGTCTTGGTTGGGCGTCTGAGGCCGTATTCCTCGGCTGCGAGGACATCAGTCCATCTGTCATTGAGAAGATCCTGATCAGCTTGAAGCTGCTGCTGCTTCTTTTTCAAGCTTCTTGCAGTGGCTATTAGCCGGCGCTTAAAGCTCTCTTGTTCGAAGGGTTCCTCTGGCACGATGAATTCTTCGTTGCCGAGGCTCTCCTCTTCTTCAGAGATTGGTATATAATCATCATCCTCTGAACCCTCATTTCCGATGGGATTGTTGGGGTTGACTTGCCCCTCCTCCCAATCATCGTGTTCATATGTTGGTTCGACAGAGGCTTCTTTGTATTTGGCGTTATCCGGAGTATTGTTATCTTCAATGCCGGTATTACTGTCTTTTTCTCGGTGCAGTTTAGAGCGGCGCCGCTGACGATGATGCTTTGGTGGTGCCTCAGGAGAATTATTCTCGACTGGGTCCTTCCCACCTTTGCCGTCATCCTCTTTGGGTGTATCCATCATATACACGTCATACATAGAGGTAGTCGTCCAGCGTCCGGTAAGCGGCGGGCTCTGGCGTTGTTCTTCTTCGGCATCGTCGTCCATGCCGTCGATGTCCTCAGAAGCATAATCGAGCATGTCGGTTAAGTCCTCGCTAGTGGCTATGAAGTGGGTGGTAGGTGGGAGGTAAAATTCCCTGCTCTTAGCCCCTAGTGAGGGATGGGCATAGTTCGACAGTGATTCTTCCGTAATGGCGATAGATCGCATTAGGTCCAGAGCCTCATTTAAGGGCGAGGTATGGACGAAGAAGCAAGAATCCGTGGAGCGGGGCGGGGCAAGAGTCCCCTGGCCAAGCTCGTGCAACACAGACATCGAGAGTTTGGAGTTGGAGCGTGGAGGTAGGTCCGGCTCGATGAGGATGAAGGGAGCCAGGAGTGATTCTGGGCCGGCCGGTGAAGCGATTCCCTCCATATCTCCGGCATTGAGCTCTATGGCTGTGAAGAGCCCGAAGAGCTCTAAGCTCCCGTCGTCGGACTCGGCAAGGAGTTCCGGATCTGAAGCCGGAACTGTGGTTGAGGCCAGGAACCCTTGGAAGATCAAGTCTCCTCGGATATCAGCAACATAGTTTAGGTTTCTGAAATTGATCTGATGACCAGGGACGTAGTTGTCGATCTGTTCTATCTGACCAATCGAATTGGCACATAGTGCGAAGCTGCCGAATATGAAGATTTGGCCAGGAAGGAAAGTCTCCCTCAGGGCGGAATTGTTGCGGATGGTTGATGCAGACATCGAGCCTTCTGGTGACGACATAGTGGAACTCTTAATGAAATCACCAATGTCAGTGTCAAAACCGGCAGATATTTGGTAGGGGCCCCTGAACTGTGCGTCTGAGGATCGAAGGTAATAAGGAGGCAGGGGAAACAATGTTTACCCAGGTTCGGGCCCTCTTAATGGAGATAATACCCTACTTCCTGCTTGATTGACTATGATGAATATAGAGGTTACAAGAGTTGATCTACCTCAAGATCGTAATGGCTAAACCCTAGATGTCTAGCCTGTATGATTGTGTTCTTGCCCTATAGACTAAACCCTCCGGTTTATATAGACACCGGAGGGATCTAGGGTTGTACAAAGTCGGTTACAGAGGAAGGAAAGTATATGATCCGAACGCCAAGCTTGCCATCCACGCCAGGGAGAGTCCCATCCGGGCATGGGGAAGGTTTTTATATCTAGTATCTTCATGACCCATTAGTCCTGCCTACATCACATAGCCCGGACGTCCGAGGACCCCTTAGCATAGGACTCCCTCACTCGGTGACCATCTCGTCGATGATACGGGGATGGTCGCTGGCGCGAGCGCGGGGATGGTCGCTGGGATGGGCGCGGGAGTACCAACCGCCGCGGCCAGCTAGTTCAGGGCCATGTCCATGAGGCCCCATTCCTCCTTATTTTCTATCTCATCCATCTTGGAGTCGACTTCACCAAACTGGAAGACTAGTGGCAGATGATCCTTCTACGCCATGGCGTTGGTGGAGGTCCATGGGAGGGGAATGGGAGATGAACAGTAAGGCTGCCTGTATTAAACAGTGGCTCATCCGCTATTAATGGAGAGGATGCGAGCAAGGCAGGCGGACATGGAAGTCAAGGTCTCGCTTTCCAGTGAGCCTGCTGATAACCCACAAGTATAGGGGATCGTTTGTAGCCTTCTTTGATAAATAAGAGTGTCAAACCCAACGAGGAGCTAAAGGTAGAACAAATATTCCCTCAAGTTCTATCGACCACCGATACAACTCTACGAACACTTGACGTTTGCTTTACCTAAAACAAGTATGAAACTATTTTGCAAGAGTAAAACTATGAGTACTTTGCGAGAATAAAACTACAAATAAAATGCAAGGTAATAAAAGTGGATAGCTTTTGTCAACAAGAAACTCATTTGTCCCTAGGCAAACGATAACAAGTACCAGTAATCATACTTGCAATTTTATATGTGGGAGAGGCATGAACTAACATACTTTCTCTACTTGGATCATATGCACTCATGATTGGAACTCTAGCAAGCATCCGCAACTACTAAAGATCATTAAGGTCATGAAGCCCAACCATAGCATTAAGTAACAAGTCCTCTTTACTCCCATATGCCATGACCCACTTATCCGCGTTTAGGCTGCTGTCTCATACGTCTCGAACGTATCCATAATTTATGAAGTATTCCTGCCATGTTTACAATAGTTTTATATGGTTTTGGTATGATTTGATTAGAACTTACCCGGACTAACACTGTTTTCAGTAGAACTACCGTGGAGTTGTTTTCATGCAGAAATAGAAGTTCTTTGAATGCGCTGAAAATCAACGGAGATTTCTTTTGGAAACTATAAAAAATACTGGAACAAAAATCTACCTGAGGGGAGTCCAGAGGGGCCCACGAGGGTGGAGGGCACCCCCCAGGGGACGCCCCTATGCCTTGCGGACTCCCCGTGGGCCCCCTGACTTGTCCTCGACGCCAATCTCTCCTATAAATGCCCAAACCTCCAGAAAATAACCTAGACCCTCTGGACTCTGTAGGCCTCTGTAGCCACGAGAAATCAATCTAGACCCTCTCTGGCACCCTGCCGGAGGGTGCCATCATCATCAGAGGCCATGGAGGAGGATCCTGGAGGGGCCATCATCGCCATGAAGGCCAAGATCCAGAGGGAGAACCTCTCCCCATCTAGGGGGAGACGATGGAGGAGGGAGCACAAGGGGGAGAACCTCTCCTCCTCTCTCCTAGTGGCGCTAGAGTGCCATCGGGAGGGGAATCATCGCCGCGGTGATCGTCTTCATTAACATCACCATCATCATCACCATCCTCGTCTCTTTTACGCGGTCCACTCTCCCGCACCCTGCTGTAATCCCTACTTGAACATGGTGCTTTATGCCACATATTATGATCCAATGATGTGTTGCCATCCTATGATGTTTTGAGTAGATAGCCTTTGTCTTTGGGTTGATTGATGATCAAGATTGGTATGAGTTGTATGTTTTATTTTGGTGCTGTCCTATTGTGCCCTCCGTGTCACGCAAGCGTGAGGGATTCCCGCTGTAGGGTGTTGCAATACGTTCATGATTCACTTATTGTGGGTTGCTTGAGTGACAGAAGCATATACCCGAGTAAGGGGGTTGTTGCGTATGGGATAAAGGGGACTTGATATGTTAATGCTATGGTTGGGTTTTACCTTAATGATCTTTAGTACTTGCAGATGCTTGCTAGAGTTCCAATCATAAGTGCATATGATCCAAGAAGAGAAAGTATGTTAGCTTATGCCTCTCCCTCATATGAAATTGCAATAGCGATTACCGGTTTTGTTAATAATTACCTATGATAATTTCGCACACCGAACCATCATTATTCCACACTCGCTATTTATAATATTTAGTAATATATCCTAACTTTATGATAACAACACCTACTTTTATATTTTAGCTCTCCGATGCCATGCAAAGTTATCCTCTTTATACCCACAACATAGTTTTCTTTCTCGTTTCTAGTTGGAAGCAAACGTTCGGTGTACGTAGAGTCGTATTAGTGGCAGATATGACATGAGAGAATATTGATCTTGCCTTTAGCTCCTTGTGGGTTCGACACTCCATACTTATCACTTCCACCTTTGGGAATTGCTATGATGATTCCCTTCACTTGGGGATTATCAAGCTCTTTTCTGGCGCCGTTGTCGGGGAGCAATAGCGTGGGGTTGATATTATCGTGTGTGCTTGTTTGCTTTCTTCACTAAGTAGTTTCTGTTTTCCATTTTAGTTTTGCTTAGTTGTGGGTGAAACATAAAAAAAATCAAAAAATGAAAATACAAAAGGGTTCACTTGCCTCATATGCCTAAAAAGCTTTTCAAAAAGAGAAGTGATTGCAAAGTTATGCATTGAAGAAGTGAGGGTCGACCTTGAGCACTTGTGTTCATGCTCATGGAAACAATGTAGAATTTTTCATGGAAGTTTCTCTGAAAATAATTATCACCTTGTATATATCCATTGTATTATCTTTCCCTAATAATAAAGCACGGATTGACTCCTTGGGTTCACCGTCACAATACTCTTTCTTCTCATGTCATAATACGCTTTTACGATTTGTATAGGCATATTCATAATATAAATGAGGTGGTACTAATTTGGGGTCCGCACATAGTTTTCGTACGTCTTTGGAGAAAAAAATCACCCCTTGTTGTCCCAATAAGTTAACCCGAACCGGTACGCGTTAGGAAAGGAAAGGAAATCAGCCCGCCCCCGCACGACAAAACCCTTCTCCACCTCCTGCCATGCCCTTCACCGCCCGTCGCCGTGCGCCGCCACCGCCCACCCCGCCGGCCCACCTTCCCTGACCCGACCGGCTACACTGGGATGAAGCTCAAGCACACCTTCTGGATCGGCTCAACGCGGCGGCTTGAGCGGTTGGGGATGGCACGCCTTCTCGATGTACAACGGCGGCGACGGTTGCTGGAGCTTGCAGGGGGCGGATCCGTGCGTGGCAGGGGCTGGGGAGGTTGATCTAAAGGTGGGCGACGAGGCGGGCGTCGCCATTGACTATGAGGAAGGACAGAGCAAGGGATCCGGTGACCTACGTAGGAGCTCGCCAGAGCCGAGAGACGGAGGACGGGCGGGTGAGACGGATGGATCCGGCACGGCGGCGTGAATTCCTTGCCGGTAGAACCAGCAGCAGAAGGAGGATGGGAAGGCTATTGCCATCACAGAGAAGAAAGAGGGAAATGTAGGCCTGCACTTAGATGTGATTATGCAGTAAAATGTTATTTAGAGCCGAGGATTCTGTAGACGCACTTTGAATTGGAAGTTATGTGGTTCAACTGTTTCAGGTATGAACTCACCTAAGTTTGTTTCAACATTTCGATCTAGAACATCATGAACATTGCTTATTCTTTGCTAATACTGATGTACTGCTATCACCATTTGGTAATTACGCTTTAGCAGGGGGCAAGGATTGACCTAGCCAAATTTCGTTTTTGTAAACAGTATAAAAAGCAGTATGATGTTTCCTATACAGAAGCCTTCCTATATAGAATGCACACACTTTCCATTGCGTGCAAATAAAATCCAAACAATGCTTTTGTTTTCATCCATTAAGGATAAGTAAAACACATGCGCACAACATTCTGGATAGGCAGTAGCAAGCAAGGCTCTGCACCGGTGAGTAGAAGAACACTTCTTCCAAATCAAATTGAACGACCATTTTTAGATGTTAGGATGACAACTCTATTTATGTTGTGTCATTTACCAAGAATGTTGTTTACAGAGATGTATTCTATAATTGTTACTTAATGTGAAAAAAGATATTGTTTGTAATTTATACTTGTATTCCAGTCGGCAAGAGTCGATAGACGTAGTTATTGTTTTATTTTAATTTATGTGACACATCCTATGCATGAACAAAGTTTATACTTTTTGGGTTTTCATTTAGTTTTTATCACTCTTTAATATTTAGTTATGCTTGATCTTCATCTTTTTATACATCACAACAATACCCATCCCCAACTAAAAGACATTATGCATTCCGTTGCAATGCACGGGCATATGTGCAACCCTGGTGATAATATGTTTCCTGATTCTTATAATTATTTAGTCGAGGCACGTTTATTAGTTTCCTGATTATCAGTTATGCTTCTCTGGAACTACCTTTAGTACATTACGATGCATCTATTTGGTTTCCTAAACCTCATCCTAGATTGATCACATTTCTGTTATGTAGTTAATGTTTATTTTACATCTCTTCTCCTAGATTGAAAATGCTCTTCAGCAGCTTGTTCTGTGACTCGATATCATCAGAGAACTTTTTTGGTCATCCTGGTGTTGAGAGATGCCCATTCCTGGGGAACATCAATGGAGCCACAACCTTTTCATTTTCTTCTGCTTTGCCTGTAGCTGTAAGATCTGCTTCTTATGTCATTTGGTGACACTCTGACCAAGGTAGTGCATTTTTCCTTGACAATATGTTTTATTTTGCAGGCTCGGGGAAATAAGGGCCTGATCTTTGAGGATGAACCAGGCTTTGAGTCAGCATTCAAGATTTTCCATGAACAGGATGGGATAGTTCCCCTTTCAGGAAGATCATACGTGCCTAAAGAGAACCATAGTGAGATCACTGATGTCAATCCTGAACCTGCTCTACCCTTTAATCCATTTGCTGCTAGAGCCGCTACCATAAGTCTATCAGCCTTTGGACCATTTGGGTTTAACTTCTATAATGGCAAGGGCAAAAAGCAGAACAAGAAGCTCAACAATCTAGACCATTCACACAAGAATCCCAACAAGCCAGATCAGAATTCCATGAAGGTAATGCCTTTGTTTTTTCTTGATTCCCCCTCTTAATTTGCAATTGTCGAGTGATTTCTTACTGTCTAACTTTCCTGCAAATAAGAAACCTTGAGCCACATGACACACAGCTATATTGTAATAAAAATGTAAAATGTTATTAGTTGATTTAGAAATAACAAGAAACTTTTAGTACAACATAAAAGCCAAGTTCTGATTGGTTAAGTCTTCACTTCATTAACCACATTCAGATAGTCAATAGAGATGAATTTGACCATGTTTACAATCTCTTAGAGTACATCTTGATGAAAAGGTAGTCTTAGTTTCTAGAGTATAAAATTGATGGAGGCTACTACCAAATTTCCACTGTTCCAATTTGAAAAGCATACAAGAATCTAATTACGCCATGTTCTAGTCTGTTAATTTGTTATTCAGACAATGCAATCTATCACTGTTACTTTCATGGCCCCTTTTCTGCAAGGAACAAGGGAGATTTAGAATTCTATCTATTTCTGAAGAACCTTGGGATGGTTGGTGCTTCATTAGGCAAGAGGCAGAAGCTGGAGCGACAGCCGTGGTGCCGTGGAAGTGGCGTGTCATGGAGGCAGAGTTGGTCAGTGCAAAGTTGTGCGAAGCGAAGCCACGCTACATAGACAAGCAGGCCGAGGGCGAAGGCGTCCGGGTGCCACAGATGGAGGCGCTGGGACAGGGTGGTGAGGTGAAGAGGACGGGGTCGAGAGCAGCTACAGTGCGTGCATCTGTCCCCTCCTTTGTTTTTTCACCAAGCCTACGTAAAATCTATCAAATTATTCAGTGTAAGATAGCCGAATACATCTACCTCTAGTTAATTTTATTTTTTAACATGCAAGTACTTTATTCAGCTGATCGGGTCTTCTTTTACTTCGGTTCCTCAATTGTATTCATTGGCTGATCAGCATGCATCCGGAAGGTGATGTCCTGATGCATCTATCAACATGGGTTATAGAACAAATTATCAACAAGTATGGTGTTAACCAGTGTTACCGTGCTCTAAAACTATGCAATAGTGATCTCAAAGAACCATAAATATCCAACATAGTGGTGGACTTTGGCATTTTGTGTTCCTACTATGACTTTCCTTTGAATATTTTGTTAATTTTCTAATTAATCTTTCCTTATCAGCACTGTCAGAGTATGATTCCCTATAGAAAATTTGATTGAAGATCTCAATGATGGCAATTATTTACACATGTATAGTTGTTCAGCTCCTGCTTTCTGACAACTGTATAGGAAATTTGATTGAAGATATGATTGATGGCGATTCTAGGTAAAGTTGTTCACCTCCTGCTTTCTGACCCATCAAATATTTTGGTATGCATTTATTTTCCCCTCATTAGTAGGATGCTTCCTACCATTGGATTTACAGTGACATCCTTTTTTTTCAAAAAAGTGATTGCTCCATCAGATTCACATAAAAAGAAATTGCACCACTGCACCATGGATGTCCACTATATGAAGGAAGCTCCGGTTCTGATATCAGATGCAGTCAAAGTTTCAGCAGAACTAATTGTTGCATTTCTATGAAATATGTTCATTCATATGCAGGTTAATCTACACATGTTGTTCAGTATCTCATTACTCATGTTGAAGTTTTATACTGTTATATTTCACCTTTCGATTGTACTGAAGAGGTGGACTAATGGACTGACTTTTGTATTTTTCACCCACTTAATAGGCAGCATTACAATTGAGGTATGTTGTACTTCTCAGCATTATGTTCTTTCCTCAGTCTCTTAATAATTATTATGTTCTACCCTCAATCTAATTAGTTAGTGTTAGTTGCCTAAATCAGAAGGGCCGCGGTAGCGAATGTTTAGTAAGCATGTGTATTCTTTGGGCTTTTGGTCATTCTGTTGGTGTCTTTACTTCTTAAAATTGCTAATGCATTTTTTGGCCCACTCAATTTTGTCGGTTTCTCGAACCCGTTGCAACGCACAGCCTCTTTTGCTAGTAAAAATAATGTGCCAAGCTTTGGTTTTAGGATGATTAGATTTCTTGTTTACTATGTGCAGCACAAAAACATAAACTTTGGCTGTAGCGCGTGAATTTACATTTTTTACTGGAAAGTCAAATGGGTCTAAATATTTTTGCACATTACTTCTGTAATTTTTTTATAAATTTTCATATTTGATTAGAAGATTTTGGAGTTATAGAAGTTTACTAAATTTCCAGATTACTACATACTGTCCTATTTTTGACAGATTCTGCTTTCTATGTATTGTTCGCTTATTTTGATGAATCTATGGGTAGTATAGGGGGGTATGAACCATGGTGTAGTTGGAGTACAGTAGATAAAGTGCTAATATGAAATTGGAATGAGTTTGCAACAGTACCTAAAGGTAGTGATTTGCTTTATTATACTAAAGGATCTCACAAAGTTTTTGTTAAGGTTTGTGTGGATGGAGTGTTCGAAGAACGAGGATTTACCGATGTGAGAAGAATAAAGAGAGGCAAGAGTTCAAGCTTAGGGATTCCCAAGGCATCCCAAGTAAATATTTCAAGGATAATCAAGCATCTAAGCTTGGGGATTCCCCGGTTGGCATCCCATCTTTCTTCTTCAACAATTATCGATATACCTTGTTTTTTGTTTTGTTCACATGATTTGTGTCCTTTGTGTTTTTCCTGTTCTTTAAGAATCATGCTAGTATGAGATAGCCCTTGCTTGATTTATAGAATGCTTCATGTGCTTCACTTATATCTTTTGAGTATGATCTTATAGAATGCTCTTTATGCTTCACTTATATCTTTTGAGTATGATCTTATAGAATGCTCTTTGTGCTTCACTTAAATCTTTTGAGTATGGTTTTATAGAATGCATTGTGTGCTTCACTTATATATTTTGAGCTTGGATATTGGTTAATCTATATTAATTTTAGAATGCTCCATAAACTTCACTTATATATTTTGGACTATGAATAATACTATCATCGAAAGTGGGTTTGGAAGAGTGTCAACTTTAGGAAGATCCCACTATTTTGGAGGGTGTTAAATCTTAGTGTGATATTTATGGAAGTGGATTTGGAGAGGTCTTGACTTTAGTTAGTAATAATTCCACTATTTCGGATGAAGTTTGAATTGATTATGAGAACAAAGTTGCTATCTATCATGATTATTGTGATGAGATGTATGCTATAAAGAGATACGTTAACTATGAAACTTGTCATCATGATTTTAATTCTCTTTTGGATTATGCCTCACTTGATAGTTATTTTGTTGAGTTTGCTCCCACTATTCTGAATGAGAAGAATTTTGCTTATGTGGAGAGTAGTAAAATTTCTATGCTTGTAGATCATGAAAAGAATGCTTTATGTGATGGTTATATTGTTGAATTCATTCATGATGCTACTGAAAATTATTATGAGGGAGGAATATATGCTTGTAGGAGTTGCAGTAATATCAAGTTTTCTCTCTATGAGCTTAAAGTTTTGAAGTTATACTTGTTTTGCCTTCCGATGCTAGTTGATTATTGTTTCTATAAATTGTGTGCTCACAAATCCCTAGGCATAGGAAGTGGGTTAGGTTTAAATGCGCTAGTCATATTCTTCATGATGCTCTATTTATGTTTCAATTCTTATCTTTTATGTGAGCATCATTGAAATCATCATGCCTAGCTAAAAGGCATTAAAGAAAAGCGCTTGTTGGGAGACAAACCAAAATTTACCCTTACTGTTTTTGTGCGTTCACATGATTAAGATACTGTAGTAATCATGTTTTATAGCTTTTGTTTCAATAAAGTGCCAAGTAAGACCTTTGGGAAGACTAGGGTGAAAGTTAATGTGATCTTGCTGTAAAAAACAGAAACTTTGCGCTCACGAGATTAGCTGTCATTTTATACACAAGAGTGCTTTTGAGTTGATTCTTTTTGAAGAAGATTAATAGAAAAATTACTCACGTCTACCAAATTTTGGAGTAGCATAAGTATGGTTTCTGTTCAGATCATTACATACTGTTCTGTTTCTGGTAGATTCTGTTTTCAATGCATAGTTTGCTTGTTTTCTAGTTTCTATGGCTTATATTGCTCAATATAAATTGTAGAAATGATATGGTACAGTAGGCATTTTGTGAAAACAATTATGAATATTTTATTTGACAGTACCAAAGTGAATGATTTACTCTTTATCATACTAACCCATCTCACAAAGTTCCGTTAAGTTTTGTGTGGTTGAAGTTTTCAAGTTTTGGGTGAGATATCAATATGAGGAGAATAAGGAGTGGAAATACCCTAATCTTGGGGATGCCCAAGGCACCCCAAGGTAATATTCAAGGAAGACTCAAGCGCCTAAGCTTGGGGATGCCCCAGAAGGCATCCCCTCTTTTGTCTTCAAAACTATCGGTATACCTTACTCGGAGCTATATTTTTATTCATCACATGATATGTGTTTTGCTTGTTGCGTATTTTCAATTTTACTTGCTGTTTAAATAAAATCATTGGATTTGAAAGCTTGAATAAAAAAAGAATCCTCCCGTGGCTAGTTACTTATTGGACTACTCAGTGTTCTTCACTTATATCCTTTTGGAGTAGTTTGTCATTTACTCACGTGCTTCACGTATATCCTATGAGTAAATGGTTGAATGAATTGAATATCATAAATCTAAATTTATATATGTTTCATATGCTTATACCATGGTGTGTAATGACTTCACGCATAATAAGTATAGGTGGTAAATTTATTGAAAGTTAGCAAACACAGAATTGGTCAGTTAAACAATTCATGAAAGAATATTGAAGGAAGAGAGATTTCACATATAAATATACTATTATGGACATCTTTTGTAATTGTGGGCACCCAACGTATCCACTTTTCCAAACACTTTTGCCCTTGTTTTGGACTCTAACCTGCATGATTTGAATGAAACTAACCTGGACTAACGTTGTTTTCAATAGAACTACCATGGTGTTATTTTTGTGCAGAAACAAAAGTTCTCAGAATGACCTGAAAATCCACGGAGATTACTTTTGGAAAATATAAAAAATACTGGCAAAAGAATCAAGGCCAGGGGGACCACACCCTGTCCACGAGTGTGGGGGGCGCGCCCCCTGCCACGTGGGCCCCCTAGATGTCCACCGACCTCAACTCCAACTCTATATATTCTCTTTCACGGAGAAAAAAATCAGAGAGAAGTTTCATTGCGTTTTACGATATGGAGCCGCCGCCAAGCCCTAACCTCTCTTGGGATGGCTGATCTGGAGTCCATTCGGGCTCCGGAGAGGGGGATTCGTCGCCGTCGTCATCATCAACCATCCTCCATCACCAATTTCATGATGCTCACTGCCGTGCGTGAGTAATTCCATCGTAGGCTTGCTAGACGGTGATGGGTTGGATGAGATTTACCGTGTAATCAAGTTAGTTTTGTCAGGATTTGATCCCTAGTATCCACTATGTTCTGAGATTGATGTTGCTATGCTTAATGCTTGTCACTAGGGCCCGAGTACCATGATTTTAGATCTGAACCTATTATGTTTTCATGAATATACGTGAGTTCTTGGTCCTATCTTGCAAGTCTATAGTCACCTATTATGTGTTATGATCCGACAACCCCGAAGTGACAATAATCGGGATACTTCTCAGTGATGACCGTAGTTTGAGGAGTTCAAGTACTCACTATGTGTTAATGCTTTGGTCCGGTACTCTATTAAAAGGATGCCTTAATATCTCTTAGTTTCCATTAGGACCCTGCTGCCACGGGAAGGTAGGACAAAATATGTCATGAAGTTCTATTCCATAAGCACGTATGACTATATTCGGAATACATGCCTACATTACATTGATGAACTGGAGCTAGTTCTGTGTCACCCTATGTTATGACTATTACATGAGGAATCGCATACGACATAATTATCCATCACTGATCCAATGCCTACGAGCTTTTCACATATTGTTCTTTGCTTATTTACTTTACCGTTGCTACTGTTACAATTACTACAAAGCTGCTATCGTTACTTTTATCACTGTTACCATTACTGTCATACTACTTTGCTACTAAATACGTTGTTGCAGATACTAAGTTATCCGGGTGTGGTTGAATTGACAACTCAACTGCTAATACTTGATAATATTCTTTGGCTCCCCTTGTGTTGAATCAATAATTTTGGGTTGAATACTCTACCCTCGAAAACTGTTGTGATCCCCTATACTTGTGGTTTTTCAAGACTATATTCTGGCGCTGTTGCCAGGGACCATAGCTCTATTCTTTGAGTCACTTGGGATTTATATCTGCTGGTCACTATGGGAAACTTGAAAGACGAAAGAACTAAGATTTTTCACTCAACTATGAGGGGAGTTAAGGAACTTCCATTTAGCTCTGCACTAGATTCTCCTTCCGTTTTGAGTAAGCTTGCGACACCCAAACCTGCTACTGCTATGAATTTTGATATGTCGCATGTTATTGATGATGCCACTTCTGCTATGCATGATACTTATGATGAAACTACTTCTATGCTAGATACTGCTATGCCATTAGGTGAATATTTTGATGAACAATTTGCTAGGGTTAGAGAGAATGAAATTATAGATGATGAAATTATTGAAGATAGTGATTATGAAGGTTCTCCCCCTAAGTATGAATTGCCTGTTGTTCCTGAGGGTTATGTTATGGATGAAGAAACTGCTAGAGATCTTCTTGCTTGCAATGATAGATCTGATCTTAAGAAGTTATTAGCTAAACTGAACCAGAAATCTCTAAATGCTAGAATGAAATATGACCCTGCTTTTGCTACTTCACCTATCTTTGTTACTGATAAGGATTATGAATTCTCTGTTGGTCCTAAAATAATTACTTTGGTTGAGTCTGATCCTTTTTATGGCTATGAATCTGAAACTGTTCTGGCACATCTTACTAAGTTGAATGATATATCCACCATGTTCACTAATGATGAGAAATCTCGCTACTACTATATCCTTAAGATATTTCCGTTCTCATTAAAGGGTGATGCTAAAACTTGGTTTAATTCTCTTGATCCTGGTTGTGTGCGTAGTCCCCAGGATATGATTTATTACTTCTCTGCTAAATATTTCCCTACTCATAAGAAACAAGCTGCCTTGAGGGAAATATATAATTTTGTGCAAATTGAAGAAGAGAGTGTCCCACAAGCTTGGGGGAGGCTTCTCCGATAACTTAATGCTTTGCCTGATCATCCTCTTAAGAAAAATGAAATACTTGATATCTTTTATAATGGACTTACCGATGCTTCCAAGGAGCACTTGGATAGTTGCGCTGGTTGTGTTTTCAGGGAAAGAACAATCAACCAAGCTGAATTGTTATTGAATAATATGTTGACTAATGAAAATAATTGGACTCTCCCTGAGCCAATTCCTGAGCCAGTTCCTGAGCCAATCGAGCCAACTCCTGAGCCTAGTCCTAAACCAACTCCGAAGAAGAGGGGTGTTTTATTTCTCAATCCTGAAGATATGCAAGAGGCAAAGAAATCTATGAAAGAGAAAGGTATCAAAGCTGAAGATGTTAAGAATTTACCTCCTATTGAAGAAATACATGGTCTTAATTTACCGCCAGTCGAAGAAGCACATGGTCTTGATAACCCGACACAGGTAGTAAAGGTAAATTCTCTCTATAGATATGATAAAGTTGAAATCCCGTCTACTAAATTTCCTATCCAATGTTTGGATGAATTTGATGAATTTATGGCTAGGCAAGAAGGTTTTAATGCTTATGTTGGTAGAGAATTAAAGAGCAATGCTTACATGATTGGACGCTTGAGTGATTATATGGCTAGAGTTAAAGGTGAACTTAAACTCATTAGTAAATATGCTTCTATGGTTACCACTCAAGCAAAGCAAGTACTTAAAGCTCAAAGTGATTTGCTCGATGGATTAAATAATAAACATGATTTTGCTGTTAGAGTGGCTACTAGAACTGGTAAAATGACTCAGGAACCTTTGTATCCTGAAGGCCACCCTAAGATAATTGAGCAAGAATCTCAGAGAAATAATTTAGATGCACCTAGTACATCTAAAAAGAAGAAAAAGAAAAATGATAGGACTTTGCATGATTCTAGTGAACCTGTTGTAGACACACCTGAGAATCCCAATGATATTTCTATTTCTGATGCTCAAACACAATCTGGTGATGAACCTGAACCTAGTGATAATGTTAATAATAATGTTCATGTTGGTGCTCAACCTAGCAATAATAATGAAGTAGAGATTGAACCCGCTGTTGATCTTGATAACCCACAATCAAAGAATCAATGTTATGATAAGAGAGATTTTGTTGCTAGGAAGCACAGTAAAGAAAGAGAACCATGGGTTCAGAAACCCATGCCTTTTCCTCCTAAACCATCCAAGAAAAAGGATGATGAGGATTTTGAGCACTTTGCTGAAATGATTATACCTATCTTCTTACGTATGCGCTTAACTGATATGCTTAAATTAAATCCTTATGCTAAATATATGAAGGATATCATTAGAAATAAAAGAAAGATACTAGAAGCTGAAATTTCCACCATGCTTGCTAATTATACTTTTAAGGGTGGAATACCAAAGAAACTAGGAGATCCAGGAGTACCAACTATACCATGCTCCATTAAAAGAAACTATGTTAAAACTGCTTTATGTGATCTTGGAGCCGGTGTTAGTGTTATGCTTCTATCTTTATATTGTAGGCTTGAATTGAATAAGTTGACACCTACTGAAATATCTTCGCAAATGGCTGACAAATCAACTGCTATACCTGTCGGTATCTGTGAGGATGTGCCTATTGTGGTTGCAAATGTCACTATCTTAACAGACTTTGTTATTCTTCATAATCCCGAGGATGGTAGTATGTCGATTATCCTTGGTGACCCTTTTTGAATACCGTAGGGGCTGTTATTTATTGCAACAAAGGCAATGTCACTTTTCATCTTAATGGTAATGAGCATACGATACATTTTCCGAGGAAACAACCTTAAGTTCATAGCATCAATTCTATTGGAAAAATCCCAAGTATTATTATTGGAGGTTTTGAATTTCCTCTTCCTACTGTCAAGAAAAAATATGATATTCTTATTATTAGGGATGTTCATATCCCCGTTAAGGTAACCTAGTGTTATTCCAAATTTCTCCTGTTCCATGTTATTTGGAATGAGTTTGTTAACAAGACTTGATCAACCTTGTTAGTGGATTCCTTTTGATGATCATGAGATGGATGAAACTAGAAGGCACAACCTTCTGTACCCTCTTTTCACTTTCCGTTATTTAGAATAAATAAAGTAAAAATACTATTTTCTAAATTATCCGTGCAATATTAAAATATCTCAAAAATTTAGTATGAGTGGAATATTTAAGGATTTTAGGCACTGAGAACACAACAGGGGGGGGGGCAAGCACCTGGCCACGAGGGTCCAAGGCGCGCCCACCCTTACAGGGCGCGCCCCTGCCTCGTGGGCCGATGGTGGCCCCCCTCCACTTATGCCTGCACCCACACACTCCATCTTCCTCCCAAAAAATCCCCATCCAGCTCAAGCACGAGTTCTAGCTCATTTTGCTGTGATTTTTGATCTCCTTGCTCAAAGCTCCATTCACAAAACTGCTTTGGGAGATTGTTCTTTGGTATGTAACTCCTCCAATGGTCCAATTAGTTTTTGTTCTAGTGCTTTATTCGTTGCAAATTTTTGCTGCCTAGGTGACCCTGTTCCTGAGCTTGCATGTCAAATTTATGAGGTCCCAAGTAATTCTAATGCATGATATAGGCTCTAGGCACTTATGGGAGTAGCTGCTATCAATCTTGTTGAGTTTGATTCACTTTTATTTTGAGTTACTAAAAATTTCAGAAATTTTTCAGAGGAAGAAATATGTCTATGAAAATATACCAAGGTGGTTCTTCAACAAAGAAAGGACCCAGGCGCACAATGCGTGAGCATGATGAACCACCAAGGGAAGCTGATGTGTGGCCTTGTGAATGGTCGTCAGAAGAGTTTATGGTCAATGCAGGCATCAAGGATGAATTTGATGCATATGTGTGTAATGCCGATCTTGAGGACTTCATGCAAGATAAGTGTCCTCAGTACTACTATTTGACTGATTCATTCGTGAGAAGGTTTAAATTTTCATCTTCGCGTAATTCTCGAAGTGTCCTGTTTGATATTTATGATCAATCATATACCATGGACTTGGAAGATTTTACTACTGCTTGCAAAATCCCACAGTGGGGTAGTGTTAATGAACCACGTAAATCTGAATATAAAGACTTTCTTGCTAGTATCATTGTGGGAGAATCTAGAGATATAGCACAAGCTACCATAGGGAGCATGCATTTTCCTGCTATACATTATTTTGCTCTCTTCATTGGTAGATGCATTAAGGGTAAAGATGAAGCATGTCACATGTGTGTCCCTGATCTTTGTGTTCTCAAGAGTACTGTATTAGGTAATAAAGATTAATACTTGGGGGCAATTGTTGCACATAGGTTGCATAATAATGGTTTATCTGGAGATTTGTTTGGAGGGATTTATGCGACCCGTGTTGCTAATTATCTTGGTATACCTCAACGTGAGGGTGATAGGGTGTTCCTTCCTGCTTATTTAGATTACGACACTATGGTCAGTCATCATTTTCTTGTGAGGAATGAACAATTCCTCCAGTATCGACTAATCTTTGATAGACGTCGCTCTGTCCATGTTACTCTCCCTGCTCCTGCCCTCTTTGATTACCAGGCAAAAATAAGATATGTTGTAACTAGGGAGGAGGCAACCGAATACGAGAGGAGAGTGGAGGCAGCTCGCCACCATGCCGCAGCTCAGGAGGCAATGGCTGCTGCATCTTAGTACGACCCTAGTTACAACTTCGGATATCAGTCAGACTATCCATGGCCATAGACCAACTTAGGCCAAAAGCCTAAGCTTGGGGGAGTACGTATTTCTCACCAACATTACATTCATGTTCACACACTCATTCTAGTTGTCGGTGCTCTTACTTTTTCACTGTACTATCCATGCTAGTTTAATTACTTTTTCTTCTTGTGTGTTTGATAAACCATAAGAAAAATGAAAAAAAATTAGTTAGTTTAATTTCCATGCTTGTAGTAGCAATTAAAATGAAAACCCAAAAAGATTTCTCGTTCTTCTTTTGCTTGTTGGGAGCTTTCCCATGTAAATAGTTTTATTTGTTTTTCCTTCCTTTGGGGTCGAAAGGAGAAGACCATAATGAAAATGTTTATTGGCTCTCATATGCATGATTGTTGATTTAACCAAGAGCCCATATTACCTTGTCTTCTCCCTTGAATTGAATGCTTGCAGATTCTAGCTTAGTCCAATGCACATGCACTATTATTATTATACACACCATTCGGTCGTGCAAGTGAAAGGAAATAATGACGATATATGATGGACTGATTGGGATGAGAGAAGCTGGTATGAACTCGACCTCTCTTGTTTTTGTAAATATGATGAGTTCATCGTTCCTGATTCAGCCTATTATGAATAGACATGTTTGCAATGACAATTAGAGATTATAGTTGCTTATGCCATGCTTAATTAGCTAGGAGCTTATAATGGTTTACCTTGCGTGCCAACATGCTATTAAAATGGTTGTGATGTGGTATGATAAGGTGGTATCCTCCTTTGAATGATTCGAGTGACTTGACTTGGCACATGTTCACGCATGTTGTTGAAAACAAATCAACATAGCCTTCATGATATTTATGTTCATGGTGGATTATATCCTACTCATGCTTGCACTCGGTGTTGATTAATTTTAATGCATGTTCATGACTGTTGTTGCTCTCTCAGTTGGTCGCTTCCTAGTCTTTTTCTAGCCTTCACCTGTACTAAGCGGGAATACTGTTTGTGCATCCAAACTCCATAAAACCCAAAGTTATTCCATATGAGTCCACCATACCTTCCTATATGCGGTATTTACTTGCCGTTCCAAGTAAATTTGTCTGTGCCAAACTTCAAACCTTCAAATGAAATTATGTTTTGTATGCTCGAGCAGCTCATGTTTCAACTAGGGATGTCTGCATCTTCCATGCTAGGTGGGTTATTCTCAAGAGGAGTGGACTCCGCTCATTCATGAGAAAATGGCTGGTAACCGAGATGCCTAGTCCCATGATCAAAAAGATCAAAGCAAATTGAAATAATTAAAACAAAACTCCCCTAGGGCTGTTGCTAGTTGGAGGCACTCGTTGTTTCGAGCAAGCCATGGATTGATGATTGTTGGTGGTGGGGGAGTATCAACTTTACCATTCTATTTGGGAACCGCCTATAATGTATGTAGCATGGAAGATATCAAGATCCCATAGTTGTTGCATTGACAGTGAAAGTATACCGCTCAAAATGTTATTCATCTCTATTTTAAAATCGAGCTCTGGCACCTCTACAAATCCCTGCTTCCCTCTGCGAAGGGCCTATCTATTTACTTTTATGTTGACTCATCACCCTCTTATTAAAAAGCACCCGCTAGAGAGCACACTGTCATTTGCATGCATTACTATTAGTTTATATTGGGTATGACTTGACTGGATCTCTTTTACCAGGAATTACAATGTTTAGTCAGTCCTTGATCTTTGAAGGTGCTCTACATTTATGTTTTGCGGTCTCAGAAAGGGCTAGCGAGATACCATCTTGTTATATCACATTATGATTATTTTGAGAAAGTGTTGTCATCCGAGATTTATTATTATTGCTCGCTAGTTGATTATGCCATTGATATGAGTAAACATGAGACCTAAGTGTTATTGTGAATATGGTTAGTTCATAATATTTGCTGAAAACTTGAATGCTGGCTTTACATATTTACAACAACAAGAGCAAACAGAGTTTGTAAAAGTTTTTCTTTACCACTTTTGGTTTGTCAACTGAATTGCTTGAGGACAAGCAAAGGTTTAAGCTTGGGGGAGTTGATATGTCTCCAACGCATCTACTTTTCCAGACACTTTTTACCCTTGTTTTGGACTCTAACCTGCATGATTTGAATGAAACTAACCTGGACTGACGCTGTTTTCAGCAGAACTGCCATGGTGTTATTTTTGTGCAGAAACAAAAGTTCTCGGAATGACCTGAAAATCCATGGAGATTACTTTTGGAAAATATCAAAAATACTGGCGAAAGAATCAAGGCCAGGGGGCCCACATCCTGTCCATGAGGGTGGGGGCGCGCCCCCTCTCCCTGGGTGTGCCCCCTGCCTCGTGGCCCCCCTAGATGTCCACCGACCTCAACTCCAACTACATATATTCTCTTTCACGGAGAAAAAAATCAGAGAGAAAGTTTCATCACGTTTTACGATACGGAGCCACCGCCAAGCCCTAATCTCTCTCGGGAGGGCTGATCTGGAGTCCGTTCAGGGCTCCGGAGAGGGGGATTCGTCGCCTCGTCATCATAAACCATCCTACATCACCAATTTCATGATGCTCACCGCCATGCGTGAGTAATTCCATCGCAGGCTTGCTGGACGGTTATGGGTTGGATGAGATTTACCATGTAATCAAGTTAGTTTTGTTAGGGTTTGATCCCTATTATCCACTATGTTCTAAGATTGATGTTGCTATGACTTTGCTATGCTTAATGCTTGTCACTAGGGCCCGAGTGCAATGATTTCAGATTTGAATCTATTATGTTTTCATGAATATATGTGAGTTCTTGATCCTATCTTGCAAGTCTATGCACCTATTATGTGTTATGATCCGACAACCCTGAAGTGACAATAATCGGGGTACTTCTCGGTGATGACCATAGTTTGAGGAGTTCATGTATTCACTATGTGTTAATGCTTTGGTCCGGTACTCTATTAAAAGGAGGCCTTAATTTCCCTTAGTTTCCATTAGGACCCTGCTGCCACGGGAGGGTAGGACAAAAGATGTCATGCAAGTTCTTTTCCATAAGCACGCATGACTATATTCGGAATACATGCCTAGATTACATTGATGAACTGGATCTAGTTCTGTGTCACCCTATGTTATGACTATTACATGAGGAATCACATCTGACATAATTATCCATGACTGATCCAATGCCTATGAGCTTTTCACATGTTGTTCTTTGCTTATTTACTTTACCATTGCTACTGTTACAATTACTACAAAGTTGCTATCATTACTTTTATCATTGTTGCCATTACTGTCATACTACTTTGCTACTAAATACTTTGCTACAGATACTAAGTTATCCAGGTGTGGTTGAATTGACAACTCAACTGCTAATACTTAAGAATATTATTTGGCTCCCGAATCAATAAATTTGGGTTGAATACTCTACCCTCAAAAACTGTTGTGATCCCCTATACTTGTGGGTTATCAACATGCTAAAAAGTTGATGTTGGACAAGGAATACAACTTAATGGGTTATGTTTTCCTATATCCGAAACGTTATATTGTCTTGGATCATCCAACAGGTTGAGCTTGCCTTTCCCTCTCATGCTAGCCAAATTCTTTGCACCAAGTAGAAATACTACTTGTTCTTCCAAATATCCTTTAAACCCAGTTTTGCCATGAGAATCAACCATAACTACCTATGGATTGAGTAAGATCCTTCAAGTAAGTTGTCATCGGTGCATGCAATAAAAATTGCTCTCTAAATTTGTATGATCTATTAGTGTGAAGAAAATAAGATTTGTACGAACTTGTGATGGAGAAGAAATAAAAGTGACGGACTGCATACTAAAGGTCTTTATCACAAGCGGCAATATAAAGTGACGTTCTTTTGCATTAAGATTTTGTGCATCCAACCATAAAAGCGCATGACAACCTCTGCTTCCCTCTACAAAGGGCCTATGTTTTACTTTCATCTTCTACCCTTATACAAGAGTCATGGCGATCATCACCTTTCCTTCTTACACTTTTTGTCGGTGTACTAGCGTAGGGGTACCCTAGTATCCCGAACTTGTGCACGGGCAGTTGCAGCACCCCGCGGCAAGGCTTGTCGGGTGACCGCCAAGGTCCTCCATGGTTCCTTTGGAGCCATTCAAGAACAAAGTATTCAAGCCAAGGAGACAAGGCCCCGGCAAGAGGAGCTTGCCGGGGAGGCCAACTAAGGCATCTCAAGGGACTTGCCGCGACGTGCCATGCGTCCCGGCGAGGCCCGGTGAGCGACAAGCTTCCGGACGCGACAAGACAACGACCGCGGCAAGGCGCTTGCCGCGGCAAGCTACCACTCTGTACCCGCGCTCTAGCACATCCACTAACGTGTCGCCCTGGGGCCTTTCCAGGTGCGCGTGGCAAGAGGCTGTGCAGCCAGCGGTGCGCGGTGGCAAGCGATGCTGACAAGATTGCCATCGTGGCGAGCGGTGGCATCCCTGACGGTCCCTTTTTGCACTATTTAGGCGACGTAGACGGGCATTTAATGCCTTTGTCCCCTGCCGTCAGGGCTAGGTATGATACACTGTACAGGTAGTTGTACCAACCGCAATTCCTTTTCCATTTTTACCCTTGTCTACGTTGCCACCTGTCGGAGACCCCTTTAGCATATAAAAGGAGGCCCATGCGCAACGTAGAGGGGGGTTCGAAATCAGAAAAACACTCACGCTCGGTCTCGTTAGCAGCTAGTGTGTACTGTAGCACTCAGCGCTCCTGAGCAAGAACTCAATACACTCAGACATGCAGCAGTAGGAGTATTATCTCTCCGGAGAGCTCCGAAGCTGGGTAAACTGCTTGTGTGCTTCGCCTCGATCCGCTCTTCGTGCGACCTCCGCCCCCCGCCGAACCGAAAGGGGCCCGGTCCGCCGGCCCCATAGGTGTTCGTGGATCAGCCTCCCCGACATCTTTGGCGCGCTAGGTAGGGGACGTTGAGGTTGTGTGAACCTGATCCGCCGTTCACGCGAGCTAGATCTTGATCTTCTTCATCGACATGCCACCGAAGAAGAAGGCTTTGGCGGCAGCTGTTCCGTCCACGTCGATCCCACCATCACCTGAGCAAACGAGTGGTGGGGTAGACGCCGGCGGAAGAACGGGCATCGACGAGGGAGCTCACGGTGCTGCCAGGTCAAAGGACAAGGCTGCGCAAACCTCGGCGTCCGTAGATGCATCGCGCCCATCTCAGGAGGCGCAGGACCGACAGCGTCATGGTATTCGTAGGGCCATAGGTTCGTTGGACCAAGATCGAGCTGGTGGATCTCGGGGTGCTAAAGACCAGCACGCACGCCAACATGCTGGCACGAGCGAGACACGGTCGCCTGGACGGGATACTGCTCCTTCTAACATAGTTAGAAGTCCGAGCATATCCCGCTCCTCGCACCATTCGCCACTGCCGCCCACCACTCCAACAGAAGCTTTGGCGCGAGCTCAGCTGCTCCTGGATTACCCTCCAACGGCAGACAAGATCGATGAATGGAGGGCCACCATTCAGAGTCTCATCGGCTTCGCCAACGGCGACACTCCGCGGCAGCCGAGTACATCGCTGCCGCGGCAGGACTGCCGGGCACGAGCCGATGGCGATGAAACCGGTGGGGGTGCAACCACCATGCACTCTCCACCCCAAAGGCCAAGATCGCCGACTCGCCGGATCCACCTCGACAGCGACTCCACCGCATCATCAGATCCACGAGCTCGTCACGATCAGCGCCAAGTTCTTCACGAACGACAGCAAGAAGACGCTCGAACTCGCATCGAGCGGGGCGAAGAAGAAGACCAAGTCCGGCAAGAGTTATGATGCCCACTCCGGCAAGCGCACCTCTTCGGAGTGTTGCGCTACCGTCGAGGACGCACCATCGAGCTCCACCGGCAAGAGCAAGAAGAGGAAGTTGATTTCTGGTGACTATTTTCCGGCAGAGCTCCCCGAAGCCACCGCCAAGAAGGTCCTCAAGATCAACACCAAGGGTGCTGAGGAGCAGTCTGCTCCGGCAAGCCCTAGGGTTTGTTCCGTTGAAGCAGACGCTCCCGACAAGTTTTGCTCCGGCAAGCTTGCCGGGGAACGTCAAGCTCCGGCTGAGCCGCAGGTTCTCGCCGTAGAAGCAGATGTTCCCGCAGCAGCAGATGTGCCTTTAGTCCTTGTTGTCGAGCCGCAAGCTCCAGCATGGGCACAACAGATTGTCCGTTTCCTTCAGACAGGAGAACTTCCCGAAGAGCAAGAAGAAGCGGAAAGAGTAGCCCGGCAGTCAAGTATGTACAAGTTTGTCGACACCATACTATACATAAGAAGACTCAACGGTGTGAAATTGAAGTGTATTCGCTGGGAAGACGGACAAAAGCTGTTGGCAGAGATACATGGAGGCATATGTGGTCACCACATTGGCGCAAGAGCACTTGCCGGCAAAGCGTTCCGGCAAGGTTTCTTTTGGCCGACAGCCCTCCAGGATGCAACTGCACAAGTAACCAAGTGTGAAGCGTGCTAGTTCCATTCCAAACAGATACACCAGCCAGCTCCAGCTCTCCAGATGATCCCTTTATCCTGGCCATTTTCGGTCTCGGGGCTCGACATCCTCGGCCCCTTTCCCCGAGCTGTCGGGGGCTTTGAGTACTTGTACGTTGCAATCGACAAGTTCACAAAGTGGCTAGAAGTGGAAGCAGTGAGGAAGGTGACAACACAGTAAGCAGTCAATTTCTTCAGGTCGATTGTTTGCCGCTTCGGGATAACTAACAGGATCATCACAGACAACGACACGCAATTCACGAGCCGCACCTTCATGCAGTACGTCCAAGATCTGGGCGCCAAGGTCTGCTTCGCTTCTGTTGCTCATCCGAGAAGCAACGGGCAAGCGGAGAGGGCAAATGCTGAAGTGCAGCGCGGGCTCAAGACCAGGACTTTCGACAGGCTGTGCAAGTGCGGAAAGAACTGGATTCAGGAGCTGTCGGTGGTTCTTTGGTCGGTCAGGACGACGCCAAATCGAGCCACTGGCCAGACACCTTTCGCTCTAGTCTATGGAGCAGAGGCAGTTGTCCCCATGGAACTCGTATACGGGTCACCTCGAGTGCTCGCTTATGATGAGTTTGAGCAAGAGCAGCTGCGACAAGATGACGCGCTGCTCCTTGAGGAGGACCGTCTTCAGGCTGCTGTACGAGCTGCTCGATACCAGCAAGCTTTGCGCCGCTACCATAGCCGCAAAGTTAATGCCAGAAGTTTCGAGGAAGGCGACCTTGTTCTTCGGCGCGTTCAGTCCGCCAAGAATTCCAACAAGTTAACGCCGAAGTGGGAAGGCCCTTACCGGGTGAAATGAGTCACTAGGCCTGACGCTGTCCGCCTTGAGACCGAAGATGGCATTCCGCGCCTACCCCCGTTTGCTGGGGGGAAAGGAGAAGATAATGGCGTGGACCAGGCGTCGTTCAAGGAAGTTTCGCCTTACCGGAAAGCAAACGAAAGAAAAGCTAAGTTGCCAAAGTTTGAGCAATCAGTTTTAATTTTTAAGTTATCTTCCTCGAACGACCGTGCTTTGTATGGAAAACCTGTGCGCGGAGGAACCAACTCGTAGCTAGTTGCGCCCTTACTTTGTTTCGAGTCCGCTCAACAACTTAAGTGAGCTGCGACTAGTTGCGACAAGGTTTCTTGTCGGTAGCGGCACCGCCAGCAGGCTGCTGACGTCCCGCACTCAGCGCTCGCGGCTAAGGTGCCTGCGCCGACAAGTTCCCTAAAAGCGTAGGGCAAAAACATACAAAGGAAGGAATCAAGTAAAGGAAATAACATAGCAATCGCTACCCAAAATAGAGTCATATTACAAGATAGCTTGTCGCAGCTCTAACAGATTGTTCTCATAACATGACCAGCAGCGACAAGAAAAAGAGAAAACGGGCGGCCTAATCTACGCGATTGCCCTCAACCCTCTTGATCCCGCTCACCTTGTCCACAATGGGTGCGACAAGGGTCTTGAGCGCTTTCAGATCAGCATCCGACGGCAAGGTCCTGAGGACGTTGGTGAGGTTGAGGCCTGGGTTGCGGAAGGCCACCTTCACCAGCACCTTTTGAAGAGCTCCCGCGCAGATCTTGTGCGACTCGTCGGCCAGCTGCTTTGGGATCTTCTTCGGGAGTCGCTGGAGGGCCGTCGCCACGCGTTTGAAGAACAAGCTGAGCTTGGCGCTGGGTTGGAGGTGCTCATCGGAGGAATAGCCGAGATCCTCCATCCCCAGCTGCGCCAGCTCCCTGTCGATGGCTGCGGCAACACCCACGATCTCTCCCACGATGCCGCATTCGACGCTTGCTGTTCGAGGAGGGCGCGGAGGATACAGAGTGAGATATGGCGTAACCCAGGCCGCGCGTGCCCGTGCCCTGTGTTGGGCCTGGCCCAACAGCGCTCGGCACCGTGTGTGGCCCAGGCCCGGGGGCTCCTGTCGGTGTACTAGAGTAGGGGTACCCTAGTATCCCGAACTTGTGCACGGGCAGTTGCAGCACCCCGCGGCAAGGCTTGCCGGGTGACCGCCAAGGTCCTCCATGGTTCCTTTGGAGCCATTCAAGAACAAAGTATTCAAGACAAGGAGACAAGGCCCCGAGGAGCTTGCCGGGGAGGCCAACTAAGGCATCTCAAGGAACTTGCCGCGACGTGCCATGCGTCCCGGCGAGGCCCGGTGAGTGACAAGATTCCGGACGCGACAAGACAATGACCGCGGCAAGGCGCTTGCCGCGGCAAGCTACCACTCTGTACCCGCGCTCCAGCACATCCACTAACGTGTCGCCCTGGGGCCTTTCCAGGCGCGCGTGGCAAGAGGCTGTGCAGCCAGCGGTGCGCGGTGGCAAGCGACGCTGACAAGATTGCCATTGTGGCGAGCGGTGGCGTCCCTGACGGTCCCTTTTTGCACTATTTAGGCGACGTAGACGGGCATTTAATGCCTTTGTCCCCTGCCGTCAGGGTTAGGTATGATACACTTTACAGGTAGTTTACCAACCGCAATTCCTTTTCCTTTTTTACCCTTGTCTACGTTGCCACCTGTCGGAGACCCCTTTAGCATATAAAAGGAGGCCCATGCGCAACGTAGAGGGGGGTTCGAAAGCAGAAAAACACTCACGCTCGGTCTCGTTAGCAGCTAGTGTGTACTGTAGCACTCAGCGCTCCCGAGCAAGAACTCAATACACTCAAACATGCAGCAGTAGGAGTATTATCTCTTCGGAGAGCTCCGAAGCTGGGTAAACTGCTCGTGTGCTTCGCCTCGATCCGCTCTTCGTGTGACCTCCGCCCCCCGCCGAACCGAAAGGGGCCCGGTCCGCCGGCCCCATAGGTGTTCGTGGATCACCCTCCCCGACACTTTTTCCTTTGGCAAGCACTTTCTGTTGGAGTGATCCGGATATATATATATATATATATATATATATATATATATATATATATATATATATCCACTTGGATGTAGGTTTTCATAAATTTTTATTGTTGACATTACCCTTGAGGTAAAAGGTTGGGAGGCGAAAATATAAGCCCCTATCTTTCTCTGTGTCCAATTAAAACTTTGAACCCATAAATATCACATGAGTGTTAGCAATTGTGAAATATTAAATGATAGTTGAGTCTGTGGAGTTTGCTGAACAAAAGCTCTTACATAGAAATAAGATGAGTTGCAATTGTTTGATGACTAAGTGTATGGTTTGTTAGTTTTCAGGAAAGTTTATGATCTATACTTTAACATGTGAATAGCTTGTTACTTGATCATGAGAGGTTTTATGAGTTGAGCTATTGTTATGATATATAATGATGCTAGACAAAGTGATTGAAACTATCATTGATCAAATTTAAGCACTTGCTAGCATTCACACTTCATAAATTATTTCTATTATCATTTACCTACTCGAGGACGAGAAGGAATTAAGCTTGGGGATGCTGATACGTCTCCAACATATCTATAATTCATGAAGTATTCATGCCATGCTTACAATAGTTTTATATGATTTTGGTATGATTTGATTAGAACTAACCTGGACTGACGCTGTTTTCAGCAGAACTACCGTGGTGTTGTTTTTGTGCAGAAATAGAAGTTCTGGGAATACGCTGAAAATCAACGGAGATTTTTTTGGAAAATATAAAAAATACTAGAACAAAAATCTACCGGAGGGGAGTCCCGAGGGGCCCACGAGGGTGCAGGGCGCCCCCACCCCCTGGGGCGCGCCCCTGAACCTCGTGGACTCCCCATGGGGCCCCCTGACTTGTCCTCGATGCCAACCTCTCCTATAAATGCCCAAACCTCCAAAAAATAACCTAAATCAGAAGTTCCGCCGCCGCAAGCGTCTGTAGCCACGAGAAATCAATCTAGGCCCTCTCTGGCACCCTGCCGGAGGGGGCCATCATCACCGGAGGCCATTGAGGAGTATCCCGGAGGGGCCATCATCCAGAGGGAGAACCTCTCTCATCTAGGGGGGGAGGCCATGGAGGAGGAAGCACAAGGTGGAGAACCTCTCCTCCTCTCTCTCGGTAGCGCCAGAGTGCCATTGGGAGGGGAATCATCACCGTGGTGATCGTCTTCATCAACATCACCATCCTCATCTCTTTTACGCAGTCCACTCTCCTGCACCCCGCTATAATCCCTACTTGAACATGGTTCTTTATGCCACATGTTATGATCCAATGATGTGTTGCCATCCTATGATGTTTTGAGTAGATATCCTTTGTCTTTGGGTTGATTGATGATCTAGATTGGTATGAGTTTTAGAATTTTATTTTGGAGCTGTACTATTGTGCCCTCCGTGTCACGCAAGGGTGAGGGACTCCCGTTGTAGGGTGTTGCAATATGTTCATGATTCGCTTATAGTGGGCTGCTTGAGTGACAGAAGCATAAACCCGAGTAAGGGGGTTGTTGCGTACGGGATAAAGGGGGCTTGATATGTTAATGCTATGGTTGGGTTTTACCTTAATGATCTTTAGTAGTTGCGGATGCTTTCTAGAGTTCCAATCATAAGTGCATGTGATCCAAGAAGAGAAAGTATGTTAGCTTATGCCTCTCCGTATTATGAAATTGCAATAGTGATTACCGGTTTTGTTAACAATTGCCTAGGTTAATTCCGCACACCGACCCATCATTATTCCACACTCGCTATTTATAATATTTAGTAATATATTCTAACTTTATGATAATATCACCTACTTTTATATTTTAGCTCTCTGATGCCATGCAAAGATACCCTCTTTATACCCACAACATAGTTTTCTTTCTCGTTTCTAGTTGGAAGCAAACCTTTGGTGCACGTAGAGTCGTATCAGTGGCAGATATGACTCGAGAGAATATTGATCTTGCCTTTAGCTCCTTGTGGGTTCGATGCTCCATAGTTATCACTTCCACCTTTGGGAATTGCTATGATGATTCCCTGCACTTGGGGATTATCATTGTCACCCCCGCAACACTGACAATAAGCAAACCATGAACATATTGCAACACCCTACAGTGGGGGCCCCTCATGTTTGCGCGAGATGGAGGGCACGTAGGACAATACCATAAATAAAATATAAAATCATACCAACCAAGATCACGATTAACCCATAGGACAAAACGGATCTACTCAAACATCATAGGATAACCATAGATCATTGGGAAATAATATATGGAATTGAGAACCATGTTTAAGTGGAGATTACAGCGGGGAGAAGGGGCGTTACACCGCTGCATAGAGGGGGAGAGAGTTGGTGTTGACGTTAGCAAGATTTTTGATGAAGATTGTCGTCATGGTCGTGGCCCCGGCGGCACTCCGGCGCCACTGGGAGAGAGGGGGAGAGCCCCCCTCCTTCTTCTTCTTCCTTGGCCTCCCCCCTAGATGGGAGGAGGTTTCCCCCTGTGGTCCATGGTCTACATAGCGGCAAAGGGGTGGGATCCCCTCCGAGATTGGATCTCCCTCTCTGTTCTCTTCTATTTCGCGCTCCTCGGATCTGGCCCTTCACGGTTTCTTAAGTTCTTGGAGATCCGTAACTCCAATTGGGATGATCTTTTTACACATTTTTTTTCCAGATATAAGCTTCCTTGCACCTGAAGTATAGCTCCAATTGATGTTCGAGGAGGGCACGATACACCAGGGCACGCCTGGTCCTGGTGTCACGCCCTGGTGGGTTGTGGTGGCCTCAGGCCTTCGTTTACGTTGATTCCACCTCCTAAAATTCACAAATATTCCAAAATAATTCTCCATAGAGTTTCATCATGTTTGGACCTCGTCTGATATGGATTTTCTGCGAAATAAAAATATGCAACAAACAGGAACTGGCACTGGGCACTGGATAAATAAGTTAGTCCAAATAAATCATATAGAAAGTTGCCAAAAGTATGTAAAAGTTGAATAATATTGGCATGAAACAATAAAAAATTATAGATACGACGGAGATGTATCAGCATCCCCAAGCTTAATTCCTGCTCGTCCTCGAACAGGTAAATGATAAAAAAAGACAATTTTTGATGTGGAATTCTACCTAGCATAAACTTGATCATATATCTAGTCATGGCATGAATATTAAGACATAAGTAATTAATAGCAATAGTCTATAATTTGACATAAAGACATCAATACTCAAGCATCCCAACAAACAATTATGTCTTTCAAAATGTCAATGCTAAAGAATGTTATCCCTATAAAATCATATAGTCTTGTCATGCTTTGTCTTCCTAACACAAAGTATAAATCATGTACTATCCCGGTGTCAACCAAGTAATTGGTTCATATGTTTTAACGCGCTTCAACATTTTCAACCCTCATGCAATACATGTGCGCAAGTCATGGATATAGCACTACGGGTGGAATAGAGTATGATGATAGGGGTAAATATAAAGAAGACAAAAAACTAAGAAAGTCTCACATCGACGCGGCTAACCAACGGGCTATGGAGATGCCCATCAATTGATATCAATGTGAGGAGTAGGGATTGCCATGCAACGAATGCACTAAGAGCTATAAGTGTATGAAAGCTCCATATGAAAACTAAGTGGGTGTGCATCTACTCCTATAATGAAAAAATTTCACTAGTATATGAAAGTGACAACATATAAGACTCTCAATATGAAAAACATCGTGCTACTTTGAAGAACAAGTGTGGTAAAGGAAACTAACAACGCCCCTTCTCTCTTTGTTTATTATTTTTTTTCCTTTTTCTTTTTTTCTTTTTTCTTTTTTCTTTTTTCTTTTTTTTTCTTTTTTGCTCTCTGATTGTCCGGAGTCTCATCCCGACTTGTGGGGGAATCATAGTCTCCATCATCCTTTCCTCACTGAGGCACTGCTCTAAAAAGGAATAATGATGATCATCACACTTCTATTTACTTATAACTCAAAAGAAATAAAAATTACAACTCGATACCTATGACAACATATGACTCTATATGAATGCCTTTGGCATGTACCAGGATGTGCAATGATCTAGCATAACATGTATGAAAAATGATGAATAGTGGCTGAGCCACAACTACTATGTCAGCTATATGATCATGCAAAGCAATATGACAATGAATGCTCAAGTCATCAAAAAGGAAGCAGTGGAAGTTGCATGGGAATATATCTTGGAATGGCCATTGAAAAGCCATAATAGGTAGGTATGGTAGCTGTTTTGAGGAAGATATAATAAGGCTTATGTGTGATAGAGCGTATCATATCACGGGGTTTGGATGCACCTGCAAAGTTTGCACCAACTCTCGAGGTGAGAAAGGGCAATGCACGGTACCGTAGAGGCTAGCAAATTGCGGAAAGGTAAAAGTGCATATAATCCATGGACACACATTAGTCATACATAACTCATATACTTATTGCAAAAGTTTATTAGCCCTCGAAGCAAAGTAATACTATGCATGTCCCTATGGGGATACATTGGTAGGAAAAGACCATCGTTCGTCCCCGACCGCCACTCATAAGGAAGACAATCAACAATAAATCATGCTCCAACTTTCATAGAATAATGAGAGACTATATGTGCATGCTTCAGGAATCACAAACCTTAACACCAATATTATTACTAACCACAACCGTTTACTAGTAGCTCCCACATATTCCATCTCTATATCGCAAGACTGTTGCAAGGAATCAAACATATCATATTCAGTGATCCATTAGCTTTATGTAGGATTTTATGAGTAGCCATGCAATTGACCAATTCCTGTTGACTCTCTAAATAGATATAAGTGTAGCATGAGATTTTAATTCTTTCTATAAAAGACCATGCTCTAACAAATATAAGTGAAACAAAAGAGCATTCTATGAACATCGGTTTTCTATGTGACGAGAAACAGGGAATCCAAACTTCAAATGATATAAGTGAAGCACATGAAGCATTCTATAAGGCCATACTCAAAATATTTGTGTTAAATGAAATGAGCATTCTATAAATCAACCATGGACTATCTCATACCAACATGGTGCATAAAATAAAAATGAAATCTAACTGCAAAAGACGCTCCAGGATTTGCACATATCACATGAACGAAACGAAGACGAAAACATACCGATACTTGTTGAAGAAAGATGGGATGCCTTCCGGGGCATACCCAAGCTTAGACTCTTGAGTCTCCTTGAATATTGACTTGCGGTGCCTTGGGCATCCCCAAGCTTGAGCTCTTGTGTCTCCTCCTTCTCCTCATATTGAGACCTCCTCGATCTTTGATCACTTCATCCACACAAAACTCAACAGAAAGCTCGGTAAGATCCATTAGTATAATAGAGCAAATCACTACTCTAAGTACTATTGCAAACCAACTCATATTTTGTTTTTGCATTGTAGCTACTGTAATATAAATTTTCCATGGCTCATATCATCGATAAAAATTGATAGTTTCATCAAAACTAGCAAAACAATGCATCAAAAACAGAATCTGTCTTAAACAGGATAATCTATAGCAATCTGAACATACACCATACTTCTGGTACTCCAAAAATTCTACCAAATTAGGAATAAATAAAAAATTTGTATAGAAATGCTGTACAAAAAGTTTCAGAAACGTTTGAAATTCCAGTAAAAAACGGAAATTCACGCGCTACAGCCAAAGTTTCTGTTTCTACACCGCACAAACCAACAAGCAATCTAATCATCCTAAAGGCAAATCTTGGCACGTTATTTTTATAATTCAATGGAATTGAACAAGGGGATAATTATTTTTGTGAAAATCTTCATGAAAAATTCTACATTGTTTCCATGAGCATGACCACAAGTGTTCAAGGTCGACCCTCACTTCCCCAATGCATCACCTTTCATTCACTTCTCTTTTGTCGAAACATTTTAAGTTCCCCTCTATATTCTTTTTGTTTTTAAACTTTATAAAAGCACTCAACAGAAATAAATGACTCTCTAAAACTTCCGGATTGTCTCCCTAGCAGTGCTCTCTTTAAAGCCATTAAGCTAGGCAATAAAGTGCTCAAGTAATGGATCCACCCGGATCCCAAGGTATATCAAAGCCAATTTTAATTAGCAATGATTTTGCATTTAGTAGTGAGAACAAAGCAATATATATCAAGCAATGTCCAACTCTCTTCCTATGCATCGGCATGTCATACAAGAACAATTCATGCACATCAAGTAAAGGTCAATACATAGCATAAGCAGTTTCTTGCAATTTTATCGGGTTGGAAACATAAAGATGTCGAGATGTAGTTCCTCTCTCATAATAATTGCAAGTAGGAGCAGCAAGCACATGCATATTATATTCATCAAAATTACCATGTGCAACGGTAAAAGGCAACCATCAATATAGTCCTTAATAAGAAAAAACTTCTTCGATATAGTGTAGTTTGGAGAATTCAAAAAGATCATAGGACTATCATGTGTGGGTGCAATAGCAACAATTTCATGTTTAACATAAGGAACAATAGCAAGTTCATATCCAATAGCATAATTTATATTGGCATCTTGGCCAGAAGCATATCAAGCATCATCAAAAAGGGATATTTCAAATGAATCAACGGGATCATAGCAATTATCATAGCATTCGTCCTTCGATAAGAATGAAGGGGAATTAAAAAAATGTATGAGTTGAAGGGTTACTCTCATTAGATGTGGGCACGGGTAGCCAGTCCGCTCTTCCTCCTTATGTTCTTCGCTCTCCTCATCATCTTTTTCATCCAATGAGCTCACAGTTTCATCAATTCCTTCTTCCATAGACTCCTGCAAAATATTAGTCTCTTCTTGGACAGCGAAGACACATCAATATCGAAATTGTATTTATAGTTATCATAGCAATATTTAAGGATAGCAAAATTTTCAAGTCTATAAACTGAATCATCAAAATCTTCAAACTTTTTAAACAAAGATTCAATTTCATAAGCACCCTTAAAAGAAACAAATCTTTTATTCGTTCCACATCATAGTAATCATATATACCATTAGCATAAGAATCCAAGGTTTCATTATCATTAAATTTGCATGAAAAGGGAAGATGTGGAGCATTCATCCTAGAGCAACAAGTATAATCATATCTCAAGCATAAATCCCGAGCATACGAATGCAACATATAAATTTGATCCCATAACAATTTCCCTTTATGAGTCAAGTGATAATCCCTAAAGTATTCACGTTGATCCAACGTTACTGCCATTATCATATTGAATGGGGTTTTCTCAGGATTATCAAAGTAGTGCATAATATTTTTCACATAACGATCATCAGGGGTTTTAGGAGGTTCCCCATCTCCATCAGTAGCTAGTACCACTAATTTTTTTGGTGTTTCGTGTTCCACATCAATAAATAAAGATAAAGAACAACTTAGAACATGAAATAAAACTACTTAGTGATAAAGCAAACGAGCACACACGAGAATATTCACCCCACGCTATTGCTCCCCGGCAACAGCGCCAGAAAAAGGTCTTCATAACCCACAAGTATAGGGGATAATTTGTAGCCTTCTTCGATAAATAAGAGTGTCAAAACCAACGAGGAGCTAAAGGTAGAACAAATATTCCCTCAAGTTCTATCGACCACCGATACAACTCTACGCACACTTGACGTTTGCTTTACCTAAAACAAGTATGAAACTATTTTGCAAGAATAAAACTAAGAATAAAATGCAAGGTAATAAAAGTGGATAGCTTTTGTCAACAAGAAAGTCATTTGTCCCTAGACAATTGATAACAAGTACCGATAATCATACTTGCAACTTTATATGAGGGACAAGCATGAGCTAACATACTTCCTCTACTTGGATCATATGCACTTATGATTGGAACTCTAGCAAGCATCCGCAACTACTAAATATCATTAAGGTCATGAAACCCAACCATAGCTTTAAGTATCAAGTCCTCTTTACTCCCATACACCATGACCCACTTATCCGTGTTTAAGCTGTTGTCACCCCCGCAACACTGACATAAGCAAACCATGAACATATTGCAACACCGTAAAACGGTGGCCCGTCACGTTTGCGCGATACTGAGGGCACCATAGGACAGCACCATAAATAAAATATACAATCATACCAACCAAGATCATGATTCACCCATAAGACAAAATGGATCTACTCAAACATCATAGGATAACCATAGATCATTGGTAAATAATATATGGAGTTGAGCACCATGTTTATGTAGAGATTAAATCGGGGAGAAGGGGTGTTACACCGCTGCATAGAGGGGGAGAAATTTGGTGTTGTCAGTAGCAAGATTGTTGATGAACATTACTGTCACGATCCTAGCCCCGGCGGCACTCCAGCGCCACCGGGAGAGAGGGGTGAGAGCCCCCTGCTTCTTCTTATTCCTTAGCCTCCCCCCTAGATGGGAGGAGGGTTCCCCCTTTGGTCCATGGTCTCCATGGAGGCAGAGGGGCGGGAGTATGCTTCGACAAGGTGAGTCTTGTAGGATCGGAAGTATGTCTAGAGGGGGGGGTGATTAGACTACTTGACCAAATAAAAACTTAGCCTTTTCCCAATTTTAGTCTTTGGCAGATTTTAGCAACTTAGCATAAGTCAAGCAATCTAAACATGATTCAAGCAAGCATGCAAAGACTATATGAGCAGCGGAAAGTAAAGCATGCAACTTGCAAGAATATAAAGGGAAGGGTTTGGAGAGTGCAAACGCAATAGGAGACACAGATGTTTTTGTCGTGGTTCCGATAGGTGGTGTTATCATACATCCATGTTGATGGAGACTTCAACCCACGAAGGGTAACGGCTGCACGAGTCCATGGAGGGCTCCACCCACGAAGGGTCCATGAAGAAGCAACCTTGTCTATCCCACCATGGCCGTCACCCATGAAGGACATGCCTCACTAGGGGTAGATCTTCACGAAGTAGGCGATATACTTGCCCTTACAAACTCCTTGGTTCAACTCCACAATCTTGTCGGAGGCTCCCAAGTGACACCTAGCCAATCTAGGAGACACCACTCTCCAAGAAGTAACAAATAGTGTGTTGATGATGAACTCCTTGCTCTTGTGGTTCAAATGATAGTCTCCCCAACACTCAACTCTCTCTCACAGGATTTGGATTTGGTGGAAAGAAGATTTGAGTGCAAAGTAACTTGGGAAGGCTAGAGATCAAGATTCATATGGTAGGAATGGAATATCTGGGCCTCAACACAAGTGTAGGTGGTTCTCTCTCTCAGAAAATGTATGTTGGAAGTGTAGGTTCATTCTTATGGCTCTCTCCATGAATGAAGAGTGGGTGGAGGGGTATATATAGCCTCCACACAAAATCTAACCGTTACACACAACTTACCAATCTCGGTGGGACCGAATTGAGAAACTCGGTCGGACCGATTCAGCAAATGATGTGACCGTTAGGATTTTCGGTGGGACCGATATGCAACTCGGTAGGACCGATATCATTAGGGTTAGGGCATAACATAATCTCGGTGAGACCGATTACACAAACTCGGTGAGACCGATTTTGGTAATGGACACACAGAGGGTTGGTCAGGCAAACTCCGTGGGACCGATTCGCTCATCTTGGTGAGACCGAAATGTTACGAAAGGGGAACAGAGAGTTTGCATTGCAGTCTCGGTGGGACTGATCACTCATCTCGGTTGGACCGAAACTTTACGAAGGGAAACAGAGAGATTACAATCCCATCTCGGTGAGACCGAGATCCCTATCGGTGAGACCGATTTGCCTAGGGTTTGTGGCAATGGCTATGACATCTGAACTCGGTGGCGCCGGATAGAAAGAATTGGTGGGGCCGAGTTTGACTTTTGGTTTAGGTCATATGTAGATGTGAGAAAGTAGTTGAGGGCTTTGGAGCATATCACTAAGCATTTTGAGCAATAAAGCCATTAAGCAACACCTCATCCCTCCTTGATAGTATTGGCTTTTCCTATAGACTCAATGTGATCTTGGATCACTAAAATAGAAAATGTAGAGTCTTCAGCTTTGAGCTTGAGCCAATCTTTTTGTCCTTAGCATTTTAAGGGGTCCACTTTTCTCATCCTTACCATGCCAATCATTGAGCTTTCCTGAAACATTTATCTTGAAGTAGCATTAGCTCAATGAAATATATGTTGTTAGGAATTACCAAAGCCACTCAGGGATAGTTGCACTTTCAATCTCCCCCTTTTTGGTAATTGATGACAACATATAGATCAAAGTAAGAGCTCCCCCTAAATTTGTGCATTATTTAAAATTTTCTTTGGACTGCAAATGCACAATGAGTTAGGATCATGGGTCACTCTTCCATGTCACATACATCTTGGTGGAGCGCTCAAAATGATAATAATTAAATACATGCACTCATCACCAAGCAAAGTGAGTGATCATATGAGAATATAGGGGATAATGTCATCCAACAAGCATTAAGGTAGCATATGTTCAAACACATGATCATCCAAGAATCTCACACAAGGCATAGAGTATCTCAAACAAGCAAATAACGAAGTTCAACCACCAAAAAGACAAGAGAGACCAAAATCAACACTCTCTCTCGAAGCCTATGATCTATACATTTTCTCCCCCTTTGGCAACAAGTTACCAAAAAGTTCATAAAAAATGCATAGTGCTAAACGACTCTCAGGCTCAGTCTTCATGGGATGGTGTAGAGATGGCTCCTTGGACGAACACGTCTGTTAATGTAGTTGGAGCTGGTGGAGAGGGTGCTGGAGATGGATGTACTGAAGCTGTAGCTGGTGCAGATGATGTAGCTCTAGTGTCTGGAACAGGCACTGCAGCAGATCTCTGTCCTCTGGGCACTCTAGCAAACACATCAGTAGTTTACTTGCCATTCTTCTCCTCCACTTCCTCCTGAAGTTGCTCAACTGCAGTTTGGATCTCTGTCACTTTGACATGAAGAGAATAGAACTTCTGCTCCATGATTCTCTCCAAGCTCTCCTTGTTTTGAGTTAGGGTAGCCAGGCCCTTCTCAATCCTTAGAGTGGAGGCAATCAAGTAGCCTAGCTGATCTTCCTTGCTCTCCAGGAAGATCTCAGATGCCTCTTCAGCAGTTGGCATCCTTGCAGCCTTCTCAGTCCTTGCCTTCTCCTTCTTCTCTTGTGCTTGTAACGATGATGGTTCATTTTCATCCATCAAAATAGTGTTGTCCTCAAAGTCAGGGTAGATGGGCACGTGTTCCTTGTCCAAGAGATATGTGCCAGTGCCCATCTTGGAGTTTATAAGCTCCTGAATCTGTGGGGCATACCCACAACTCCTCTTCTGATCAGCAGCAGTCCTCTTGATTGTTTCCACAATTAGGATCATGACTTTGAACTTCTGAGGCACATCAAATATATGAAGCAATTTAATTGCATAGCCTCTGATCATCTTGTGATCACCTGACTTGGGCAACAAAGTGTGCCTTAAAATCCAGTTGATAGTGGGCAGTCCTGACAACAGATAATGTACGGATCCAAACTTGTGTGTGTCAAGTGCCGCATCTGGGATCTCTTTGTACATGTGTGTTGGGGAACGTGGTAATTTCAAAAATTTCCTACGCACACGTAAGATCATGGTGATGCATAGCAACAAGAGGGGAGAGTGTTGTCCACGTACCCTCGTAGACCGAAAGCGGAAGCGTTAGAACAACGCAGTTGATGTAGTCGTACGTCTGCACGGCCCGACCGATCAAGCACCGAAACTACGGCACCTCCGAGTTCTAGCACACGTTCAGCTTGATGACATCCCTCGAACTCCGATCCAGCCGAGTGTCGAGGGAGAGTTCCGTCAGCATGACGGCGTGGTGACGATCTTGATGTACTACCGACGCAGGGCTTCGCCTAAGCACCGCTACGATATTATCGAGGTGGATTATTGTGGAGGGGGGCACCGCACACGGCTAAGAGATCCAAGGGATCAATTGTTGTTGTGCCTAGAGGTGCCCCCCTGCCCCCGTATATAAAGGAGCAAGGGGGGAGGGGGCGGCCGACCTAGGAGGGGCGCGCCAAGGGGAGTCCTACTCCCACCGGGAGTAGGCCTCCCTCCTTCCTTGTTGGAGTAGGAGAAGGGGGAAAGAGGGGGAGAGGAGGAAGGAAGGGCCGCACCCCTTGTCCAATTTGGACCAGAGGGGGGCTGCGCGCCTCCTTCCTTTCGGCCTCTCTCTTCTATTCTCGTATGGCCCAATAAGGCCCATATACTCCCCGGCGAATTGCCGTAACTCTCCGGTACTCCGAAAAATACCCGAATCACTCGGAACCTTTCCGAACTCCGAATATAGTCGTCCAATGTATCGATATTTACGTCTCGACCATTTCGAGACTCCTCGTCATGTCCCCGATCTCATCCGGGACCCCGAACTCCTTCGTTACATCAAAACTCATAAACTCATAATATAACTGTCATCGAAACCTTAAGCGTGCGGACCCTACGGGTTCGAGAACAATGTAGACATGACCTAGAACTATTCTCGGTCAATAACCAATAGCGGAACCTGGATGCTCATATTGGCTCCCACATATTCTGCGAAGATCTTTATCGGTCAAACCGCATAACAACATACGTTGTTCCCTTTGTCGTCGGTATGTTACTTGCCCAAGATTCGATTGTCGGTATCCCAATACCTAGTTCAATCTCGTTACCGGCAAGTCTCTTTACTCGTTACGTAATGCATCATTCCGTAACTAACTCATTAGCTACATTGCTTGCAAGGCTTATAGTGATGTGCATTACCGAGAGGGCCCAGAGATACCTCTCCGACAATCGGAGTGACAAAACCTAATCTCGAAATACGCCAACCCAACATGTACCTTTAGAGACACCTGTAGTACTCCTTTATAATCACCCAGTTACGTTGTGACGTTTGGTAGCACCCAAAGTGTTCCTCCGGTAAACGGGAGTTGCATAATCTCATAGTTACAGGAACATGTATAAGTCATGAAGAAAGCAACAGCAACATACTAAACGATCAAGTGCTAAGCTAACGGAATGGGTCAAGTCAATCACATCATTCTCCTAATGATGTGATCCCGTTAATCAAATGACAACTCTTTTGTCTATGGTTAGGAAACATAACCATCTTTGATAAACAAGCTAGTCAAGTAGAGGCATACTAGTGACACTATGTTTGTCTATGTATTCACACATGTATTATGTTTCCGGTTAATACAATTCTAGCATGAATAATAAACATTTATCATGATATAAGGAAATAAATAATAACTTTATTATTGCCTCTAGGGCATATTTCCTTCAGTCTCCCACTTGCACTAGAGTCAATAATCTAGTTCACATCATCATGTGATTTAACACCAATATTCACATCTGTATGTGATTAATACTCATAGTTCACATCGTCATGTGATCAACACCCAAAGGGTTTACTAGAGTCAATAATCTAGTTCACATCGCTATGTGATTAACACCCAAAGAGTACTAAGGTATGATCATGTTTTGCTCGTGAGAGAAGTTTAGTCAACGGGTCTGTCATATTTCAGAGTCGTATGTATTTTGCAAATATTCTATGTCTACAACGCTTTGCACGGAGCTACTCTAGCTAATTGCTCCCACTTCCAATATGTATCCAGATTGAGACTTAGAGTCATCTGGATCGGTGTAAAAGCTTGCATCGATGTAACTCTTTACGACGAACTCTTTTATCACCTCCATAATCGAGAAACATATCCTTATTCTACTAAGGATAATTTTGACCAATGTCCAGTGATCTGCTCTTAGATCACTATTGTACTCCCTTGCCAAACCAGGGCAGAGTATACAATAGGTCTGGTCCATAGCATGGCATATTTTTATAGAACCTATGACTGATGCATAGGGAATGACTTTCATTCTCTTTCTATTTTCTGCCGTGGTTGGGTCTTGAGTCTTACTCAATTTTTACACCTTTGCAACACAGGCAAAAACTCTTTCTTTGACTGTTCCATTTTGAACTATTTCAAAATCTTGACAAGGTATGTACTTATTGAAAAAACTTGTCAAGCGTCTTGATCTATCTCAATAGATCTTGATGCTTAATATGTAAGCAGCTTCACCGAGGTCTTTCATTGAAAAACCTTTTATTCAAGTATCCTTTTATGCTATCCAAAAATTCTATATCATTTCCAATCAACAATATGTCTTGCACATATAATATCAGAAATGCTACAGAGCTCCCACTCACTTTCATGTAAATACATGCCTTTCCAAAAGTTTGTATAAAACCATATGCTTTGATCAACTCATCAAAGCGTATATTCCAACTCCGAGATGCTTGCACCAGTCCAATGATGGATCGTTGGAGCTTGCACATTTTGTTAGTACCTTTAGGATTAACAAAACCTTTTGGTTGCATCATATACAACTCTTCTTTAATAAATCCATTAAAGAATGTAGTTTTTGACATCCATTTGCCAGATTTCATAACATGTGACAATTGCTAACATGATTCAGACAGACTTAAGCATCGCTACAGTTGAGAAAATCTCATTGTAGTCAACACCTTGAACTTGTCGAAAACCTTTTTGTGACAAGTCGAGCTTTGTAGATAGTAACACTACTATCAGTGTCTGTCTTCCTCTTGAAAGATCAATTTATTTAACATGTCTTGCTGATCATCGAGCAAGTTAATCAAAGTCCATACTTTGTTCTCATACATGGATCCTATCTCAGATTTCATGGCCTCAAGCCATTTCGCGGAATCTGGGCTCATCATCGCTTCCTCATAGTTCGTAGGTTCATCATGGTCTACTAACATGACTTCTAGAACGGGATTACCGTACCACTTTGGTGCGGATCTTATTCTGGAAGACCTACGAGGTTCGGTAGTAACTTGATCTGAAGCTTCATGATCATCATCATTAACTTCCTCACTAATCGGTGTAGGCATCACTGAAACTGATTTCTGTGATGAACTACTTTCCAATTTGGGAGAAGGTACAATTACCTTATCAAGTTCTACTTTCCTCCCACTCACTTCTTTCGAGAGAAACTCCTTCTCTAGAAAGGATCCATCTTAGCAACGAAACTTGCTTTCAGATCTGTGATAGAAGGTGTACCCAATAGTTACCTTTGGGTATTCTATGAAGACGCACTTCTCCGATTTGGGTTCGAGCTTATCAGGTTGAATAAGCATCGCAGCCCCAAACTTTAAGAAACGACAACTTTGGTTTCTTGCCAAACCACAGTTCATAAGGCGTCATCTCAACGAATTTTGATGGTGCCCTATTTAAAGTGAATGCAACTGTCTCTAATGCATAATCCCAAAACGATAGTGCTAAACCGATAAGAGATATCATAGATTGCACTATATCCAATAAAGTACGGTTATGACGTTCGGACACACCATTAAGCTGTGGTGTTCCAGGTGGCATGAGTTTGTGAAACTATTCCACATTGTTTTAATTGAAGACCAAACTCGTAACTCAAATATTCTTCACCACGATCAGATCGTAGAAACTTTATTTTCTTGTTACGAGGATTCTGCACTTCACTCTGAAATTCTTTGAACATTTCAAATGTTTCAGACTTGTGTTTTATTAAGTAGATATACTCATATATGCTCAAATCATCTTGTGAAGGTCAGAAAATAACGATACTTGCCACGAGCATCAACACTCATTGGATCGCATACATCGGTACGTATTATTTCCAACAAGTCAGTAGCTCGTTCCATTGTTCCGGAGAACGGAGTTTTAGTCATCTTGCCCAAAAGGCACGGTTCGCAAACATCAAATGATTCATAACCAAGTGATTCCAATAATCCATCTTTATGGAGTTTCTTCATGCGCTTTACACCGATATGACCCAAACGACAGTGCCACAAATAAGTTGCACTATCATTATTAACTTTGCATCTTTTGGCATCAATATTATGAATATGTGTATCACTACGATCGAGATCCAACAAACTATTTTCATTGGGTGTATGACCATCGAAGGATTTATTCATGTAAACAGAATAACAATTATTCTCTGACTTTAAATGAATAATCGTATTGCAATAAACATGATCAAATCATATTCATGCTCAACGCAAATGCCAAACAACATTTATTTAGGTTCAACACTAATCCCGAAAGTATAGGAAGTGTGCGATGATGATCATATCAATCTTGGAACCACTTCCAACACTAATCGTCACTTCCCCTTCAACTAGTCTCTTGTTTATTCTGTAACTCCTGTTTCGAGTTACTAATATTTAGCAACCGAACAAGTATCAAATATTCAGGGGCTACTATAAACACTAGAAAAGTACACATCAATAACATGTATATCAAATATACCCTTGTTCACTTTGCCATCCTTCTTATCCACCAAATATTCAGGGCATTTCCGCTTCTAGTGACCATTTCCTTGCAGTATAATCACTCAGTTTCAGGCTTTGGTCCATCTTTGGGCTTCTTCACGGGACTGACAACTTGCTTGTCATTCTACTTGAAGTTCCCTTTCTTTCCCTTTGCCCTTTTCTTGAAACTAGTGATCTTGTCAACCATCAACACTTGATGCTCTTTCTTGATTTCTACCTTCGTCGATTTCAACATCACGAAGAGCTCGGGAATCGTTTTCGTCATCCCTTGCATACTGTAGTTCATCACAAAGTTCTACTAACTTGGTGATGGTGACTAGAGAACTCTATCAGTCACTATCTTATCTGGAAGATTAACTCCCACTTGATTCAAGCGATTGTAGTACCCAGACAATCTGAGCACATGCTCACTAGTTGAGCGATTCTCCTCCATCTTTTAGCCATAGAACTTGTTGGAGACTTCATATCTCTCAACTCGGGTATTTGCTGGAAATATTAACTTCAATTCCTGGAACATCTCATATGGTCCATGAAGTTCAAAATGTCTTTGAAGTCCCGATTCTAAGCCGTTAAGCATGGTGCACTAAACTATCAAGTAGTCATCATATTGAGCTAGCCAAACGTTCATAACGTCTGCATCTGCTCCTGCAATAGGTCTGTCACCTAGCGGTGCATCAAGGACATAATTCTTCTATGCAGCAATGAGGATAAACCTCAGATCACGGACCAAGTCCGCATCATTGCTACTAACATCTTTTCAACTTAGTTTTTCTCTAGGAACACATATAAAAACACAGGGAAGAAAAAAAACATAGGGAAGCAACAACACGAGCTATTGATCTACAACATAATTTGCAAAATACTACCAGGACTAAGTTCATGATAAATTAAAGTTCAATTAATCATATTACTTAAGAACTTCCACTTAGAAAGACATCCCTCTAATCCTCTAAGTAATTACATGATCCATATCAACTACACCATGTCCGATCATCACGTGAGATGGAGTAGTTTCAACGGTGAACATGAATATGTTGATCATATCTACTATATGATTCACGCTCGACCTTTCGGTCTCCGTGTTCCGAGGCCATATCTGTTATATGCTAGGCTCGTCAAGTTTAACCTGAGTATTCCGCGTGTGCAACTGTTTTGCACCCATTGTATTTGAACATAGAGCCTATCACACCTGATCAGCACGTGGTGTCTCAGTACGAAGAACTTTCGCAACGGTGCATACTCAGGGAGAACACTTCTTGATAATTTAGTGAGAGATCATCTTAAAATGCTACCGTCAATCAAAGCAAGATAAGATGCATAAAGGATAAACATCACATGCAATCAATATAAGTGATATGATATGGCCATCATCATCTTGTGCTTGTGATCTCCATCTTCGAAGCACCGTCGTGATCACCATCGTCACCGGCGCGACACCTTGATCTCCATCGTAGCATCATTGTCGTTACGCCATCTATTGCTTCTACGACTATCGCTATCGCTTAGTGATAAAGTAAAGCAATTACAGGGCGTTTGCATTTCATACAATAAAGCGACAACCATATGGCTCCTGCCAGTTGCCGATAACTTCAGTTACAAAACATGATCATCTCATACAATAAAATATAGCATCACGTCTTGACCATATCACATCACAACATGCCCTACAAAAACAAGGTGGACGTCCTCTACTTTGTTGTTGCAAATTTTACGTGGCTGCTACGGGCTTAGCAAGAACCGTTCTTACCTACGCATCAAAACCACAATGATAGTTCGTCAAGTTAATGTTGTTTTAACCTTCGCAAGGACCGGGCGTAGCCACACTCGGTTTAGCTAAAGTGAGAGAGACAGACACCCGCCAGTCACCTTTAAGCACGAGTGCTCATAACGGTGAAACCAGTCTCATGTAAGTGTATGCGTAATGTCGGTCCGGGCCGCTTCATCTCACAATACCGCTGAGCCAAAGTATGACATGCTGGTAAGCAGTATGACTTGTATCACCCACAACTCACTTGTGTTCTACTCGTGCATATGACATCTACGTATAAAACCAGGCTCGGATGCCACTGTTGGGGAACGTGGTAATTTCAAAAATTTCCTACGCACACGTAAGATCATGGTGATGCATAGCAACAAGAGGGGAGAGTGTTGTCCACGTACCCTCGTAGACCGAAAGCGGAAGCGTTAGAACAACGCAGTTGATGTAGTCGTACGTCTTCAACCGATCAAGCATCGAAACTACGACACCTCCGAGTTCTAGCACACGTTCAGCTCGATGACGTCCCTCGAACTCCGATCCAGCCGAGTGTCGAGGGAGAGTTCCGTCAGCAGGACGGCGTGGTGACGATCTTGATGTACTACCGACGCAGGGCTTCGCCTAAGCACCGCTACGATATTATCGAGGTGGATTATGGTAGAGGGGGGCACCGCACACGGCTAAGAGATCCAAGGGATCAATTGTTGTTGTGCCTAGAGGTGCCCCCCTGCCCCCGTATATAAAGGAGCAAGGGGGGAGGGGGGGCCGACCTAGGAGGGGCGCGCCAAGGGGAGTCCTACTCCCACCGGGAGTAGGACTCCCTCCTTCCTTGTTGGAGTAGGAGAAGGGGGAAAGAGGGGGAGAGGAGGAAGGAAAAGGGGGCCGCGCCCCTTGTCCAATTCGGACCAGAGGGGGGCTGCGCGCCTCCTTCCTTTTGGCCTCTCTCCTCTATTCCCGTATGGCCCAATAAGGCCCATATACTCCCTGGCGAATTCCCGTAACTCTTCGGTACTCCGAAAAATACCCGAATCACTCGGAACCTTTACGAACTCCGAATATAGTCATCCAATATATCGATCTTTACGTCTCGACCATTTCGAGACTCCTCGTCATGTCCCCGATCTCATCCGGGACTCCGTACTCCTTCGGTACATCAAAACTCATAAACTCATAATATAACTGTCATCGAAACCTTAAGCGTGCGGACCCTACGGGTTCGAGAACAATGTAGACATGACCTAGAACAATTCTCGGTCAATAACCAATAGCGGAACCTAGATGCTCATATTGGCTCCCACATATTCTACGAAGATCTTTATCGGTCAAACCGCATAACAACATATGTTGTTCCCTTTGTCATCGGTATGTTACTTGCCCAAGATTCGATCGTCGGTATCCCAATACCTAGTTCAATCTCGTTACCGGCAAGTCTCTTTACTCGTTACGTAATGCATCATTCCGTAACTAACTCATTAGCTACATTGCTTGCAAGGCTTATAGTGATGTGCATTACCGAGAGGGCCCAGAGATACCTCTCCGACAATCGGAGTGACAAAACCTAATCTCGAAATACGCCAACCCAACATGTACCTTTAGAGACACCTGTAGTACTCCTTTATAATCACCCAGTTACGTTGTGACGTTTGGTAGCACCCAAAGTGTTCCTCCGGTAAACGGGAGTTGCATAATCTCATAGTTACAGGAACATGTATAAGTCATGAAGAAAGCAACAGCAACATACTAAACGATCAAGTGCTAAGCTAACGGAATGGGTCAAGTCAATCACATCATTCTCCTAATGATGTGATCCCGTTAATCAAATGACAACTCTTTTGTCTATGGTTAGGAAACATAACCATCTTTGATAAACAAGCTAGTCAAGTAGAGGCATACTAGTGACACTATGTTTGTCTATGTATTCACACATGTATTATGTTTCCGGTTAATACAATTCTAGCATGAATAATAAACATTTATCATGATATAAGGAAATAAATAATAACTTTATTATTGCCTCTAGGGCATATTTCCTTCAATGTGAGCCATGGAGTTGTGATCTTTCTTCTTCTTGGCATAGATATCCAAGTCATCCTCATTTTCCTTTGGAGCATTGATCAATCCATACCATTCTTCAACTGTTGACTGGTACCTTGTACCCTCAGACATCCACACTATCCTCCCATCTGGGTAGAAATGAGCTGTGGAGTAGAACTACACAATGAGCTCATCATTCCACTTTGTGAGCTTCTCTCCAACAAAGTCTACTACTCCACAAGACTTCAAATTGTCATAAACTCCAGGATAGTGCTCTTCATTTTTCTTGATATAGTCCCAGTAAACCCATCTCATATCACAGACTATGGGCTTCTTGTCAAGTAGAACTGTCTCATAGAAGTCTTGCTGTTCCTTTGTGTGGAACCTGTAGTCCACATCAGTTCTTCTCCTGACAGCATAGGGGTCAGTCAGTCTCCACTGTCTAAGACCTGCATCCTTCCGGAGCTTCATGTCTTTTGCAACTGGGTGAGCATCATTATGACCTAGGATTTTGGGCTTCAACTTCCTCAAGACTAGTGAGTCTTCATCTTCTTCTTCAGCTGCTTCAGACACTGGGGCCTTGTTCTTCTCTGCAGCTGGAATATTCCTGGTATTCCTCTTGGGTGCAGACTTGGGTTTTGGTGCAGTAGCCTTAGGAGCATCTTAGGGCTTATATGGAGCAGCCCCTGATCTAATAGCATCTCCCATTAGCTTTTGAGCTTTAGGTGCTGGTGCAGCAACCTCTTCCTCTTCTTCCTCCATCATGGAGGGCTTTTGCAACAACCCTGGCCATGGTCTTCTTGACCCTTTCTTTCCTTTTCTTCCCTTCTGGAGAAGCCTCTTTGGGTTCAGATTCCAAAGTCACTTGAGTAGAGGCTCTGGCCTTTGACATAGGAACTCTTCTTGCAGGTGGTTTGGTCTTCGTACCAGGCTTAGTGGCAGCAGTTGTGCCATATCCCTTCTTCAGCACCTTCTTCTTAGACGTGGCCTCATCCTCAACAGCCACATAGTCCTCATCCTCAGAATCTAAGGTTCTCTTCTTTCTGGCCCTGGTGGCTGCCTTTGGCAAATTGCTGGGTGTGCTCCTACTGCCCTCATCTGAGGTACTGGAGGGACTAGTGCCCTCACTCATGTGAACTTGCTCCTCAGACATGTTCTGACTGTCACTCTGATCTGACATGATGCAAACACTGACAACAGACCCTATGAATAGATATAGATGAGGTAGAGTAGATGACCATCACAAAGCACAAAGGTTTTTGCAAAAGATTGAGTCAAAAACTTAGTTTTAGTTTTCCACAGAAAGCATTTCGGAGCTACCGATTTGTAAACTCGGTGATACCAAAGCAACTTTTGGAACCTAAACTAGTGAACTCGGTCACACCAAGTCACAGTTTGGTGGCACCGAGACTGCTAGGGTTTCCCAAAGTCATGAACTCGGTCACACCGATTTGCAATTCCCGTTCAGACCGAGAATCACATGTGCACTGGCCTGAGCCAAATCGGTGGGACCGATTTCCACAACTCGGTCGGTCCGAGATGAGTTCGGCGGAAACCTAACCCTAAATTTTCAATTCAAAACTAATCTACAGAGTGATTTCGCTATATAGGAAGTTCTCAAAAGTGGCAAGATACATGACAACGCAATGTGCTAGGAATTGCAGTGAGGATAGCACAAAGTTTTCAAATCCATACCCTAGTTCGGCGATGGACTTGCTATGGTGGCAATGGCAAAGACGATTCCCGTTGACGCCGGCGGAGACCAGCGGGTGGAGGTCGCTGGCAACGAGGAGGATGATCCAGAGACCCGAGGAGGCAGAGCAGGCTATGTGCGGGCGAAGAGGTTCGGAAAATTTTCCAAAATTTGACCCGGGGGTATATATAGCCTGACCCTATCGGTGTGACCGAGTGGAACAACTCGGTGGCACCAAGATGCATAACTGCAAGCAGTTACTGCAACTCAGTGTGAACGAAAAGTTCAAATTGGTTGCACCGAGATTGAAAACCTGGATCAACTTGGTGAACTCGGTGTGACCGAAATGGATTTCTCGGTCAGACCGAAACACACAAAGAGGTTTTGGAAGGTTTAAGTCTATGACGAATCGAGGACTCCGGGTGCTCCTCACACAGAGTGGTTCGAATCTGACTTGATCAAACTTTGTGATGTAGCATGAATAGAGTTTGAGACAAGAAAATCATAGATAGCTAGATAAGGTTCTTAGGCATTCTTGTCCATCCACTTGGCAAAAGAAGAAGAAATCAAACAATCAAAACTGCAAGTGGATGTCCTCGATTGAGTAAATTATGCAACCAACATACTCACACAATAAAAGGGCAAATGAAATATGTGACAAAGCATGCACAACCATTCTAGCATCTATCAAGCAATTGGTGATTACTAGGTCATCTATATATGAGTATATTGACTTAGGAGTCAAATGAGAACATTTGATCATAGGTCATACTCATCGTTTAAGCACGAGTGGGGTTACCACTTTTACATAAAGCATTGTTGTGTTCACACCATTAGAGTGGCTTTTGACTCAATTCTTGGAGTAAAGCTCCCCCTAGATGTGAGATACCCCCTTAAGAGGGATGAACTAACTTTGGGTATTGTCGATGATGACTTCATGTAGGTGTTGAAGATGTGGACGCTCAATGTTGATGTAGATCATTTGGAGCAATCCATTGGAGTGAGTTGCACTTTCAATACCTACACGAGTTAGACCCACAAGGAACAAACAAGGATATCCATAGACATAGAGTGATGCATACACAGGATGATGTCCATGAAAGCATTAGGTTACCTTGTCCCTTGTCTTACCAACAAGAGGGTTTGTGACTCCTTGAACTAGTGCAAGATGTGGAAGTTGATTGCACTTGTTCTTGCCAAAATGATAAGAGTGAAATATGTTGGTTAAGTTACCCTCAAGAACTCTCTAGTTCTTCTTCTTTGGGATCCACATCATCTTGATGGGAATCCTTGGAGTTGTAGTTGTACTTGACGAAGTAGAACTTGATGTAGTCTTGGGAACCCACTTGACCAAGGCCTTAGGAGCTTCTTCAAATGCATCAATCTCCTCTTGAAGCTTGTCCTTGCCTTTCTCCTTGTGGTCTTGTGGTGGAAGATCATCTTGAACTTGTGTCCCTTTGAAAGAAGTAGGATCATACTTCTCTTGTTGAGGAACAAACTTCGTCTTGGGGTATTGATCTTATTCCCACTCAACTCCTTTGGCATTGAACTTTCGTTCAAAACCAACACCTTGGTTCTTCCGGTGCTTTCCTTGCTTGCGTACAATTTCCTCGAATTGCTTACTCCCGGCAAGGCTCTTGTAAACATCTTTCTCTATGATTCCCTTCAATAAGCTATTTTCTTGCTCAAGTGTAACTTGGCTAAGAGAATCATTAGTGGAATCAAGAGAACTACTAGAAGCAACAATATTGGCTTTAGCATGATTATTGTTACTACTAGAGGAAGAATCTTTCTTGTTCTTGTTACTAGACTTGACTTGAGGCATGGAAGTAGATAAGAGTAAATGCTTGGCAATGTAAGAAGAACTTTCCTTGCAAAGATCATCATTGATTGCCCTAAAAAACTCATCTTCTTGCTCAAGGTTGAGCGTTTCAAAACGTAACTTCTCATGAGTCCTTAAAAGTTCTCGATGATCTCCTAAGATAGTTTCATGAGCTAACTTAAGAGTGTTTAGTTCTTTAGTTAGGAGTTTAATCTTCTCCTTATCATTGTCATTTTTTTATCTTGATGACAACAATATGCGCGCCGGACTCATCGTCATTGAAGGCTGGTTCAGGGGCTACTGGGGGAGTCCTGGATAAGGGGTTATCCGGACAGCTGTACTATATACTTTGGCTGGACTGTTGGACTATGAAGATACAAGATTGAAGACTATGTCCCGTGTCCGGATGGGACTCTCCTTTGCATGGAACGCAAGCTTGGCGATTCGGATGATAGATCTCCTTCTCTATAACCGACTCTATGTAACCCTAGCCCCCTCCGGTGTCTATATAAACTGGAGTGTTTAGTCCGTAGGCCAGAACAATCATAATCATAGGCTAGCTTGTAGGGTTTAGCCTATACGATCTCGTGGTAGATCAACTCTTATAATACTCATATCATCAAGATTAATGAAGTAGGAAGGAGGGTATTACCTCCATCGAGAGGGCCCGAACCTGGGTAAACATCGTGTCCCTAGTCTCCTGTTACCATTAGCCTTAGACACACAGTTCGGGACCCCCTACCTGAGATCTGTCGGTTTTGACACCGACAGTGGGTGATTACAGGGATGGCCTGGCCAGCGGTGGGAGTAGTAGGGGGCGGTGAGGCCTCCGCCGCATCGCAGCCGGCCACGGGAGGCAGGAGCACGAGGCATGACCGGTGCTGGTTTGGGTGGCTGGAGCAAGAAGACCAGAGGTTGAAGAAGCACTACGGTCGTTGGATGGACATCGTACGGTCACTGGAGCTAGAATCGTGCATATTGACTAAGTTGACAAAGCGATCCGTCCCCGTCAACTTAGTAGGCCCACAAGTCAGCCCGCCACTATATTGGCTTCCAGCTAGCAAGGGGAGTATTCATTTTTTTGTGCATAATAAGGAGGCACTTCCTTGCGTGCGAAGATATAGCTGGTGGGTCCAAGCTGTCAGCGGCGGTAACGTTTTTTCGCGTAATACAGAGGCCCTTTCAGTGGGTCCCAGATGTGAGGTGGAGGAATCATTATTTTGCGCATAATAAGGAGGCATTTCCTTGCGCGAGGCCGTGGACCCAGCCGTCAGCCTCTCCACGTACAGTACTCTTCCGATGGAAGTTGGTCGTTGACCACATTGACCACGCCGTGCCGAGAGCACCAAGGCGGTGGATGACGGCGAGGCCTAGGAAGGGGACGACGAGGAGCCGGGGAAGACGCGGCAGTGGATGCCCACACGGAGAGGAGTACAAGGGTTCACTGGTGCGGCTGCGGTGTGAGGCTGCTGTCGCCGCAGAATAACAGGGGGTGTGGGTGAGTATAGGGATGCCCTGGGCCAGCGGTGGGAGTAGTAGGGGGCGGTGAGGCCTCCGCGGCATCACAGCCGGCCACGAGAGGCAGGAGCACGAGGCACGACCGACGCTGGTTTGGGCGGCTGGAGCAAGAAGACCAGAGGTTGAAGAAGAACTATGGCCGTTGGATGGACATCGTACGGTCACTGGAGCTAGAATCGTTCATATTGACTAAGTTGACAAAGCCCTCCGTCCCCGTCAACTTAGTAGGCCCACAAGTCATCCACGAGGCCATGGCGCCCGCGCCTCCGCCTCGGCGCTTGCGAGCCGCCGCCTGCTCCCTCCCTCCATCCGTCGGCCGTCGCTGGGAGCCCCGCGCCGCGCCGCCCTCCAAGAGCTCGTCAGAGGTCGCGCCGCTGCTCGCCGTCCGGGGCGGATCGAGAGGAGCCCCGATCCCGTCGCCGTCGCGTTGACCCAGTCCGGCCCCGTGGGCCCGCCCCATGTCCGGCCCAGCCCCGGCCTGTTGCACCCCCAACTCCGGCGAGCCTGGCCCACCTCGAAGTCCGTGCCCGCTCCCCGATCCAGATCTGGAAGACAAGGTTGACCCCGTTTTTTTCCTAAGTCCCGAAATTATTTGCATTTTGGTCTCCAGTTCACCGCATCATAACTTGTTGGATGCTACTCCGTTTCGTGCGTATGATATATCAAAATGTTCGCTGTGAGATGCTCTATATTACATTCCATTGTGTAATGTTCATTTGAGTGCATCTTGATGACTGTATCATCGTTGCAAGAGTGCTATATGATGTTAATCTGCTGAAACTGTTATAACTTGGTGCATCCTATGAGCATGAGCTCTACATGTGTTTTGTACTACATCATGCCATCTGTATAGAGGTGCAATCCATGTAATTTTGTGAGTCTTGTAATGAGTGCATCAAGCTTGTTAAGTAGGGTACCTGCTGTTACTGTTTTGCTAGGCTGAATTTGTTATATCATGATGCTATGTAAACCTGCTTCTACAAGTCATACCATGCATAATCTGGAGATGTTCACTAAGGATGTTCTGTTCTAAGTGTCATGATGTATCCATCCGTGCCCCTGGTTGCATTGATAGCCTGCTTTAGCTTGTTGTAATCTTGCTCTCAAATTGCTAAATAATGTTGCTGTCAGCCTGTTAACACTAAGTTCAGTTTTGCCATGTGCTTTGCTAGTTATCGATGCACCCTATGAACTTTCTCTTGCCATGTATAGCTTCATAAACATGTCTTCTTACTGTTGGTTACCTTTTCATGCCATGTATTGCTCTGTGGTGAGTTGTATAAGCTCACCAACATGCCTACTTCTCGTTGTTCCTGCCATGTCTGATCTGTCATATTATTTGCGATGTTTATATGGGTGCCATCATATCTTCTGCTCCTTTTTGGCTCATGGTCAGTAAGGGACTTTTGTTCTATGCATTTAGTAGTATCGTTCCATGTCTTTGTTTGCCATGATAAGTTCCTGTAACATGTTTGATAGCTCTAAACATTGCAACCTGATGTTATTTTCTGCTAAGCCTGAAACTGTTATTATATGCAATCTTACCATGTCTTTTTGAGCATGTTCTAGTGATTTCTGGAGATAGCTCAGTGTTCATGTTTTGTCATGCTTTGCCTGTACATCATGCCCATGCATTTTTTATCATGTTGAGCTGCTGTAGAATATTGTTTTGATGCTTGCTAGATGCCTAGTTGCTGTTTTGGACAGCTTGTCCTTTAAACTTGTATAGAGTGTATGTGTTGCACCGTTGCTCCGTTTTGAGTGTGCTCTATATGAAACTTGCTTGATTTTCCATGTAGCTTCATATTATCATGTTGCATCCTTGTTTTGAAGTGTTTTCTTGATGTTTGTATGCATTTTGCATCAATGCCATGTTTAACTTGTTTTGCTCATATCTTCTAGGCCATAGCTCCAAATCTAATGAACTTTATATGTAACTTGACTAGAATATCGTGTAGATCATATTGGTGCATCTTAACTTGTTGTTTAACAACTTGAACATAAGGTGTATTCAGATCTGGACCAATTTCGAAATTTGCATATGAGGACTTAACGGAATTGTTATATGTTGTTCCCAGCCTCATTTAAACTTGCTTTAATGTGTTGTTCTTGTATGCATCATCTCTTGCCATGAGTAGCTTCATGTAGTCTTGTCTTGCATCATGCTTGTTGTGCATCATGTCATGTTTATGTGTGGTGTGTTTACCATGTTGTGTGCTTCTTCTCGATAGTTCTCGTTTCGTTGCGATCGTGAGGATTCGTTCGTCTACGCTTGGTTCATATTCGTGGCTTCATCTTCTTCATGGACTCATTCTTCTTTCTAGCGGGATTTCAGGCAAGATGACCGCTACCTTGGATCTCACTACTATCATTGCTATGCTAGTTGCTTCGTTCTATTGCTATGTTGCGCTACCTATCATTTGCTCTTCAAGCCTCCCCATATTGCCATGTCAGCCTCTAGCCTTTTTCACCCTTTCTAGCAAAACCGTTGTTTGGCTATGTTACCGCTTTTCCTCAGCCCCTCTTATAGCGTTGTTAGTTGCAGGTGAAGTTGAAGATTGCCCCATGATGGATAGGATTATGTTGGGATATCACAATATCTCTTATCTTAATTTAGTGCATCTATATACTTGGTAAAGGGTGGAAGACTCGGCCTTATGCCTGGTGTTTTGTTCCACTCTTGGTGCTCTAGTTTCCGTCATACCGGTGTTATGTTCCTAGATTTTATGTTCCTTACGCGGTTGGGTGATTTATGGGACCCCCTTGACAGTTCGCTTTGAATAAAACTCCTCCAGCAAGGCCCAACCTTGGTTTTACCATTTGCCTCACCTAGCCCTTTTTCCCTTGGGTTTCCGGAGCCCGAGGGTTATCTTTACTTACCCCCGGGCCAGTGCTCCTCCGAGTAATGGTCCAAATTAGAGCACTGTGTGGGACCATTCCTTGGCAACTTGGATTACGTCGGTACCTGTACGCTTAGCTTATTCGGTGTGCCCCGAGAACGAGATATGTGCAGCTCCTATCGGGATTTGTCGGCACATCCGGTGGTCTTGCTGGTCTTGTTTTACCATTGTCGAAATGTCTTGTAAACCTGGATTCCGAGTCTGATCGGGTCTTCCTGGGAGAAGGTATATCCTTCGTTGATCGCGAGAGCTTATAATGGGCTAAGTTGGGACACCCCTGCAGGGTATAAACTTTCGAAACCCGTGCCCGCGGTTATGGGCAGATGGGAATTTGTTAATGTCCGGTTGTAGATAACTTGACACCAGATCCGAAATAAATGCATCAACCGCGTGTGTAGCCGTGATGGTCTGTTTTCGGCGGAGTCCGGGAAGCGAACACGGTTTTGGGTTATGTTTGACATAAGTAGGAGTTCAGGATCACTTCTTGATCATTGCTAGCTTCACGACCGTTCCATTTTCTCTCTTCTCGCTCTTATTTGTGTATGTTAGCCACCATATATGCTTAGTCGCTGCTGCAACCTCACCACTTTACCCCTTCCTTTCCCTTTAAGCCTTGCTAGTCTTGATACCCATGGTAATGGGATTGCTGAGTCATCGTGGCTCACAGATTACTACAACAACAGTTGCAGATACATGTTATGCGATGATCATGACGCAAGAGCGATGCTTGCTTGTTTTGGAGTTCTTCTTCTGCTTCTTCTTCGATCAGGGGATAGGTTCCAGGTCGGCAGCCTGGGCTAGCAGGGTGGATGTCGTTTGAGTTTCTGTTTGTGGTTCATCTGTAGTCGGATGTTGGTCTTATGTATTGTGATGTTGTATTCATCTGGCGTTCTATGCCTCTTGTATGTATCCCCATCTATTTATGTAATGTTGATGTAATGATATCCACCTTGCAAAAGCGTTTCAATATGCGGTTCTATCCTTGGTGGGACCTTTGAGTCTCTTTAGCATAGTATCGCATATTGGGCGTGACAACGAGCCCTCGCCGTACGTATGCGCGACTAGGCGTTCGAGACCCCGCCTGTATGTACACATACGTGGCCGTATTTTCTTTCTTGCACCGTGGCCACTGTACGTACATGTACATGCTACGAGCGCGCATCTACTACGACACGTACGCGCCTCTACTACGACACGTGCGCGCCTCTACATCGACCAGTATATATGTACGTACAAGTTCGCGACCAGAATGACAAAGCTACGTACGCTTCGACTAGGTGGGTCCCGACTGTCAGGCAGTTCCTTGCGTGCAAAAATGTAGCTGGTGGTTCCCAGCAGTCAGAGGGGCGAATCGTTTTTTTGCCAGGTCGCACTTCCTTTGCGTGCGAAGATGTAGCTGGTGGGTCCCAGCAGTCAGGGGGCGAATAATTTTTTTTGCCCGGACGCACTTCTTTGCGTGTGAAGATGTAGCTGGTGGGTCCCAGCAGTCAGGGAAGCGAATTTTTTTTTGCCCGGACGCACTTCCTTGCGTGCGAAGGTGTAGCTGGTGGGTCCCAGCAGTCAGGGGGGAAACGTTTTTTTCGCGAAATATGGTGGCCCGTCCGGTGGGTCCCAGCTATCAGGTGGAGGAATAATTATTTTGCGCGTAATAAGGAGGCACTTCCTTGCTGCGGCCGTGGACCCAGCTGTCAGCCTCTCCACTACAGTCCACATCTGATGGAAGCCGTTCCTTGACCATGTTGACCACGCCGCACCGAGAGCACCAGGGCGGTGGATGACAGCGAGGCCTAGGAAGGGGACGACGCAGAGGCAACGAAGACGTGACAGTGGATGCCCATGCATAGAGGAGTACGAGGGTCCACTGGTTCGCTGCGGTGTGAGGCTGCCATCGCCGCAGAATAACAGGGGGTGTGGGTGAGTAGAGGGATGGCCTGGCCAGTGGTGGGAGTAGTAGAGGGCGGTGAGGCCTCCGCCGCATCGCAGCCGGCCATGGGAGGCAGGAGCACGAGGCACGACCGACGCTGGTTTGGGCGGCTGGAGCAAGAAGACCAGAGGTTGAAGAAGCACTACGGCTGTTGGATGGACATCGTACGGTCATTGGAGCTAAAATCGAGCATATTGACTAAGTTGACAAAGCCCTCCATCCCCGTCAACTTAGTAGGCCCACAAGTCAGCCTACCACTATACTGGGTCCCATCTAACAGGGGGAGTATTCATTTTTTTGTGCGTAATAAGGAGGCACTTCCTTGCGTGCGAAGATATAGCTGGTGGGTCCGAGCTGTCAGCGGCGGTAATGTTTTTTTTTGCGAAATACTGAGGCCCTTTCGGTGGGTCCCCGATGTCTGGTGGAGGAATCATTATTTCGCGCATAATAAGGAGGCATTTCCTTGCGTGCGGCCGTGGAATCAGCTGTCGGCCTCTCCATGCACAGCCTACTTCCGATGGTGTCGTTCGTTGACCACGTTGACCATGCCGCACCGAGCGCATCCAAGGTGGTGGACGACGGCGAGGCCCTGGACAACAACGAGCCGGAGATGGGAAGACGCGGGAGTAGAGTCGCAGACGGAGAGGTGTACGAGGGTTAATTGGTTATAGTGCGGTGTGGTTCGGCAGTCGGTGGAGAAGAACAGGGGATGTGGAGGGTTGGAGGGATGGCCTGGCCAACGATGAAGTAGCGCTTCATAGCGAAGTGTGCTAAGCAGAGCTTCTCGTAGCAGGAGGCGGGAGGTGGTCCCAGCGGCGCCGGAGGAAGAAGACGAGAGATTGAAGATGGATGCCAGCCGTTGGATGTAAATCCGACGGCTAACATGTCAGAATGATTTGTTGACTAAATTTACAACGACTTGCATTGGCTTCGACCTATTGGCCCACATTTCAGCCTCCAAAAATGTGGCACGTATTCAACCCATTTTTTCAGAATTTACAGTCTTTTTTTGCGTGGTAGAATTTACAGTCAATTTGATCTTTTTTTTGAATTATAGCCATTAGCTGGGCTGGGTGAACAATTAATGTGGCATTCATGCGGCCCATTTATTTTATTTCCTAAAAAATTACAGGCCATTTGCACTTTATCTAGATACACGATTTTGCTGGGCTGATTCTAATTATAATGTTGGGTTGGGCCAGCAATCTTATCAAAAAATAAAAAAGGGATCAGCATGTTGTTATAAATATATTTAAATAATAAGTGATATTATTACATTCGTCCTTAAATCTTACCAAGCTTTTGTACACAATCACTAGGATTTTCGTGCCGAAACAATCCAGGATTTTATTTGTTAAGAAATTATTTTTATAAGTTAATAAGATGTGGGATATTGTTTTCTTACATATGTAAGTATCTGTTAAATATATGATGACAATAAAAATAATATATAATAACATATGACATAATTTAAATATATATAATATAGTTAAAAGGGAAACATAAGTTGTACCTAGCATTCCTATTCTTATATAGAAAAATAGAACAGACCGCTGCGTTTTCTTCAAAAAAATACATAAATTGGGCTGCCAAAAATAAAACCTCGGATGGGAGGTCCATAGGCCGGTCGATACATGATGGCCCTAAGAAAATACAAACAGGCCCTCCCATCTGAGGTCGTGGGCTGCGCATGTTAAAAATGAAAGCCTAGACGGGGCAGCCCAAAACCACGTCCAACACTTGCCAAAACTCCGTCCCTCGTTTTCTTTGTGTTTCGCACACTCAACATTGTGTGAGAATTTTGATTGTGCATCATATGAACATGTGCTATGCATGAATGTTGATCAGCATGATGTTAACTGGCTGGTAGTTCCATTTTCGACCACGAATAAAACTTCCAACATGATGTTAACCCTGTTTGAAAAGGCCGTGTTAATATAAATGCTCTGCCTCTGAAAGTTGTAGTTTCTTATCTGAAACTGAACTTGCAGTTTCTTATCTGAAACTGAAACTTGCAGTTTCTTCTCGTCTGCACTTTCATACTCCTATGAAACTTCATTTTTTTAAGTGCTAAAAATAGATCTCTAGAATTCATAAAATTCTTCATATGCTCAATACTGCAAATCTGAAATTCAAAAGACATTCATATATGAAAGTACTCTCAAAATACACAACACAAAACACAATTCACAACCTGCAAATACTGACAACCCTAAGCTCCTCCTGACAATTCACAACCTTCCCGACTATTGGGCTAGGGCGCAGTCTCCTCCTATTCCTCGGCGGCAGACAGCCGCCCCGTGAGACGATGTGAACGGCGAGGGAGACAATGGAGGGGAAGCGTCGTCGGGGCAACTGCTTTTCTCCTCTTGTAGTTGGGTTCGGTCGATGAAGACTCCACCGGCTTGTTCTGGCAGGACACCCTCACAAACGACACCCTGTAGATGCTCGATCCTTCAATCTCTGGTGGATGCTCCATCTGGGATCGATACTCCCACCACCGCTCCCTCACAATTAGAATCGGTGAATCTGTTTGCTCCATGGCCCAGAGGAGCAGCTCTATGTACTCTGGCGGGACTCCCTCCGGGAGTATCACCGCCTTTTCGCTCTGCTGTAGATATTTGGCCATGGATGTCACCGTCGCTGCTAGTTGGTCCTTGTTGTCAAACCAAGACTGTATCTCCAACATCCTAGCTAGCTTCACAGGGTCGCCGTCTGCGATCCTCATGTATCGGTTATACTCCTCCATCGATCTACTTCTCCACAGCACCTTCACTCGCCGGCGGTGGTTTTTGAATGGAAGAGGAGAGGAGCGGCGCTGGTTTTGGATTAGAACGGGAGATGAGTGACGCTGGTTTTGGACTGGAATAGGAGAGGAGGGGCGGTGGTTTTGAAATGGAAGAGGAGAGGAGCGACGCTGGATTTAGATTGGAACAGGAGAGGATCAGCGGTGGATTTAGATTGGAACAGGAGAAGAGTGGAAGAGCGGCGCTGGTCTTGGAAGTATTTTTTTGTTGTTTTGCGTATTTTGGCTCAAAGTTTGACCACGTACTGTATGTGACAAGCAAAATGTGAATGCATGTCACCAAAAATTGTATCGTTTGGTTCGTATCTGAATGTACTTTCAAATTATATTATTTTGGCAACGTATAACATATATTTTATGTGCGAAAATCATGGTCAATTATGACCCAGAATAAAAGGGAGTCTAGTTAATGTGGGGTCGCTTCCTTAATTGAAGGGTAAATTGATTTTGATTTTGATCCCGTCACAGCGCGCCGGCCCTCTCTCCCAATCCTAAATCGCTGCCGCACGCTCCTCTCTCTCTTCTCCATTGAAAAACCACCTCCTCTCCTCTCTATCATCTCCATTCCAAAACCACCGTCTCGCCTCTCCCTCTTCTGATCTTCTCCATTACAAAACCACCTCCTCTCCTCTCCATCATCTCCATTCCAAAACCACCGTCTTTCCTCTCCCTCTTCTG